>NC_088909.1:20831000-21133000 GCF_037157495.1 Lathamus discolor | reverse complement strand
AGAAACTTCCTCTCAACCGTGGATTTTACCATCCTGTGTAATCCACCATTAAATAAGCATTTCGTAAAGACCCCTATGCTCACCATGTCCACACAGCAAGTCAAACAAGGAAGAGGTATTTCTTTGTGCATAGCAACATCTCGGCCCGTGCAATAACTGCTGCAGCTCATTGCAGCTGCAGCCCCTTTGCCTTATCACAGGCTCAGTGGAAATTCCCCTGTTGCCACATTTTAAGCATGTTACCAATAAGGCTCTTGGATGAGTGCTGCATGAAATGCGTGCAGTGGTCTGTGTTGTAGTGGGCACCACATTTTAGTTTCACCACTTCAAGCAATAAAATGCATTTATATAGCCCCAGCTTTGCAGGGTGAGGCTGGGGTGAGCTGAGCTGCTGGCATGCCTCTTGCTTCTTCCCAGCAGTGTCATCACTGCTTTGGGGAGCAGAAAAGCTCTTCATTGTTTCAGGCAGAGGAACTGCTCCAGTTTTTAATTGGATACAGACCACTTGCTCCCATGAGGCCATGGGCACTGCTCTGGATCACAGAGTGGTTTGAGTTGGAGAGGATCTTAAAGCTCACTCAGTTTTAACCCCCTGCCATGGGAAGGGACACCTTCCACTAGAGCAGGTTGCTCCAAGCCCCATCCAAGCTGGCCTTGAACACTGCCAGCGATGGAACAGCCACAGCTTCTCTGGGCAACCTGTGCCAGGGCCCTCAGCACCCTCACATTGAAGAACTTCTGCCTCAAATCTAATCTCAATCTCCCCCCTTGTCAATTTAAAGCCATTTCCCCTTGTTCTATCCCTACAGGCCCTTGTCAAAAGCCCCTCTTCAGGTTTCTTATTGGCCCTTGTTTTTACCAAAAGAGCTTGCCTTTGCTTCACAAAGCATTGGAAGCTCCAGCTTGTTACTGCAGAGCCTGTTGCTCCCCGTGTATTTAAGCAGTTAGCTCCAAACTTTAAAAAAAATAAACATGAGCAATTTTCCAGTTCTTCCTCCAACCTGACATAGTTCTTTTCCAATCCTGCTTCTGCCTTCGTGAGCACGTGCTGCTGCACTCAGCTAGACACCTTTGGAAGCCCCCTTCTGCAACCTCTGCTGCTAGAAAAGCACCAGATTGGACATCATGCAAGACTAAAGTCCTGGACCCTGAAACTAAATTATGCTTCATGGAGTGAGATAACCACTGAAATTAGTTTGAAGCATTTTTTTAAACAGGCTGTTACCTGCTGTGTTTGCTCCAGGGATTAGAACAGCATTTTAGGGCATAATTCCCCAAACTATTTTTTTCCTTTTTTTTTTTTTTTTTTTTCTATTTAGAGGTACTATTTTGCAAGAAACAGGGGAAGAACAATGCCCCGCATGCCCTTGGTGCTACCCATGAACTCCATTACACCAGGGCATCAGTTCCTTATGGACATGCACCCCGCAGCACCCAGTGCTCTGTGATGCCAGGGCACCTGCAGCTCTGAAGCTGCCTGAACACAGCCCATCTCTTTGAGCAAAGAGAAACATTTCTGCCTTTCTCAGCACCATCTTTAAATATCTTTCTCTCAAAAGCAAATAAACAATGATAAATATTGTTCTCTTAAGTCAGGGAGGCTGTTAATACCAATGTGGTTGACTTTGCAGACTGAGTGCTCACATGGGACAGCAGCAGTCCCACTGCTAGTGCCACAAGCCCTTCTGCTTGATTTTGCAGACACCTCTGCAGGGATTAGGGATGCAGCTAGACTTGAACAGTGTTTAGGCAATCAGCCAACTCACAGTGTAAGTGGGAAAAACCTTTACTGAAGATTTGCTACCAAAAAGTCAAAAGTGCCATCCTGGCGGGGAGACCATGCTCCCTTCTCCCAGCAGTGAACTCCACATTTACTCGTTCTGGCATTCAGTGCAAATCAAACTGAAAACTAGGTTTTCCTTCCTCATTCCTTTGTTTCCCTTTTCCCTGAACTCCTTTTCCTCCTATTCTCTCTCTTTCGTAAGCCAGTCTTTTAAGGAATTTACTACCTTGGTAGAAAATCTGCTTATCTACATTAGCAGAAAAGCTTACTGCATCTCCTTGCAAACCAAAAAGGAGAACTAAATGAAATCCCACCAGGATGCTCTGGCTACCTCAGTGTAGATTAAGCTGTTTGTTTTACTTGCTGCATTGCTTGATTTTAATCCAGTTTGGTTCAGGACACATAAAATGGCTGCTTTTCTGCCTTCCAGGAAGCAACAGGCACTGCCGGAGCCAAGAGAAGTGCTAGCAGGTCCTGCCTCACGTGCGCACATA
This sequence comes from Lathamus discolor, assembly GCF_037157495.1. Classification (NCBI taxonomy): domain Eukaryota; kingdom Metazoa; phylum Chordata; class Aves; order Psittaciformes; family Psittacidae; genus Lathamus; species Lathamus discolor. Next base: position 21,130,723 of record NC_088909.1, on the reverse strand, counting down.
ACCACACAGGGGTCACTTCTTCCCTCACACTTTTTTAGCACTACCTTTTGTCATTTGCAACACTTTGGATTATGTTTGTTGAAATTCATGCCTGAGTCACTCCAAACTGAGGGCTAAATCACACAGGCAGATGCAAAGTCCCAGTGGCATGAGGCCAGGCAAGAGCTGGCTGCCTCCTTACCCTTCCCTGCCTAGGCTTTTTCTCACTGCAGCCTAATGCAGGATCATACCTGTCAGAGTCACATGCAGAGGACAGAACTCTAGAAAACTTGGCTCCCTCCATCTTCCCCTTCCTTGCCAACTCTCCTCCACAGGGAGCTGTAGGGACCAGTATCGTCCCTGGCTTTCCTGCCAAGTTGCCACCACAGCCTGCTCTGGCCAGTGCTGTGCCTTGGATCTGGTGTCACAAGAATTCAAATTAGGAAAGAAAGGTGGAACAGAAACAACAGTGTGGAGACAAATATTAAAGCATGGCTGTGCACAGCTAAGAGCAGGAGCTGCCATGCTGCCCAGCTTTACTCACTGCCTCACACCAGATTTACTAGAGGAGTTGTCAAGGGATCACTATGCGCCTCAGTAACAAAATCCTCCCTGAGGCAGAAATATCCACACAGTGACTTAGTGCCTAAAACACCAGTGAAGCAGCTCTGCCACGGACTGTGCAGAGACACTGATGCTTTTCTTCCTTCCATCCCAGAGTCTGCCCCTTTGACTCCCGGCAGATATCAGCAAATACTTAATTAACACATTTGACCTCTTAGCAGCCCTCAGTGCAGATGGCTTTCTGCACACAGCATAGGGGTTTCCTGGAGCCTGCTGCTAATCTGGGACTAGGGAGAGGGTTTTGAGGTTCTCCACATCTCGCATTTGATATTTTTTTTAAACCCCTGGATTTGAAAATGGAGATACCATGAAAGTATCATCTCTTATTATTATTTAATGGCATTTAAGTTTGTACCTCTTATTCCTGTAGGGCAGTATAAAATAGAAAACAAGTGGTACCTGAAAAATTCAAAAGCCGAGAGGTCTTTTAATTCCTTCTCCCATGTATGGTTAAAATTTTCCAAATTTCTTGTGTGAAGAATAGGCTGAGGGTTGAAGATGAGACATTGATGATGCCTGAAAAATGGCTGAGAATGAGCAGCTCATCTCATTGTACTGTGAACTTCTCACACTATTCTTTATACTAACCATTTGTTCCTGATCATTGTTAAATTGTCAAAAAGTCAAACATCTGCAGGCTTATTTCCGGTTAAAAGGCTGACTCTGCTCAACCCTTCCCTCTCCCCACATCTGGTCAGGGCAGAGTAGTTCAGTGAGGGCTCTTGGCTCACTAAATGCCTTCCTTATTTCAGTATGAGGCTGAGTAACCTCACCTACATGCAGGTTTATGTTTACAAGATGCACAGTGTGCATCACCAAAACATTAGGTACAGCAGCATCAGTTATATTTGAAAATGGCAAATTTTATTTCTGTAATATATTGCAGCATATAAAAATAAACAAAATACTGTACAGAAAATACAGAAAGTGAAGCAGAGATCTTTCCACACCTCTCCCCATATCCTTAGATAAGGGTGTATAAGAGCCCATCTGACCAGCACACATCCAGTCTGTGATCCCACCTAATGGGCACAGATCTACATCAACCAGTTAGTCTGTGGCACACTTGCACACAAGTACAACTGGAAACTGTCTGTGACCAGCTGGTGAGCTGGTAGCTAGGATTTAAGGCAGGTAAAATGTCAGAGAAAGCAAGCTGATGACATCCCCAAGTTCCGACCAGTTCCTCAAAATGGGAAAAAAAAAATAATCCCCAAAAATCCCAAAAAGCAGCCAGCATTCTTTTCAAAGGTACTGGCCGTTTTGGTACATCACTATCTTTAAGGAAGGACACCATGAGACACTGCAACCAACAGTAAAAGAATCATCTCCCTCTTCCTTACCTGTCCTTCTTCAGTACTACAGCTTCTTTTTCCACAGCCAAACTGTTCTAAGTTTGCTTGTGGGTGAAGCAGGGAAGAGAAGGCAAAGGAAATGAGGGTAGTGAATTAAGGAATCTCAGTGCAAATTATATGCTCAAGGAAAAGTAAAACTCACATAAAAAGGTTCTCTGCTTATCTTCCAAACCTGTTCTCTCCATAGCCACAAAACAGGGTCTGTCCCTGTCAAGGAATAACTGCCAGCTGACCCTATATCTTCAAAAGAATACAAGAGTATGTTCCCTAAAGCAGCAGACTTGCTTTTACACTGGGTGTCAGCAATGCTAGTGAGATGCCAATATTGCCACCTCTTCACTATCAGTAATCACAGCAGGAACTCCACAGGAAAGTGCAGTGGGAGTCTCAGGTCTTCAAGATCCTTCTTATTTTGTTGATTCATAGAAGAGGTTTGCAAGTCCCTGCATTCTATTCACACTGGGAAAAACAAAATAAAATCAGCAACACATGCTAGAGGGTGGCCAAGAATTTTTGCTGTGCTGAGGCAGCTTGAAGAGTTTGGCTGAAGAAAACTGACCAAATAACAGTCATAGAGTTGAAATACAGGCAAGCCTAGAAGAAAGACAGAGGAAACAAGGGAACTGCTCCTGTCACCAGGACATGCCTGTTCCTGCCTGCTGTAAAAAAGGGCCATGGCAGTTCCTGTCTCCTGTAAGCAGGACTTGTAGGACAGCAGTCTAGGATGGAGCATTGTGTAATCAGCAGCATATCTGGAAAGCCTCTCTGGCAGGTGTAGGGACCACTCTCACTGCCACTTGTAGATCTTCACCAGCTTCTCCGTCAGAGCAGCCAGGAGGTGGGCTTGGTTCACTTCCATGGGGCAGATGTCCAACACAGGCATGTCAGCCTGCAGCTTCTGCAGCAAGGACCCACTTCCAGCATCCCATAGCTGTGGGACAGACAAGGTCAAAGACTGCAGGATTCTCCCCTCCCATGCAGAACACAGCTTCCTCTCTCTAGGGAGACTTTACTCAAGTGACTTACAGGACCCTTTCTCTACCTTCACACCCTGCTTGGATGCTCTTTCACAGACTTGCAGCACAATGCCACCCCCAGTGCCCTCTCCTCTCACCCTGACCCATAAGCTCTCATACAGGCTGTTGTCCATCTTTTGCTTCTGAGCTGCCTTTTTACAAAGTGCAAACTTTTTCCTCGTCTTTCCAGTCATTCCCAAAGAGCATTAGTCTGTCCCTCACAGCACTTACCATGTGAGCTGTCCTACTGAGCATTACACCATTTACAGTACCCAGTTGTGCCAGCATGCCCACCCACAATCCTCTGGTGGACACTGCCTACATTCCTTTCAATGGATGTGGACCACAGGCCATGGCTAACACAAACAGTCCCACACTATCAGAAAATTACACCTGCTACAGCAAGTACAACAGCCCAACCTGCACAGGGTGATGTCAAGCTGCACAGGTGCATGACAAGGCCATTCCCACCAAAACCCACTGATACTGTGACTGATAGGGCTTCTCTCCTAAGAACCCCGACAAAACCCACCACCACAATGAAAGGAACAAGAGATACCAGGGCAGAAGTGGATGCCTCATCACCAGCACACACAAAGATGCTGCCATCCTCCTCCGGGCTCTGGAAAATAGCATTCTTGGTCAGCAGCTTGCAGATGGGCCCAGCACTGAAAGTCTGAACGAGGTTAGAAGAACACACAAGGTCTTTAGAGGCCTCTGCCAGTGGGCTGCAAGTCAGCTCCACCATCACGCAACGCACACATGGATTATTTTTACCTGTAAGGCAGAAATAAAGAGGTAATTTAATTGCAGACAAGTCTTAACTGTAGGAACATAAGCAGCACCACCCTGCAGCTGCCTCATTCTGCCCTCACCCAATTCTTATCTCCATGCAGATTCTAGCAGCCTTGCAATATCTGAAGGCGCCTACAAGGATGGCAGAGAGACTCTTTGTCAGGGACTGTAGTGAATAGGACAAGGGGTGATGGGCTTAAACTTCAACAGGGGAAGTTCAGGTTAGACAGAAGTTCTTCCCTGTGAGGGTGCTGAGGCCCTTGCACAGGTTGCCCAGAGGGGCTACGCCTGCCCCATCCCTGGCAGTGTTCAAGGCCAGGTTGGACACAGCTTGGAGCAAACTGGTCTAATGGAAGCCCCCATGGCAGGGGGTTGGAACTAGATGAGCTGTAAGGTCCTTTCCAAACCAAACCATTATTTGATTCTATAATTCCCAGTGCTCTTGCCTTGGGCAAGTACTACATTTGTGCTGTGCCCTAGGCACGAAGCTGCTGTTGAGCTCCACCAGCAGCAGGCCAGGATGGAAGTGAAAAATGCACTGCAGACATGGCATTACGTACTGGGCCTATATGTTGCGAGGCAGTGCCGTGTGCTGATCTCTGCCTGAAGATCAATGCATCCTCCAGATTCCAGTGGCAGGTGATGAGGCTGGTAAGAGTTGCCAGCTTTCTGTTCCCAAAAGCAGGCTCCTTCCAAGGTCCCAGCTAAAATTCCACCGTAGGGCAGTGAAGCTGAGGCCATCCGGGGCAGATAGGACAGTGACACCATGGGGCACCTGAGAGGGAGGTTGGCAAGGATCAGTGCTGGCAGCTGCAGCCCTGCTGGCTTCCTGCCTCACTGCTTCAGAGCTCCAGCCTCTCCAATTGCACTCCAAAGAATGGGCCTCAGCAGGCTACAAGATGGTCTTTCAAACAAGGAACCCCAATGGCTTTGTCAAGAATAAATTTAATTTAACTACTGAGCCTTATATTTAAGGAAGCATCAGAGAGCACATATCAAACCTATGGGGTAAATCAGCATTTGATTCTCTGAGCAGAAGAGATGGAAGTACCAGCATCTCACACTTCTTTGTAACTTGTCCTTTACAAGTCAGACATTAAATCCATCTCCAGAACAAATTCAGTTTTCTTGCTTAGGCTGCACCAATGGGTCCGTTTCTGACCCCTGTGTGCCTCAGACAGGTGCCAAGCACTCATGCTAAATTATACATACACTGTGCAACCTTATGAGAGACTTCTCACATCTGTGCCAAATTTGGATTTTCAGTCAAGACATTCACATGTAACAATTTAAACTATTGCTGGGTGATTTATAGAAGAAGCTATGTATATTAGCAAAGTTGAGAGGAATGAAAAATCCTTACACCATACCTAGACTTCTGGGGCACCAGTTCTTGGACATGAGAGTTTGTGTATCTCAAATCATATATCATGATAGAGCCATTGACCAACCCAGCGTAGATGTAGTTTGTGTCATCAAGACACCAGCAACAGCTCCAGACAGGGCGGCCAGTGTTGAATGTCTGTACCACAGTATTTGTTGCCAAGCTGCAGAAGAAAAGCAAAGTGTAGGCCCTTTGCACAAGCATCTAGTGATGATAAAACAACATAAGGTAAGCAAATATAGCATTTGGAAGTCTTTAGACAGAAGCATCTCTCTTTAGACTGAATACTAAATTAACTCCTCCTTTATTCCAGATAAGAATCTGGCTAATCCAGACAGAAAGATCACTTTACAATATCCAAGTGATTTATACTTCTCCCAAGCCAATGCTTCTTTTCCAGATTGAACTCTGGAGACTGGGAAAGGAAATCTCAGCAGGGTCTCAGCTGCTTTACTGGCAAGAGAAAGCCAAGCTACTTTTCTGGAAACAATCAGAAGTGACTCTAGCGTAATCCTATAATATTTGCATATTCCTGAGATCAAAGGGCTTATTCCTTCAGATTACTTTTTTTTTTTTTAAACAGAAGTATGCCTCAGAAGAATCCAATTTAGGCAAGAATGAGACAGCAAGCAAACAGTTAAAAGCTTTAACACTTATAGCATTAATTCTATAAACTAAATTTGTGTAAGGAAGGAGAGGGGAGTAGATAGAGGGATGCAACACAGAATAGCAGTTTGAAGATGGTATCAGATTAGAATGTATTTGCAAAGGACTGCGTTGTCAGCATAGGCTTAGCTTGCTAAGAAGAGCATGAGACTGAAGCCAGATATCAAAGCTACATATCAAAAGGAACTCTGGATATCCTTTACAACATGTGGTTTCTCCCTGGGGAGTGCGATTATGCTCAGGGCTCCAGAGAAGCCAGAAATTGGTCCCACATAAGTATAGAGGGAATAAGCACAGAGATAAACCTGGCTGGGAAACAGGGAGTTTGATATCAGGGCAATGACTTATTCAAAGCAATGGGGGTGGGGGGAAGGAGTGGGGAGTTGGAGGTGGAAAACAACCACCACAAACAACAAAACATCCCAAACAACAAAATAACCAAACCCAAAGTCATGGTTCTATTTTAAATACTCATAAGTCAGAATAGGACACTTAAGGACATCTTGGATAATTCCTTCTGGGCAGTGAGGCCCTGGCACAGGTTGCCCAGAGAAGCTGTGGCTGCCCCATCCCTGGCAGTGCTCAAGGCCAGCTTGGACAGGGCTTGGAGCAATCTGCTCTAGTGGAAGGCATCCATTCCCATGGCAGAGGTTGGAACTGGGCGAGTTTTAAGGTCCCTTCCAACCCAAACCAGTCTTTGGTTTTCTACGAAAGATAACCAAAGGGGAACTTTTTTTTTCCAGAGGGAGAAGCATGAGATACTGCTGAAGCAAGCACTTAACTAAAGGAAACAGTGAGGTCAAGCACAAAAGCAAGAGGGTAACAAGCTCTGATACAGCCAACCAGGCAGCAGGAGGCAGATATGGGAGTCAAGTGCCTGAGCAGATACTGTTATGAGAAGTCACTCTCCAGATTAAACCATGAAAAGAATATCAACCTCATTTATTAGCAAACTGACATGCAGACACTAGCATCAGACATAGTTTTGTTTACTTTTAACTAATACAGCAAACATTTCAGCATGGTAACAGGAAAGCAATATTCTTCACATTTTTGGTGTAGGACTAAGTTCTCTTCATTGCTTCACTTGTTTGTAAGAATTGGGATTAATCAGTTATACAACAGACACATCCTAACCCTATACTGACAGACTGATGTGCATAAGGATGTTATTATCACTCAATAAGAATCAACCAGCCAACAAAGTTTTGAAGCAGCTAAAGCTTAAGACTGAAGACCAGCAGAACAGTAAGAAAACTCATAGGCTGTAAATTCTGACAGGAGTGGACATATTTGCCTCTTAGGCTCTGCAAAATTACTTCTGCTTTAAATCTCTGCTAGCTCTGAAGAACCTGTGTTCCTCTATCACATGCAAAACAACACTATCGACACATTTCATATCCCAGATGAATTCCATGCTCTGCAAGAAGCTTAAAATCATAGAAGCCAGCAGCAGCACAGGGAAGAAAGTACCCAACCTAGACTTCCCTTGTTCCTGTTTTATGCCATACAATTTCCCATGCTTCACATTTCCTTGCAGTAACAGAAAACAAAGAAAGTAAATTTCACATCTATACATTAAGCTATGTTAGTTCTCAACACAACTTGGCTGATCCATGCTGAACTACTTTTCTTCACCCCTCCCCCAAGTTCTCCATGAGAAAATATCACAGACTGGTATCTCCATAACACCTCCACCTAAAAGGTTTGTAAATGTGAACAAGTCTTTCCCCCTGTTAGTTCCTGCATGCAGGAAGAATACATGACCTGATCTCATTTCAGCAGCATCTTTTGGAAAGAATGGCAAGTGCTGCTAGGCATTTTCAGCAAGACACAACAAAATCCAGTTAAGCCTCTTGCACAGAGCAGAACTCCACTGGGACAGGTTGCTCTCTGTGGCAGGGCTCACCTGGTAAGCTTGACAGCATTGTCCACAGCAGCAGAGAGCAGCAAGCCATCTGCTCGACCACCAAAAGCAAGGCCCCGAATCTGTTTAGTGTGGATGGGGATGTACTGACTGCTCCTCAGACTGGCCACGCTCAGCATCTTAACACCACAACCTGTCAAAGAAAAAGGGTAAAGCAGGTTACTGCAGAAGTAGAACTAGCAATTCTGTGCCAGAACTATGATGTCTGTACGGAAGCCTGTGGCAGGATAAACACATAGAAGTTACTTGTTCTGGACAAGAGCTACCACAAATCTTTCGTTAGTTCAAGTGGCAAAAGGGCTAAAACCTTAAGAATCCCAGCCAGCAAGAAGAAATTCCATGTCAGTGTTACAATTCTTGTTCCAAAAGCCTGCTGCTCTTTAGCCAGTTTCTGCAAAGACATTCTTGAATAGATAAAAACATACACAGCAGGATTACATGGCTATTTTAGAGAACATACATCACTGCAAAGAATGGCTACAGGTAAGCTTAATCTGTGTGTAACAAGAGTCACCACAAAGTCTCCCTTCAGAGATTCATTCCCTAGCTCCAAAAGCCAGAAAAATAAGGTCAGTTGACTGCAGCAGACAATTTTGTTAGGCTGAGATAAGGCATTTCATCTCAAAGCCATTAACCCAATAAAGTATGTCTTATAATTCAGAAAGCATTGAAGTACTTTGCTAATAAACTCTACCAGACTCCTAATGCTAAAATTATAAGGACAAGTTGGTGCTGTTCCAGATGACAAGCCTCTTGCCCCTGGCCATAACAGTAAGACAAAACCGAGAAAACCAACAAAACCACAGCTGCCCACAACTTCTTGGCTTTCTATTTCCTCACTGCAAACAGTGCTTCTATCATTTTTCTGGTTTAGTTTGGTGGTTTTTGGGGGGGAAGGAGGGGTGGGGTTGGTGCTTTTTGGTATTTGTTTTGTTGGTTTGGGGTTTTGTGGGATTTTTTGTGCTTTGGGGGTTTTGTTTGTGGTTTTTTTTTTTTATTTTGAGAGCTGACAATTCAGCTGTATTTGGATCAATCCACCTACAGTTTGGAGACCAGTCTCCCTTGCTCAAGCACTGGAACCTCCACCGCAGTCCCCTTGCTCTTTTAGAAGACCCACCTTTGCAAGGAGTATCACACACAAGCTCACTAGGCAGAAGCTGCCAGTGCAGGAGTCATATGAACTACAGGGAGTCTTGTACCTCTCGTAAAGAACCCCTGCAGTCCTGCATCCCGCCCTGGGGCAACAACACAAGAGGGACATGGAGCTGTTGTAGCAAGTCCAGAGTACCTCTGCCTGAGGACAGGCAGAGAGAGTTGGGCTTTTTCAGCCTGGAGAAGAGAAGGCTCCATGGAGACCTTACAGCAGCTTCCAGTGCCTAAAAGGGCTAAAAAAAACCTGGAGAAGGGCTTTGGACAAGGGTCTGTAGGGACAGAACAAGGGGGAATGGCTTTAACCTGACAGAGAGGAGATAGAGATGAGATCTTAGGATGTTCTTTACTGTGAGAGTGCTGAAGCACTGGCACAGGTTGCCCAGAGAAGCTGTGGCTGCCCCATCTCTGACAGTGTCAAGGACAGGTTGGATAGGGGCTAAAAGCCACCCAGTCTAGTGGAAGGTGTCCCAGCCCATGGCAGATAGTTGGAACTGGTGAGCTTTAAAGGTCCCTTCCACCCCAAACCATTCTAGGGTTCTATAATCCTATGCTCAGTTTACAAGGCACATGCAAAGGTGAAGAAGAGCAGCAGGGAGCAAGCAGAAAACATATAGCTTTCACCCAGAAATGCCCAAATCTTGACTTGCTTAATTACCAGGAATTAAAGTAGACTCTGGGGAAGGCTGTGATACCACAAGGCAGCTCAGTGAGTCACAGTATGCCATTACTCTGCATTTCCCAGACTGAGACACCAAGAAAGCCTTTTGCAGGTTGTACTTGCACTGGCTTTGGCTGGAGGGAAGGCTGCCTGGAAGGCAGATACGGGAGCCAACAGGGTGCTCGGAAACATTTGCATTGTGCTGGGCCATCAGAGCCCTCAGCTCCTGCAAAGGAAGAGAAAACACCCAGTAACTTTAATGTGCCACTGGCAATGTAACAGTCTGTGCTACCTACTCCACATTCTCCAACAGCATTTGTTCTCATATGAAGAAGAAGAATATGGTCCCCACTTCCATGCAGTTCCTGAAATGCTGGATTCCCAAGTACACCAACTATGACAGTGAGAAACAGACACATTTGAACACTATGCAAGTTCTGGCAGAACATGCTCAAAGTCTGTTACTGTATGTATTAGACCCTGTGAAAGAAAGGACTCTTGGACAACACACGAAACCCAGAAGTAATTACTACCAGATCAATGCTGTTGAGAAGCAAACACACTCTCAAGTATTACATGCAGCTAAACCACAAGTCAATTAACACCATTCTCTAGAACTTCTAGAATACCCCATAAAAAAAAAAAGCCCAGGTTTCAACATAAAGGACATTGCAGGAAACAAGTTAGTTTTTTTAACAAAGATTACCCTGTTCTTGTAAACACTGGGAAGCACATTCCAGGAACAACAATTCTCAAGAGCTCCAGCCCTGTTTTCTGCCACCACCTCCTCCCCCTTATTCCATCCCAACTGATAAATGCTCAGGGATACACAGCAGAGACACAGCTAGGACTGTTTCCATCACCAACAAGGTATTCCTAGAATTCATCCTTCCAGAGATCATCAGGGGGTAGGTGTGCGAGTAGTGGCACTGGCATATTGTGAGTCAACTAAAAATCCCCCCCAAAAAAAACATTTTGACCAGATTGTAATCAAGGGCAAAACCAGAGGGCACAGAAGCCCAGGGATATTAGAGGGAGTGTATATATTAAGAAAATCACTGTTTGCTTTCTGTTGTCTGAGCAGCATAGATTTTGCTTCAAATACTATGTAATTTTTAAACAATTAAGGGCTGCAAGAGTGATATTATGAATGTATTAGATGGCAAGCTAGCTTCAATATTGAAGCAGCCACTCCCATTTAACTCATGTCTATGCAAAGGCATTCTCAAAGAGGAAAGATCAAAGATAAAGCTCTACATTAACAGTTATCATCAAGACCCATAACATCTAGAAACAGCTCAAAAGGAGAGCAACTCTAACATTTGACAGAGGTCTGAGCTATTCTGCATTGAGCTCATTGCAAATTCCACAAGGGAATAAAACTTTAATAATTAAAAAAAATAATGAAAGCTTAAGAGTAAAGATGATCCCATTAAAACAAGCAAAGACAAAACAACCGGGGAGGGAAAAGGAAGTGTGGGAGTGGCCAGGATGCTAAAGCTTTGGGCTTAGCATATGCAGTCCGTGAAAACACAAGTTACTTAGAAATAATGAGTTTATTAAATTTTTGATTAAAAGTCACTTTCTTCTAAAAGGCAGGAGGACACCACCACCAAGGATCAGAAGAGATTCAAATTATTTGTTGCTCTGGGGACTTTCCAAAATTCTCCTTGTCACCTGCTCTCAACATTCAACTTTTACACAACTGATTAACAAGGAAACCAGGCATAATTAAAACTGCAAGGACCATTAGTACCATGTTTCCATTTAAACATGATGGCTGAAGCCAGCAGAATCAGGAAGCCTTGCTGGAGACACATTACCAAGGCAATTAAAAATGCTGCACTGCAGAACAAATTCCACTAATTGTGCTCAGAAGAACGCTCTTTTGGTAATGGAAACCTACACCTTCCTTGAGGTACTTTACAGAGCCTGCCTGGTGTTAACGAAGGGCCTTCGGGGCACACTTGTGTCTGCAAATGCTAGAACTGCCTTCCAAATATCAGCTTGTACTTGCAGCTATGAACAAACACAGTCACACCAGTTGGAGAAAAAAAGAGGATATAGAGCAGAAGTCTTCCTGAGAAGCATGCAGGACAGTAGAAGCAGGAGAGCACAATGAATAGGAAAGGAAAACCACCAGCTACAAGAAATTCAGAGCAGTTTTCTTTAAGTATTAGTATTTCCTAGCTGTTACAAAGCTTAAAGACAAAGGCAGTTACCAGATCACTGTTGCTCTCTAGTTCTGCTCCCACTCACCTCACATGCACTGTACAGCCCTAACCTTGCATTTAAGAGTTGAACACGTGGCTGTACAACCTCAAGCTTAGGTGCGGCACTGAAGGCATTCCACCTTCCTTTGGTTTAGGTTCAAGTTCACTCAAAGGGAAAGGGAGCATTTTTAATCAGCTCCACTGTAAGTAACAGTGAAATGAAATTGTAGCTTTCCACAGAATCCGAATCTAGTTCTAACTCCCTGCTGAAGCAGGTCTGCATTCCTCTTGTTTTCACACATTTCTTCTGCAATCCACAGCACTTTATTCTCTCTACTGACCTACAGCTTTGTACGACAGTTAAACATGTTTTCTTGTGCCATCAGTAAGATCACTTGCTGAAGAAGCAGGGCAAAAGTCTCCAGATGTAACAAGGCAAGTTCAGATTTATGTGACGAAAAAGAAATAATCTTGCAGTGAGGATGGTCAAACAAGACATACAGAAAGGACGTGCAATCTGCTTGATACATAAAACAACTGGCATGACAGTGCCCTGAGCAACCCAACCCACCAATGAATTTACCCACCTAGGGTTGGGCTGGAAACCTCCAGAGGTCCCTTCCAACCTAAATCATTCCATGCAAGTTGCTGCTTTACTAGATGACCTCTGACCAGAAAGAAACTCATTAGGCATGTGTTCAAACTATAATCAAAAAACTTAGAGACTTATTCCAAACTTCCTGCTGATTTTCTGTTCCCCAGCAAATTGTTTATTCATAGCATGAACAAGCACCTTAAAATTGCTTCCAGCATTCCCACTAACCACTACAGGACAGTGACGAATGCAGTATAAATACTGAAGCACAGCTTAAAGAACACAGGGTACTTAATCTTTATAACATGCAACTTCAATTCTATTAGTCTGGATACTATACCACTTAAAACCAAAAGAATTGCAGGAGGATATTACAGACCTGCAGTTTCATCTTATTCGTATTTTTCCTTGAAGCAAAATTTGAAGTGGCTCAATCTTTTTTATTAGCTCTGATGAGCATAAAGCATCACATAGGAATTTAGAGAAACTATAAAGCCTTGTCTCACATCACACAGGAAGACTTCAGCAAAGAGGATGTTGCTTTTTGTACACATGAATAGCTAAGGCTATAAAAGAATCCAGAAGTAGGGAAAAGCATGAAATAGAGTTACTAAACAGTGAGAGATTAGAAATCATCTACTTCTTACAACAAAAAAAGGTAGCAAACTTGTAATGAAAAAGGCTCTCAGAAAACCTACCACTAGTGGAACATGCCAGAATTCATGGCTGGAAGCACCAGTAGAGTCCACAATTTACAGGAATCCTGCAAAACCAGCTATGATGGGTCACAAAAATCTCACAGTATTGCCAGATCCAGAAAGGAAGCAGTAACTTATTTTCAGTTATTTGTATTCTCAGGGGACAGAGGTGCCTCTTCCCAGGTGCTCAGTGCACGCACACAGGCAGTCTGGCTGACAGGCCAGGTCTCATGGCACCAGAAGGTGCTTAAATAGAACATTGACCTTCACCAAAAAAAAAAAACCCCAAAAAAACCCCACCCTAAAACATACAAAAAAAAGTTGGGTTTTTTTTTGTTGTCTTCTTATGGATTTGCCTATAACCATACCTGTCCTCAAAGGCTCTTGATTAACTAGTGATAATAGGTCCCATTTAGGTTTATAGCACTATAGAGATTTTCAAAGCTTATTTTGATGCAGGTAAGAGTAAGATAGTAAGCTAGGTTTTGTGGTGCCAGGGAAAGCCTGGTAATACAGCACTAAAAGGGGAACCTACAACATCAGCAGCTACAACACTCCACTGCTAAGCTGTACTTGCAACTTCAATCAAGTCTTAGAAGCACAAGGAACCAGATCAGTGCTCTGCAGCACACATGAATATGACAGCCTGGGATGTTTTGGACACTCCTGATGTAAGCACCAGGATTTAGTAAATTTAACTGGTGAAACTAAAACCGGAAGCCTGTCTTTGCTTCTCAAATGGAATAAGAAAGGGAATCCTCTGTGCATTAGTAGGATGAGACTCACCTGAACTTGCTTGTGGAGCTTGCTGCATTTGTCTGTCAAAACCTGCAGTTGGAGACGGCTCTGTGCAGATTCCAGCTCTGCCTGTTTCCGCAACATTTGCTCCTGTCTTAGGGAGCTGGAGGAACGAGAAAAGGAATCCTTAGGACTAGGTATTACCTAGGATGTTTCTCTTGGCTGTCAACACTGATCTTCAGGTTTTATCCCCAGATAAGTCCTGTTCAGGTAAATTCAAAAGTAAAATAATATCTGGGACCACACTCATCCTGTACATTCACCTTGAGATGTTCTCAGTTACATAATTGTACCAAATGACTCACTCGAGTATTGTTCCATAGAAACAACAGCCTTTCTTCTCACCCTCTCCAAATGCACTAATTTAATACAAGAGAGGAAAACAAACTGTTTTTTTCCCCCCTACAGAAGCAGTTTAGCAAATTCTATACTATCAGTGTCCATGACATACAGCATGCCAGTAATAAAGCAAGTCATAACACAGCAAGATCTGCAAGCTTGTTTCTACTACCAGTAGCTAATTTTGTATTTCAGGAAAAGAGCTGTACCAGAACTTAACAGACAAATTATCTGTGAATGCCCACATAGAAGCCATATTTACTACCTCATCTTGAGCCTAGAAGTGCATACACACCACTTAGCAGCAGCAGTTTTGATAACATACTTCAGTATCTTTCATATAGGTTTTACATATGAAAGAAGAGGCCTGCAAAGCTGCCCATTGCATTCTGCACTTCAAAGGCTGGAATATTCCAGTTATTTCAGTAGATCATGTGCAGGGAGATCTAGCTTGCCTAAGTGCCTTCTACATATACAGACCTAGCCTTACATGTTCACCAGGCAGAGAATTGTCCTTTCCCCGTAGCTTCACATGATTTTTACTTTTGCTGCAGAAGAAACAGGTAAGATGCTGTATTTAACCATCACATTACACAAGTACCCAGAGCCTGAGGGCTAGCTTTTTTGAATATGAAAAAAAAACCCCATGATCCTGTACCTAATTCAAATCTATGAGCAAATAATATTGATGCATGCACACAGAGTTCGCACTTGTCCTCCACTCATGGCTGTGTGCCACAAAGCAGCCATTGCCAGCAGCTTCTCTGGACTGGCAGGCAGTCAAAAGCAGGAAGCGGAGGAGGTGCACGGCTACAGCAAGACTAAAACACAAGACACAGAAGCAGTTAGACAACTGCTTCTCCATGAGAGGTAAGACTTAAACACCCAAATGCTTTTGAAAAAAAAAAAAAACACAAAACTTACTTATCGTTTGTTTTGCACTGTCAATCCAGTAAAATAAACCTTTTTCAAGGGTTCAAACACCATCAGGCAGTGGCAATCTGGACAAAAGAGGAATTTCTCCCTTTGTGACAGTTACTCCCTGACCATTTCTGATCAGTAATTACCAGGATAGTGAGGTTTCTGTTGAAAGACTGCACTGAAAGAACAGCAGCGAAGTCAACCCCAATTAAATTTCATTTGCTCCAGGATTCAGAACTGATATTCACAGCTTTCTAATTTCAGAATAGTATCTGTGACAGCATCTTACTGAAAAGAAATCAGTCCTATTTTCATACCTGCTTTTCACTTTTTTCAATAAAAAGTCTGCATTTCAGTTGAAGGGGTAGGCAGAGTCATAGTAATGCTTGCTGACCTTTCATAAGTAAAGCTACGTGAAGAGTGACAAAGCAAGACAGAAAGTGAGTCATATGAGAGATTACTCTGTTTAATGCATGTAAGAAAGGTCAGCTCTTCAACCCCCTTGCATTTCTAACTATGCCTCACTTCTCTAATGATGAATTAGCAATATAAGGCTTTTTGGCAACAACTCTGCATGTTCTGCTACTATGACATTCCAGGATACAGATAGCTTTTGCTATTTTACTGCTGCAAAGCTCAAACTCAAGCACTCTCCTCCAAAAGAAAAAACTCTCCTTCCAGGCAAGACACACACAACACTGAAAGGGATTGCACTGTGAAGCCAGCCATGCTTATAGTGATTCCCAATGGAATGCACAAATTGCTTTAGACACTATAGGAAATTAAAGCATGAAATAGAAGCTGGCTGCAGCTTTCAGTGGCACACAGGCAGTGAGGATGTATCTTTATATGGAGGCTGTGTACCTTTTAATCTGTTCTTGCTCACTGGTATCCAGCGCTTTCAGAGTGCGAGCGTAAAGGATCACAATGTCAGAAGATTTCGCTTTCTTATTGCACTGAAATAAAAAGACAAGTTCAGGTCATCTACAACAAGTACAAGTTTTCCAATATCTAAAAGGGCTACATGAGACCTGGAGAGGGGCTTCTGACAAACACCTGTAGGGACAGGACAAGGAGGAATGGCTTTAACCTGGCAAGGAGGGGATATCGAGATGAAATCTTAGGAAGAAGTTCTTTCTTGTGTACACACTGTGAGGGTTCTGAGGCCCTTGCAAAGGTTACCCAGAGAAGCTGTGACTGCCCCATCCCCAGCAGCGTTCAAGGCCAGGCTGGATGGGGCTTAGAGCTATCCAGTCAAGTGGAAAGTGTCCCTGCACATGGCAGTTGGTTGGAACTGGCTAAGCTTTACGGTTCCTTCCACTCCAAACCATGCTAGGATTCTAATTTAACTATCTGAACCACACATCCCCACTAGTTTAGAGGTATTATTTTGAAAAACCTTCTAGCTTTGAAAGGAGGGGCTGTCTACTTGACAACAAATCCATAAAACCACAAACATTAACACAGCATGTTCTTTCCCTCATGACACCAGAGCTCTAATCACAGCCAGAACTGTAGTTTAGGTCATGTACCCCACTGTGCTTTCAGTAACACATACCCTTGCTTCCCACTAAACTCACTCTGCTAAAGCAGCACATTCAGGTGAGTTACAGGTACAAACAATATCAGACAAAGTGGGGGAAGCAAGATCTAAACCAAAACACCAGTCCAGCCTCTGTTTTGAAAACATTAAGACTGGCTGCTTGGGCAACAGATGACAGTTTAGGAACCCCTGAGTACACTCCCAACTCTGTCATTTACATACTATATCCCTTTAATCAAATACTATAGGTCAAAATCTGTAAGAGCATTCCAGTGTCTGTATGAAATACAGACATCACACTGACTTCAGTGATGCACAGCAAGTCAGATTCCAATAATCTTGTGCATCTGGCTGTGACCATTTAGTACCTTAGTCATCTAAAAAGAAGGGATGATACCTCCCCATGAGCTGGGACTTGGAGGAAATTACAACAACTGCAAGCTTACTGTTTTGCAAACATACTTCATTGATCAGAAAAGAGGCAGGAAATAGATCAAGTAACCTCTGCTGAATATTAAATTACTACATGCACTTAAAATGCAGACTTCTCTATTGTTTGGTAGCACAAGGATACTACAGGCAGGAGTTTCAGATCAGACAACCCCCCTTCTTTAGGCAAGAACTGCCCTGCAGAGCACTATGTGGATAAGACAGCTTTCCTGGCAGCTAGCAGCTGTCACTGGCAGGATCAGGAATGCCGCAATTTCATAGTAACTCATACTCCAGCCACTTGGTAATCAGAGCACCACACACAGCAACTCTGTGCTGCTGAACAGAGAATGACCAGTCGCAGAGGATGGCAACTGAAAATGAAAGGAAGATGATTTAGCTGCAAGGCTCTCCCCAGAGCAAGTTCTCCTAGGAATTTTTCAGTATTTGCATCACTGGAAGAAAGAGGGAGCAGGCACCCCTTCAGAGCTGGTAGGGTTCAAGAAGAAAGCAGTCACAAAATTCCAAAGAGCAAAGATGCCAGGAAGGTCTGAGAATTCTGCTTGGGCCTGAAATGGGTGAAGAAAAGCTTACACGAATTTGACAAGGGTGAGAAGAAAAAAGTTTGGGCCTTCTCTATGGCAAGACTGAATCATCGGGTTTCATCACAGCACACATCAACAGGAGGTTTCTTGCTAAGAGAAGGGAATCCTGCACAGAGTCAAGCAGGGCTATGGAAGCTCCCAAAATAATAAACCCAAAGAAATCCCAGTTTTCCAGCCACCAACTCAGAAAGCAGCAAAACTGAATCCTATTTCCAAGGTACTCATTGACCTGATTTTTGTCAATATTCCTTTCTGAAGAGAAGGGATGAGGAATGGAAGCCCAGAACAGAGAAGCACAGACCTAATCAAAAGAGATCAGTATCACCCATGGAAACAAAACTGAAAAGAGCACCTTAAAAAAAAAGCAGATCTACCCCTTGCAGAGGGACATTACTTGTTTCTCAGTTCATTCTCTGCAAGCTACCTCAACAACCTGATCTGCTTAAAGGCTGTAAAAGCAGATGCAATTCAAAATAGAGGATTAACCAACTGAAAACAGTTCTCAGTTTTCTTGTCCAATAGTTCTTTATGTTCACTTCACTGTTCTAGGAATCTGCCATTCCCACATCCCAAGACAACAGTGCAGTGTCATGGAAACATTAACAGGTTTAGTACTGGAACTCTCAAACTTCCAAGTCTGCTGCTTACAAATACTCTACTTTAGGGAAAAAATCCAAGTCAGAATTATCCCTCTAAAGCAGTACTAGTTGTTCCTGGCACAGTTACATCAAAATTACGTAGATTTTTGTTATTTCTGACAGTAGGCAAAGGTGGATTCTTCATGCAGCAAGCAGTTCTAACAGTTATGGCGACTACACCTGCAGTAGCAGTTACCCAACAGCAAGTCTTCCCCAGTACACATAAATGTGCATTTTACCTGGGGGCACTTCCCTTCCCGTCCCGTGAGCCACTTTTTGATGCATGTGTAGCCAAATAGGTGTCCACACCGCAGTGCTGAGAGACGGTGGTCCCCACTGCTGGTCCACTGCTCAAAGCAGATTGCACAGGTATCCCCTTCCTCCTCATCCAGTGGTGCAAGTGGAACAGATGGCTCCAGTCCCTTTAGCGGCGCTCTCTAGGATCAAAAATTAAAAACAAGCACACACAAAACTTCAAGGCAAATGCAATACTTACCATATTTAATCTGGCTCCAAAGGCATTTAGGTTACCTTACCTGCTTTACCTTGACTTCAGCCTCTTCACTTTCAGGACTTCTGTGTACTGCAGAAGCTTGCGACAATGCTTGAGGTGGCTCTGCTTGGGTCTGACTGAAAGCTACAGAAAGCATTGCTTAGACGAACCAATACATAATGGGGAGAAAGAAGTTCTTTACTTGATCTGAAATCATCAGGGCATAAAGTAAGCAGTGCAGTGATGGCACAGGTAACATACAGAGCTTCAGATCAGTGTCCTGGATACTGGGGGTTAGGCAGCCTTTGCGTAAGCCCTTCCACTTAACAGCAGAGCTGAAGAACTTTGTTTTCATTTATAAAAACCAGCAGAATTTCAGTGAAAAAGGAGAGGTCTTTTGAAGACAGTAGCTGTTAATGAGACTTTGACATGCTTGAAACAAGCATATCTGCATACAGGTCTATAATTACACAGAATCACATTAGGCTGATGCAAGGTTACACCCCTGCATCATTATGCTCAGAAAAAGACAGACACCAATATGCAGAAGTTATTTTCCCAAGGGATCTAAGTGTGCATATTTTATGTGCCAAGAAGGTATTTACCATATGCTATCTGTCCATTCACCCTGACTTAAGCACTTTTCCAGCTGGCAGTTGTCTGAACTATCAGTTTTGCTGGGCCATATGTTTTTGGGGTAGGACACTGTTAGCCCTTCTGTTGAAGCATGGGCATGCAGAAGCACTATGTTTGGATTATCACCACAAGCATACTGAAAAAGAAGCAGAAACCACAGTCTCCCTCATGTCCTGACAAAACAAGAAAGTTATTAGTCAAATTTAGTATTTGAGACAGATATTCTCAGTCCAGTGGAGATATATCACCTAACCCTCACTAATGTCAAAAAAAAATTTCAGCCTCCACAGTTCTGGGCTGGAGGGGCACCAGTGGCTTATATAAGCAGAAAACAGGACAAGGGAATTCCAGAAAACCCAACAGAGACCATATGGTCACACAACATTAGACAGCACTGAACAGCTTGAGCTCCTGTCACATGTAAGACTAGCTCAGAGCAAGCAGAATGAGTCTGTTCAAAAGACATCTCATAGATGCATCCTCAAAAATACATGTCAAGGTAGGTAAAACCAAAACTAAGGGCAGAGAGTGTGGTACAAGGGCATTCCTTAGAGACTGAATTTAAAAAAAAACACCCAACAAAACAACAAACAAACCAACAAAACCACAAAAAAATAAATTAAAAAAAACCCACACAAAAAAACACCCAAGCCAAAAATAAAGCAACCCACTAATCTTGTTCTCTCTGTGCATCAATACCCTTGACTAGCAAGTTAATTATTTGTCACTCATATAAAACTATATATGTTCATGACAAACAATGTCACTGAAGTGCACAGCACCCTGTGAACATGCGTTTAGATAAAGGACTGTGAGCCTGAAAAAGCCAAGGAAACAGACAAACAAAAAACCCACTGCCCTAAGCACCTCCATCTCCTCAGCTGTGTGTCATGAGAAATTACAGGAATGAAAGAAACCCGCAACTGAAGCAGACCGAAATCCCAATAATTCTCTGAAAGCACTGCTGATCTCCAAGGTGTAACCTAGTGTCTTCAACAATACTCGTTGGCAAGATGTAATAGCAGAAGCACATTAAGTAACTAAACTTAAACTTATTCTGAACATTTCCAGGATTACTTACAAGTAGAATCCTGCTAACAGCAAAAGATTGTATTTAACATTATAGTAGCAATCCCCCATTGCAGCTACTGCTCTAGGAATGCTTGGCAGAAAACCCTGTGGCAGCAACCTGCTCCCGTCAGTTGTGGGCATAATGACCTCTGAGCATCGTCTGTTGGGAAGCTCAGAACGATTTCCTCACCAAGTTTTGAAACAGCAAAATGACTTTCCAAAAAAAAAAAAAAAAAAATCAGTGTCTACACAGCTCTAATATATCACAAACCTCCCAAGCTAGCTGTCAGAGGTGTCTCCTGGGCTGATGCCACAGCACTGGGCAGTGCTGCAGCCCCCAGCACTTCTTCCTCCTCTTCCTCATCCTCCTCCTCCTCCTCCTCAGTAGAACTGCTGCTTTGAGTCTCATTTAAATCTATTGCTTCATCTGAGCTCTGTTCCTGGCTGTTCCGTGCAGTATGCAGGGGCACCATATGCAGAACTCGTCCTGCAGCTGGCTGCTGGGTCCTGCTGAATTGAAAGTAACTCTCCAATGCTGCCCTGAGTGCAGAAAAAACAAAAGCCAGAGTTATTTCAGAAAAGCTAAAGACTCCACATGTTTCTCCACACTCATTTGTGGTTAAAATTCCTAGGCTCTAGCTACAATACGAAGGTATCCAAGTTAAAGACAGACCTTCTCTGGTAGAGGAGCAATCCATATCAATCACCTGCTTTATGAGCAATCAGCAGTATCATACAGCAGCCACTCATTTTGCTCAGCTCAAAGAAAGTCTTCTTGTTACAACAATACTGTATTCTTTTTGGGCGGTGTGGGTCGGAGAAAAGCAAAGCAAAGAACTGTTGCTCGCTAATAGCCTAAGGAACTCCTAATCAGTACCTCCAATCCTAACTCCCACCTAGTTCCTATAGTCACTGGTAATATTAGATGCACGAGACTTGTATTCAAGTTTCATTCTATTGACCACTTTGTGCCTAGTCTGTCTACTTTCCTGTCTTATTTTCTATCCATCCATGGATTGAAACACCTTCCTCTCTCCCTCAGCAGTATCATCTCAGTTATTCATCAGATTCAAAAGAAGTTTTGAAGGTTGCCTTCTAGCCCAGAGAACTACAGTGACCTTCATACACAGTCTGAGGGCAAACAATGGAGTTATGATCAATCATCTGGGAGAAGATGAGTTCTTGGTTTCCCTGAATTTAAAAGCAATGCTCAAGTTAATTAAAATTTCACCTTTGGCATTTACAAAATCTACAAAGATGACACAAAACCAAAACAAACCAGTAACCGGAGTTTCTTACTGGCTGCAGAGCATCAGCACTCATCAACCTTTATACCCATCTCAGGCAGTATTAAACACAGTATTATTTCTTTGCCTGGAGGTAACAAAAAATAACCCCCTACAGGGAAATATTAGCATGTATGTTTGGGAAAGTTTTTGCCAAAATTGTCACCAGAAAATGTAATCAGGCAGTCCCCAAATCAAAGGTGAAATGCAAAACAGAGCACAAGCTCCTCTGAGCTGGCTGGAACTGCCAAGAGTCAGCACTGCTGCATGAAGCACCAGCAGGAATCTGGCAGAGTAGAGGGAACAGTGAGGGCAGCTCTGCAAGCAAGATGGAAAGTGCAGAAGGGTTCAGGAATCAACACAAGGGGGAATTTACTTAACACGAGCAAAAGATCCTTCCAGAAGAGGTCAGAAAGTCTGCGCTATTCTTCAGCTTAAAAGGTACACGAGGAGCCCGGAATTTGGCCACAGCCACACACCTGGACTGAGCTGGACTATTTATAAGCTAGGAAGCAAGGCAGTTTTAAATGATGTCAGACTTGACAACAGGGTGTTCAGACAGAATTTCATCTCTCCTTTACCTGGCACTGACTGGCCTCTGGGAACCAACAACTCGCTGGTGGCTGCGACCTCTCCTCACCCACAGATGCATGACCTGTGCCCGTTGCAGCCTTTCGAGTACACTGGGAGCCGTGACAAGATGCAACTGCTGGTCAGGCTCAGCAGCTGGTTCCTCTGTACCAGCATTTGATGTGACAACAGTGTCATCAGCAGAAAGAGCTGCAGCACTATCTCCTCCTTCACTGGGGGCCGGTGCCTGGAATGACAGCACAGCATGACCAGAGGGCTCTGTGGAAAGCGTGCTGGGATTCTCTGCAGAGGAACCAGCCTCTGCTTGGAGATCAACTTCCATCTCTTCTTGAGCCATTTCTGCAAAGAGTTGAAGAAAAACAGTATTTATTTGCAAGTGTGCATTTTACTTCCAGCCTGATGGTAGCAAGAATCAGCAGTTAGTGACTACAAAGCCTTTAGAACTCAGACTCCAGAGAAGACTTTCTCCCTTTGCAGTAGAGCTAAATCATCTCAAGTTGACACATGTACATGGGCGGGCATAGCAGACAGAAGTCTTTGGCTTAACAGCAGCTAGCACAAGGGCACATCACAAAATCAACTTAAGCAAGCTTTTGAATGAATATAGAAAGTTAATGATTTCTTGCTGGCATAATTTGCCAGTAAATTCATGTGGAGAACAGAGTTTGGAAGAAATGAGAGTCTCTCTATTGTGAGAGACACCCACAAAGACAGCCAGAAACAAGCTCTACAATGCAGTTCTTTGTTGCATTGCTCTCAGGTTGTATTTTCAAGTTTCTCTGAATAGGATTCTGTATAACAGGGCAGTGTGATCCATACCCACAGCTTACTTCACAGGCCTTTCAGGTACCTTAGATTCACCAACACCACACAAACCCAGAAAGGGTATCATAGCAGAACCCACATCCCAGATGTCACAGACAGCAAGCTACCTACAGCACCAGCATTTGGGGGTCCAGATTCAGTCTCAGGCTACTCTAGTCACCGTGTTCTACAGGCAGTCTCACAACACTAAAGTTCAAGATTATTTTATCAATTGGATAAATAAATGTGTAAAAGAACACTCCTTTTCCGAAGCAGGTATATGGATTATATTTCACAAACAGCTGAAAGACATTTCACATTCTCCAAAAAAAAAATACTTAGGCAAACATAAGCCTAAAGGCCTTGGGAATTGAGGACCTTTATCATCACTTACAAATCCAAAGCACACATTAAGATTTATTAGGCTACGTACTGCGCAAACAGAGCAAAGACTGCTTTGAGTACAAAGAATACCCAGAAAATGTATACGAGAATTACTAGAAAGACACAAGTTAGGCCAAACCCAGATGTTAAATGTCACCTCTCAGCAGAACAGTCATACAGTCCAGATATAATATTCAATGCTCAAGTACTGCTTCTCCAGCATTCAACTCACGTTTATGATAAACTTGTCACCTATACACACAGCAGACTCTTTATCTTCCTTGTAAATTAACCGTGAGACTAGAAAACACTGGAAAACACACATCATCTCCAACATGACACCTTGGAGTCTTCCTGAGAGCACAGAAGCCAGAACTTCCTCCATCCAGGCTTCCAGCGGGCCCTGGGAGAGCCGCAGACAGAAGGTCTCCACCAACAGACTTTGGCCCAGAGGAGCAACGCTCCAGCGCTTCCTGCAGACACAGCCAGGAGGCTCCACAGAGCCTCGGCAGCACTGACTTGGCGGCCGAACGCTGAAGCACCAGCTTCCCCTGGCGGAGGGTCTGCTCTCCGGCTCGGGCAAACCCTGCTCTACATGTCCAGGTGTTATAACGCCGCGCCTGCTTTAACACAAAGCTAACCGAAAGGACCCAAACACGACCCAAAACTCAGCACATGCTCCACAAGCACCGGTTTATTGCTGGCTCCTTACAAGGCTCGCTTGTCTTAACCAAGAACCGGTCACACGTGCGGCACGGCAGGGGGAAACCTCACCTCCGGCAGCCCCCGGCGCGACGCCAGCCCGGGCCATCCAGCAGCGCCTCGGGCCGGGGCCCGCCATCACACAGGCCTCCCACCGCCCTGCCCCGGCGCGACCGGCCAGCGGCAGGCCCCGCGCTCCTGCGGCGCGGAGCGGCCCGCCCAGCGGCGCAGGCCCAGCCGCGCCCTCGGGCCCGGGCCATGCCGGGCCGGGCACTCACCTGCCGCCGGCTCCATCGACCCGCTCGGGCTCCGCGCCGCCCGACGCGCACCACCCCACCGGCCGACCACCGGCCCTACGCGCCCTTCTATAGGGCGAGCCGGGGTCAGGCCCGCCGTCTCATTGGCCAGCAGCTCTGTCCGTCTGTCCGACGGAACAGGGGCGGAGAGGAAAAGGCGGGGGAAGGCAGGGCTTGTTTTGATTGGCTAGAGAGACTACTAGAGGCCCGGGCTGATTGGGCCGTGGGACCCCGGGCAGCAGTGGGCGGGGCAGGGCAGGGAAGCGGAAGTGAGTTCCCATTGGGGGAGCTGCCGCCGTGGCGAAAAGAGCGGGAAGTGGAGCGCATTCAAACAGGCGCGGGCCGCTGTCATGGCGGCAGGGCAGCCTTTGGCCGTCCCTCTAGTGCCCTCCTCGCCCCCCCGGCCGCTCCTGCCAGCCTCCCTTTGCGTCCCCCGCTTTGTATCCCCTGGAGCCAGCATCCCCCCGGTAAAGCCTGCGGCAGGGTGCCGTCTCCTCAGACCCCCGTAAGGCTGGGGGTCTCAAACACACGCGTATTGAGCAAGCAGTCTCTGTGGGCAGGGAGGGGGGGTAAGTAGCACGCTGTGTGCTGCTTCCCCTCCTTGGGTCACTCTCCAAAGCTCCCAGCTGCTTTCGGCTGCCTGCCCATGCTTCCCAGTTAGCTTCCTTGGTTTCTGCTTCTCTCCAGGTCAGACAGTACATCCACGATCTCTGCAGAACACAGCAAGAGCATTAATCAAAACAGACATCTAAACAGTGTTTGGCGGAGGCGTTTGCTCTCCCACCTGAATGGAAGATAGCTTTTATGTCATGGATAGCAGCCAGGACATGGAGTCGCTGTCTCCTCAGGCCAACACAATAGGATAGCCATTACAATCATAAAATCCTAGCCTGTTTTGTGTTGGAAAGGACCTCAAAGCTCACCCAGTTCCATCCGCCTGCTGCGGGCAGGGACACCTTCCACTAGAGCAGGTTGCTCCAAGCCCCATCCAAGCTGGCCTTGAGCACTGCCAGGGATGGGGCAGCCACAGCACTGTCAGAACCCAGACTGAATTCAGAGACAGTCAAACCTTCCCTCCCCTGGAGCAGCCCCTGAGATTGCAATTTACTGCTCAAAGCCCAAGGCAGGAAGTGTTCCTGCACCGTGTTGTGGCTGCTCCTCCAGTTTGTGGGATCTGCAGGATCTGAGTGGGGATTAACACACACAGCCCTGCTCCCAGGTTTGTCCAAGAGAAAAAGCTTACTCTTATGTGATGCCAAGTGAACATCCTGGTGATAATTGATAAACCTTAGCTGTATGAGCCATCAGTTACAGGAAGAAGAGATGTCTACTGCTAGGGGACTTGTTAGCATAGGAAGGTAAAACAAGGACAGATCCCAAAACACAAAACCAGACAAATTCATATGGAAAATAAGGGGCAAACTGACTGCTGCAGTGGGTGATTGGGGGATACAAAGTGCCTGTGAAGCAGATATCCAGGACACTTACCCTCAGCAGAAGGGCGCTGGGAAGGGTCGAAGGCTCTGCACTGGTCAATGACTTTCTGCAGGTCTTCAGGACAATCGTCCCCAACAGGTTCCTGGTATTGGTGGTTGCATATTTTCTCCATGATCTCCTGGGGAGTGCAGCCTGAACAGCAGACATGCAAACACAAGTGTCAGGATGGAACTTTGTTGCCACAGGAGGGTGCTGCGGAGGAAATCCAGTGCAGAGCCATGCCAACAGCCTTTCTGCAGCCCTCAGCACGGAGAAGGCTGCAGAGAAGCCACCCAAACTGTGTCTGCAATGAATTTCCCTCATATTGGGCATGACTCTATTGGGCTCCAGTAGCCCAAGATGTGTTTATGCTTCAATGCCCAGGAACATCAAACAGAGACAAAAACGACTTGCATGTTTGTGGTTTAAGCATCTTACTGAAATGCTCTACTGTACTGTATATCCCACGGATGCTCTGGAAAGGAGCAGAGAGCACCCAGTACCAGACAGGAGCCACACTGGGCTGTATGGCTTTTACACAGGGGACCAGATACTTCTGTCTCACCTTCAAACGGGATTTTGGAGGTCGCAATCTCCCCCAGCACGATCCCAAAGCTGGAAGAAGACAAGCAAGAGCCTCAGTATTCATCCCACCGTGTTATCCTCCCTATACCAACCGCAAACATCTGCTTACGTGGCTGATTGATTAAACCTTGGCCCTCTTCTACAGCTCAACAGCGACCCTGCCTGGCATCTGTCCGCTTACAGACATCTCTCGGCAAGGACAGACACACCTGTATATTTCACAGGGCCTCCTGTAGGGGTAGTTGATGTCTTTCAGGTTCTCAGGAGCAATGTAAGCCAACATAGAGACTTGTTTCCAGTTATTCTTGGCTTTCCTCTTGATGGATGACTCCGTTTCACACAGCTCAAATCCTGAGAGCTGATTGAGAGAATGAGAGAGAGAAAGGGCAAAGTTGCAGATGTGCAAAATGCTGTAGAGAAAACAGAAAACTGTCCTGGGCAGTAAAGGCTGACATGCAGCCACATGTGCTTCCCAGCACATGGCTCTGTCTGCAAGTGAAATATCAGGTGAAGGCAGGTGAATTCCCCTGGTTTCAGCTCATCCCAGGGTGGATGGCTCAGAAACACTTTGATGATGATAAAACAGAGATGATGATGATAAAACAGATACAATGATGAACTGAGGCGTCAGTGTCCAAGGTGACAGAGGAGATGGTTCTGCTCTGGGTTTTATTCTGGACCGTAATAATTTTCTTCGGTGTTAGCAGGCGAAGACACTCACAAAAACATGCCAAACTCACAAAAAGTTCTCCAGGTATGGCTCTTACCTTCACACAGTAATCCCCAGCCACCAGGAACTTGCTGCTGCAAATGCAGCCATGGAGTCGGGACTTCTCCTCCGTCTGGTGCAACCTGCAGCCAAGGACAACATATCACAGAATCACAGAATCACACAGAATCACAGAATCCCAAGGGTTGGAAGGGACCTAAAAAGATCATCTAGTCCAACCCCCCTGCAAGAGCAGGGTAACCTACAGTACATCACACAGGAACTTGTCCAGGCGGGCCTTGAATATCTCCAGTGTAGGAGACTCCACAACCCCCCTGGGCAACCTGTTCCAGTGCTCTGTCACTCTTACAGTAAAGAAGTTCTTCCTGATGTTAACGTGGAACTTCCTATGTTCCAGTTTACACCCATTGCCCCTTGTCCTATCACTGGATATCACTGAAAAAAGCCTAGCTCCATCATCCTGACACCTACCCTTCACATATTTGTAAACATTGATGAGGTCACCCCTCAGTCTCCTCTTTTGCAAGCTAAAGAGACCCAGCTCCCTCAGCCTCTCCTCATAAGGGAGATGTTCCACTCCCTTAATCATCTTTGTGGCTCTGCGCTGGACTCCTTCAAGCAATTCCCTGTCCTTCTTGAACAGAGGGGCCCAGAACTGGACGCAATATTCCAGATGCGGCCTCACCAAGGCTGAGTAGAGGGGGAGGAGAACCTCTCTTGACCTACTAACCACTCCCTTTCTAATGCACCCTAAGATGCCATTTGCCTTCTTGGCCGCAAGAGCACATTGCTGGCTCATGGTCATCCTCCTATCCACCAGGACCCCCAGGTCCCTTTCCCCTTCGCTACTTTCCAGCAGGTCACCCCCCAACCTGTACTGGTACATGGGGTTGTTCTTCCCCAGATGCAAGACTCTACACTTGCCCTTGTTAAATTTCATCAAGTTTCTCCCCGCCCAACTCTCCAGCCTGTCCAGGTCTCGCTGAATGGCAGCACAGTCCTCTGGTGTGTCAGCCACTCCTCCCAGTTTTGTGTCATCAGCAAACTTGCTGAGGGTGCACTCAGTTCCCTCATCCAGGTCATTGATGAAAATATTAAACAGCACCGGTCCCAGCACCGACCCCTGAGGAACTCCACTAGTCACAGACCTCCAGCTAGATTCTGCGCCATTGACCACAACTCTCTGCCTTCTTCCTTTCAACCAGTTCTCGATCCACCTCACTACTTGATCGTCAAGCCCACACTTCCTTAGCTTATCTATGAGGATGCTGTGGGAGACAGTATCAAATGCCTTACTGAAATCAAGAAAAACCACATCTACCGCTCTACCATCATCCCTCCACCTAGTCACTTCCTCATAGAAGGCTATAAGGTTGGTAATGGACCCACCCTGACCTCAGGGCGCCCTCCCGCTGTGCAGGGGATGGACTGACATCTACCCAGAGAAGCCAGCAGCTCTCCGCCTGTCTTGGTGGACCAGTCTTGCCAAGCCAACCTTTCCAGAAGGGGAAAATAATGAGCCTTGTGGATAAGGACCCATAAGGAGAACTGGCCATCCTGTAGGGTGCTCCTGAAGCTGCCCTATGGGTGTGGGGAAGAGAGTTTCTCCCTTCCAGGCCTTTGCAGGCTTGAAGACAGAGGTAGGTGCCAGTGACCAGGGAAAATGAGTGCATCTAAACCCGCTCCCTACCTCTTCACCAGCCTCCCATCCCAGTGTCCAAAGGTGGTGGAAACAGTGTCTGCCAGGATACCACTGCTTACTGAGAGATACCAGCAAGCTGAGCATGGCTTGTGGATTGTAAGGCAGACTTACTCACTGGTTTATGCAGGAACTCACCTGTAAAGGCCTCTGGCAGCTCCCAGAGCCATCCGAATGCGGATGTCCCAGGAGAGATGCTGTTGCTTGGTCAGCACATCCCGCAGCGTCCCATGCTTGCAGTACTCCATGACGATAGAGAAGCAGGGGCTCCCATCTGCAAAGCAAAATTTTGAGTATCCCACCTTCTGCCACCTCTTGGGAGGGGACCATGACAAACTGTGCTGGGGACAGGCAGGGGAGGGAAAAGGTGACATTAATGTGTCTCCCCCTACCTTTCTCCTCAATGCAGATCCCGTACATACGCAAGATGTTTGGAGACTCAAACTTCTTCAGGGTCTGAATTTCCTTCTCAAAGATGTCTCTCACCTTCCTGCAGAAAGGAACAGCATGGTGAGATCCTTGCAACAGGGCACGACCTGGTGCTGAGCCAACCTCTTGTCCCAGGTGCCCGGTATTGCCTCCACCCGGACAACTCACGCCGGGTCAGTGGTCAATGGCCTCTTGAAGGTTTTGATGGCGACGGGGTACTTGAGGTACTCGCCCTTGTAGAGGCTGTAGCTCTCAGTGTCCTGCAGTTGCCTGTCAAAGGTGAGGTGGTCCCGCTTGATCTCAGTGATGTCTTCTCTTTTACCAACATTGACCTTCTTCAAGCCTGCTCCCACCAGGTGCCAGGAGGGAACAAGGGACACATTATACAGATCTCAGAGGGGAAAGAGACGCAATAAACAGGGTGCTTTGAGTCGTCACCCAACTTACAGTCCATCACACGCACGATTTTGTTCAGCTCGCTTTGCATCCAGTCCACCTTGTTCTCCATACATTGCCTGTCGATGTAGATCTCCCTGGTCGTGTCTTCAGGCTCCTCAGTACCTGGGGAGAGAAATGTGCAGAGGTGGGACCACTGGATGAACATGTGGGACTGATCCAGTTTGGTTTTTTCTCATGGTTTAAATGTCCATCTCTCTGTCCTTGGACACCGCCATCAAGCCAAAGCTGGGCCACAGCTGCAGGGAGATGCCAACCTCAGGGAAAGAGGGTTTGCTAAATGCAAACTTACTTGCGATCACCTGGTCCAAGAAAGCTTTATCATCCCTCAGGTCCTCAGCATCCTGCCTGCGGCATGTCTTTGTCTGGAAAGCCTCCAGGAAAGCCTGCTTCTGCTCTGCCTGCAACAGGAGTGAGAGCCCCTGGGCAATGTCCTCCAGGCTTTCATTCACCCAAACAAACTCTTCACCCGTGCTGCGGGCTCTCAGGAACTTCTGGATCCAGCTGGTCTGGCTGTATTTCATCACCAGCCTCTGGGCTTCCCCCAGTGTCCCCAGCAGCTTCTTCAGCAGTTCCTTTTCATGGCAGGAGATGTGTTTTGGCGGCTGAGCCTTGAGGATCCTCACAGGCTCCAGTAGGATCTGGATGCGCTCCACAAGGCGCTGGCACTGATGCTTACAGCACTTGACCTGCTCGAATTGGGCATGGATGGCCTGGGCCACAGAGAGGACCCTCTCCACGATGTCCATGCTTGCAGCAAAGGGCTTGGCCACTGGGGATGTGGACTGGCAGTGTCTAGTGGACGTGAGCCTCAGATATTGTTCAGAGATCAGCTGGATATCACTCTTCTACGCCTTCTTCTAAGACTGGAGTAGGCACACACAGAGACATCACTAGGAGAAGTATGGCCACATCTCACTCTGCCTTAGCAGATGTTTGGCTTGATTTATATAAATTAGTTTACTGCTAGCTGTCTCCAAAGAGCTTACACAGAGACTGGCCCCACAACACCTTGGGGTCCTGCCCCAGAGCCTACATCTTTGACCATAAATATCCATTTATATTTCTAGCCAATGTCTCTCTGTTGTCACCCATCTAATAAAAGCTCTCATACCGTCACATCCCGTGTTCTCGACTTCATATTTTCTCCCTCTAGCTCTGTATTGCCCACTTAAGATTTTAAATCAAACTCTTTATATGTGCTTAGCATCCCCACAGGTATAGCCCCTGCTCCCCAGCCCACATCCAGGCAGCAGGGACAGAAAGCTGCCCCTGTTGCAGGGAAATGAGCAGCAGCCACCCACATCATTGATGCAGACAGCACTAAGAGAGGGGAGCCAGGCTCTACCAGCTGGAAACGAGACAGAAACCCACCCAGAAAGAAGCTCAACCTCTTGCCCTTCCTCTTCATCTCTCTCTAGCGTGGCCCCAAAGAAAGAACCAGCTCATCTACTTGCTAAATCAGCTGGGTTTACCTGACTCCGCTTCTCTCGCCACGGCTGCCTCCACAGGCTGAGAGACACAGCAGGACTGCTGCGTGTTTATATGGTGCGTTCATAGCGTGCTTTCCCCTTCTGCTCCCGGGCAGCGGAAGAGGCATTATGCAACCTGCTGTACTTCCCACACTACCCCAGTTTCCCTTTCCCAGCAGCCTTCTCGGGTGTCAGAGGAAGGGGCCAGGAGAGCTCTGTCTGCCTGTGCTGGGTTTTGCCTGCTGGAAGAAGGAACTGTCTGTGGGAACCACCTGAGGAGGAAGGGGATGAGAGAGGCTGCTCTCCCCATATTGACATTTGTTGCTATTTGGAGCACTGCAATCCCTTCTGCTGTGGCCTGGCATCCCTCCCCAGTCCTCAGTAGGGCTGCTAGACCCTGCCCCCTTCCTGGAGATTGCACCACAGCAGCAGTCCCACACTGCAGCATCCCCTTGGTGCGCTGCCAAGAAGGACAGAAAGCCAACCATGTCCTGGGCTGCATCCCCAGCAGTATGACCAGCAGGTCAAAGGAGGTGACCCTGCCCCTCTACTCTGCTCTTGTGAGACCTTACTTGGAGCACTGTGTGCAGTGCTAGTTTCTCCAGCATAAGAAGGACATTGGAGAAGAAGGACATGGAACTGTTGGAACAAGTCCAGAGGAGGCCATGAGGATGATCAGGGGTAGGAGCACCTCCTGTATGAAGACAGGCTGAGAAAGTTGGGGCTGTTTGAAGTCCCTGGAGAAGAGAAGGCTGCGTGGAGACCCCATAGCAGCCTTCCAGTATCTGAAGGGGGCCTACAAGGGTGCTGGAGAGGGACTCTTCATCAGGACTGTAATGATAGGAGAAGGGGTAGTAGATTTAAACTGAAACGGGAGAAATTCAGGTTAAATATAAAGAAGTTCTTCCCTGTAAGGGTGGTGAGGCACTGGCACAGGTTGCCCAAAGAAGTGGTGAATGCTCCATCCCTGGCAGTGTTCAATGCCAGAGTGGACAGAGCCTTGGGCAACATGGTCTAGTGTGAGGCATCCCTGTCCATAGCAGGCTGTTGGAACTAGGTGATCTTAACGTCCTTTCCAACCCAAATCTTTCTGTGATTCTATGACACGTGGTGAGGATGCAGTGATAGGGGAGGATGTTGGGTAAGCAGGGCTCTTCCCTGCTTGCCCAACACACTGTAACACCCTCAGCACCCTGCTGAGGTCCTCACAGTGGCCAGCAGGACCCTCCAGAGGACACCCATAGGATACTAGGGATGATGGTCCTTTGGGACCTTCTGCATCCCTCACCATCCCTGAAGCCTCAGGAACCCCCAGCGCCAATCAAAGGAAGCAGGCTGCAGCCACACATGCCGGAAACAGCGCTTGACCTCTTCCAGGAGCACAGGAAGCTTTGCAGTTGGGTTCGTCAGAGGCCAGGCTGTTTTTGAGAAGCTTGGGGGAGCATGTAATGCTGTTGCCTAACTTCAGAGAAGTGAGCTGTGGCTCAGCCAGCTTCTGCTTACCAGGAGCCTGGGGTCACACAAGTTTGCTGTGGTTTCCAGCTGCACGGAGCATCTCCCTAGCCATCACCATCACCCACAGCACAGATTTCGTCAGCATAGAATCATAGAATAGTTAGGGTTGGAAAGGACCCAACCCCCCTGCCATGGGCAGGGACACCTCACACTAAACCATCACACAAGGCTTCATCCAACCTGGCCTTGAACACCACCAGGGTTGGAGCACTCACAACCTCCCTGGGCAACCGATTCCAGTGTCTCACCACCCTAACAGGAAAGAATTTCCTCCTTACATCCAATCTGAACTTCCCCTGTTTAAGTTTTAACCCGTTACCCCTTGTGCTGTCACTACAGTCCCTGATGAAGAGTCCCTCCCCAGCATCCCTATAGGCCCCCTTCAGGTACTGGAAGGCTGCTGTTAGGTCCCCACGCAGCCTTCTCTTCTCCACGCTGAACAGCCCCAACTTGCTCAGCCTATCTTCATACGGGAGGCGCTCCAGTCCCCTGATCATCCTCATGGCCTCCTCTGGACTTGTTCCAACAGTTCCATGTCCTCTTTATGTTGAGGACACCAGAACTGCACACTATACTCCAGGTGAGGTCTCACAAGAGCAGAGTAGAGGGGCAGGATCACCTCTTTCGACCTGCTGGTCACGCTCCTTTTCATGCAGCCCAGGATACGGTTGGCTTTCTGGGCTGCGAGCGCACACTGCCGGCTCATGTTCATTTTCTCATTGACCAGCACCCCCAAGTCCTTCTCTGCAGGGCCGCTCTGAATCTCTTCTTTGCCCAACCTGTAGCTGTGCCTGGGATTGCTCCAACCCAGGTGTAGGACCTTGCACTTGTCATGGTTGAACTTCATAAGGTTGGCATCAGCCCACCTCACAAGCGTGTCAAGGTCCCTCTGGATGGCATCCCTTCCCTCCAGCATATCAACCGGACCACACAGCTTGGTGTCATCGGCAAACTTGCTGAGGGCGCACTCAAGCCCACTGTCCATGTCAGCGACAAAGATGTTGAATAAGACCGGTCCCAACACCGCTCCCTGAGGGACACCACTCGTTACCGGTCTCCAGCCGGACATCGAGCCATTGACCACAACTCTTTGCGTGCGGCCGTCCAGCCAGTTCTTTATCCACCGAGTGGTCCATCCATCAAATTGGTATCTCTCCAATTCAGAGAGAAGGATGTCGTGTGGGACAGTGTCAAACGCTTTGCACAAGTCCAGGTAGATTACATCAACTGCTTTACCCTTGTCCATCAATTCTGCAGCCCCATCATAGAAGGCCACCACATTGATCAGGCAGGATTTCCCCTTAGTGAAGCCATGCTGGCTGTCACCAAGCACCTTGTTGTTTTTCATGTGCCTTAGCATGCTGTCCAGGAGAATGTGCTCCACGATTTTACCAGGCACAGAGGTGAGACTCACTGCTCTGTAATTCCCCGCGTCTTCCATTTTCCCCTTCTTGAAAATGGGGGTTATATTTCCCGTTTTCCAGTCGTCGGGAACTTCACCTGGCTGCCATGATTTTTCAAATATGATGGCCAGTAGCTTAGCAACGTCATTCGCCAGCTCCTTCAGGACCCGCGGATGGATTCCATCAGGTCCCACGGACTTGTGCACGTTCAGATTTTGAAGATGGTCTGGAACCAGATCCTCTCCTGCAGTGGGCCCAAGGTCTTCATTCTCACAGTCCCTGCATCTACTTTCTAAGACCTGGGTGGTGTGGTCAGAGCCTTTGCCAGTGAAGACCAAGGCGAAGAAGTCATTCAGAACCTCAGCCTTCTCCAAATCCTGTGTAGCCAGTTCTCCCGAAAGCTTCCTCAGGGAACCTATTTTGTCCCTATTCTGTTTTTTGTTTGCTACGTACCTGTAGACTCCCTTCCTGTTATCCTTAACATCCCTGGCTAGGTTTAATTCTAACTGGGCCTTAGCCTTCCTAACCTGGTCCCTAGCTTCCCGGACAACATCCCTGTACTCTACCCAGGCCGCCTGTCCTTGCTTCCATTTTTTATAAGCCTCTTTTTTCCTTTGAATTTTCCTCAGCAGCTCCTTGTCCATCCAAGGAGGTCTCCTGGCCCTCCTGCTGCACTTCCTTCTAGTTGGGATGCAGTACTCCTGAGCTTGTAGCAGGTGATCCTTGAATATCAACCAAGAGCCTTGGGCCCCCCTCCCCTCCAGGGCTATATCCCATGGAACCTTACTAAGCAGGCTCCTGAAGAGGCCAAAGTCTGCTCTTTTGAAGTCCAGGGCAGTGAGCTTGCTACACGCTCTTCTCACTCTCCTGGGGATATCAAATTCGACCATCTCGTGATTGCTGCATCCAAGGCTGCCCTGGAGTACCACGTTCTCAACAAGCCCTTCCCTGTTGGTGAGCACAAGGTCAAGCATGGCCCCTCTCCTTGTCGGCTCCTCTATTACTTGCAGAAGGAAGTTGTCATGGGAAGATGTGAAAGGAAACCCCAAGGTACCGCAGCACCAAGGGCCATCAGCACCTGGGAGTGGATGCACCTGGGCTGGGAGAATGTGGGAGGAGGCCCAAGGGATACACTAGCCCGACCCTGTTTAAAAGGCTTTATTTTTCAAAATATACAGTTTATTTACAATTGTAGTGTCTACAGTTTCACACAGAACTTTATTCCAAAACCTGCAGTAAACATTCAGGAAAAAAACACAAAACAACACAAACCCAATCACAGGATCAGCAAAACGGCATCAGGTAGCAATTCTGCTCATTGGAGTTTGAGTTTTGAGTAGCCACTGTCTACAAAACCCATGAACTCGATAAATCTGGAAGAGAGATTTAGGTTTGCACTGTCTAGAAAAAGACAAAATACAGACATAAAGGATCCCCATGCAAAGGACTGCAGGCCAAGAAAACCCTGTGTGGGATTGGGCCAGGAGAAGGATCCAGGATATGGAAGCCTCTCGGCACAAGTTAGGTGACAAAGTTAACTGCAGCGTGTTGTATGCCCAGAGAGGGCCAGAGGGCTTGAGCAAGGTTTGGGGCAGAGGAGGGAGGGTGGCATCAGGCACTTCATGTCTCAGGCAGCAGATCTGCCCATGCATCCGTGTCCTGGAGCAGGAGAGCAGCAAGGAAGGGGCAGGAGTGAAACGGGGAACCCCACAACCTCCTCCTCCTCCCTTTTCCCTGCATCCTCACACCCTATCCCCCTTGGCAATAACACAGTGCACCACAGGGATGCTCCAGTGTGGGGCCACTGCTGTGGCACAATCCCCAGAAAGGAGGCAAGTGCCCCGCTGAGGGCTCGGAGGGAAGCCAGCCCCAGCCTGGGATGGGAAGAGCCAGCAACCAGGAGCCATATCATCAGGGCCATCAGTCCTTCTTCTCAAAGGTCTCCTCAGGGATGAGCGTCCCGAAGGGGTGATCCCAGAAGCGAGTGGTGATGCCAAAGCCTGTGGGTGGGAGAGAGAGAGCTGAGCCCACAGCACCACTGGCACCAAGATGCTGCTGGGGCAGGGCACAGCCTGCTCTACATTAACTGATGAGTGAGAGAAGGGAGGAAGGCAACACAAGGGTGAGAAGAAAGAGCAGAAGGAGCTGGCTGGGCCATTCTGCCAGCCCCATGGATGAAAGCTTATCTGGATGGGGCGTTTTCTCCTAGGAAACCGGGCAAAGGCCAAGTTGAGCAGGTGCCAGGTTGGGGAAGGTGTGGAGAGGACTCGGGGCAGCCCTGGGCCTCACCCTCTGCCTGACAACACCTCCAGGCAGGATGAGATGCTGCTCCAGGCAGGGACAGGCACCCACATCCATGTCCCTCCTCCGGCATCCCCAGGCAGCGTTGGTGCCTACCAGTGAGACGGACTGCTGCCTTCACCCCTGCGACATGCCAGCTCCCCAACCCCAACCTCAAGAAAGGTGCCCAATGGGGCTGCAACACTTCATATACCACTTCCCCAGCAGCATGGGTGGGCTTCCCCATCCCAAATACCAAACATTTCAGAGCATCAGCTACACACACGCAGGGAGGTGAGGCTGTGACAGCCCTTGCTCCCTGCCAGCACACATGGGCAACAGAGCACTACCTGATTTTTGGTGTTCAAAGTGGTGCTTGACGTGATAAGCCTTCAGACCATACAGATAGCTGCCCTTCTTCGGTGACCCATAATGGAGGTAATAGTGCATCATGTCGTAGACGACGTAGCCACAGAGCCCCCCAACAAACACTGAGAGCCCCAGCACCTCGGGCAGCAGGAGCTGCAGGACGCCATAGAAGAAGCCGATCACTAGCGAGGCTGGCACGGGAGGAAACACCAGGCGGGAGCTGTCAAAGGGAGACTGGAAGCGGAGAAAGATGATGGGGAAGGGAGCTCCTAGTTCGCCTCACATCTCCCAGCACACCCCTGCAAAGCAGGCTGGGAAAAGCAAACACCAAAGCCTCCAGAAACCCTCCCCAAAAGATGAGCCCAGCGGCGAGAGCACCCACTTGCCCTCACCAAGGTGGCAGGGCAGCCGGTGGCTTTGGATGGGAAGCCCCTGAGCTCCACAGGGACATTTTCTCCAGTGAAGCTAGAGGGAGCCCATGGCTTTTTCGGTCTTCCCGCTTGCCCTGACAGAGCTCGCAGCTTTGACTCCAGCTCCTCAGAGCCCATCTTGCAGCCCTCGCCAGTATTAAGTAAGGGCCCAGCTTGGGGCAAAGATGCCACGAGTCACACGTTGAACATGCACGGACAGGCTCCGCCTGAGCAAAGGCCACTGTTCCCATGCCCAGTGGGTGCCAGTGGAGGTGAGCTGTGACTCACCTTGTGATGCTGCCCATGCAGCAAGAAATGCAGGGTGATGAGATAGTAGTTACTAGCAGGTGGCTTCATGTGGAAGACAAAGCGATGGATGAGGTACTCTAGCAGGGACCACAGGAACATCCCCAGGAGGAAGATGAAGGGGAAGTAGTATTTGTGGACGGGGATGGAGTACTCTACACAATAAGACATGCAGTGGTTAGCAGGGCAGGTGATACACGAGTGCTCTTCTCCATCACCATCCTCTTCCTCATCAGCTTTCCCTCCCTCTCACCTCTCATCCACCTCCTGCCCCGAGCTTCACCAGGGAGCTCCTCAAACACCACTCCTAACCACATCTTCCTTTGATTCCCATTAATTAATACTTGTTATGGAAACAGTTGGCCTCTTGCTGCCACAGGGAGCTGGTGAGGGGGTTCCCTACATTCCAGATGGCAATGAGGGCTTGGGATGTGCACTTGCAGGGACAACCCTGTCTAAACAAAGCTGCTTAACCCTCCAGAACAAGGCAGGAGGGACCTTATCTGCGGAGGCAGCACTCACAACAGTTAAACAGTGCTGCGGTCCTGGGTTTTTATTATTTTTTGGGAAGAAGAATAGGTTTGTTGGGCACTTTCTGCCACAGAGCATTTTTCAGCCACCTCCTCCTTTCAAGGGTGGCTGAAAGCCCTGCATCTTTGCTGAAAGAATTCAGATCTCCCCCAGTGTGTTCAATTTTGGGGAGAAAAAAAGCCCAAAACCAAAACAAAACCACCAAACCCTTGGCAGCAAGGTGTCAAATGCCGTGAGGAGCAGGAGGTTGCCAGTGCAGCCGGTCACAGCCGGCACCGGGTGGCACCTTGCAAAAAAAACAGGGAGCCCAGCAGAAGAAAAAAGGACAACAAAGACGACAGCCTGCCCCGGCCACGCTTGTTATTCCCGGGGGAGCAGACAGTGGGAGATTCAAGGGCAGGCGCTCTGGGCAAACAAGCCCTGCACTGTGCGATGCCGACGGCGCTGAGAGCCGGGTTTGTTCGTCTGCTATGCTGGCATCCAGCAGTGGCCCAGGGTGGGTGTCAGTGGGGTTGGCACACACCACAGTGCCTGCAGGGCTTGGGTTTGGGATGGAAGGAAGGGAGGGAGGAAAGAGGGAGCAGTCTGCGTGCTCCATGGCTCTATCTATGTTCTTTGCTGAGACAGAATGGTGTAGGTGAGAGGAGGGGATGGAGGTGGGTGAGCTCAGGCTTTAAAGTAACACAGGCAGCTTTGTGCAGGGGGCATGCCGGTGGCCATAGGGACAGGGGGTCACCCGCTACTTGTGTGTGTGACTTGTACTGAGCCTGCATGGAAGGAGGGATGCAGAAAGGATGCAGAATTCTTCACCCCACCCTGGACGCAAAGTGGGAGCAGTGAGTGAGCCCAAAGACCTTGGTGCTGCTTATACCTGTCGTGAAGGTGGAGAAGAGCCTGGTGTCGCCCTGGGCAAGGGAGGTGTAGCTGACCCAGCTGAGATAGAGCACTACAGGAGTCCACACCATGAACACGACATACCTGTGGGATAGAGGGAGATACCAGAGAGAGCGTCCAATGGGGTGGAGCAAGATGTGTGTCATCACCCCCCTTCCCTCCCCATGGAGGCACTGGCCAGGGCATGGCACAGACCCCAGGGGCTCACCACGCTGTCTTGGAGAGGGACTCGAGGAAATCCGAGTGGAAGAGGCGGATGGGACGATCCACGGGCTGGTGCACCCACTCATCGTACTTCTCCCCCAGGTAGCCCACCTGCCACAGCAAGGGCTTCTGCCAGTCCACCAGGTCCTGAGGGAGCAGACACCAGTTGTACCCACACACTGCCCTGGTACTGGACACAGAGCTGTGGGATCTGGAGCTACAAACCCCATCCCATGCCCCACAGGCAGCTGCTTCTGGTTCCAAGCAGCCCAAAGCTCCCTGTAAGCACTGGCACAGGACAGACAAGCAGAGTCAGACGCACATCAGCTCCACCTACACACAAGCACAGGGCTGAGCTCACCCCCTGTGCCACTGGGTACCTGCCAGTGGTTCAAGGTGAAGGTGGCTGTACCAGACCTGGCTCAGCATCAGGTCCTGATAACATAGGCTCTCTCCCCACTGGGAGCTGCCAAGATTAGATAGTGAGCAGCAATATTCCCCCCTCACCAGCCACAACAGTGAGGTGGAGGTTGGATGTGGAGCCCATGCCCATGGCATTGCCCTGAACAAGGGCTTTTCTCCTTGTGGAGAGGACACACAGGGCAACCACAGCCATTTGAGTGCTCCAGCAGTGAGGAGTGAAGCAGAAAGGGATGGGGAGCAGGGAGACAGGATGAGAATACAAACACCAGTTATGCTCCCATGCATAACTGCATTCAGATGGCTGCAAAAGCAAGAAGGGACCTGTGCAGCTGTGCATGTCTGCATGGGACAAAAATAGAGAGGCACAACCGGCAGCACCACCTCTGCTGTTGCTCAGCATCCCCAGGCATGTCTTCTGCTGGCCTGGCCAGATAAGGTGATTTCTTGGTCCCACCCCTGCCCTGGGACAGAAACCACGCTCACCCTGCCGAGCCCCGGGCCTGGCACCTCTCCATCGTCCAGCCTGTGCCGTGCAGCGCCGGCACGGCACCAGCGCCCACGGCTGCGCCACTGGTCATTTGTCAGTGGTGGCACGGGGTGGCTCAGTTTGGAGAGCTTCATAGCAAAGGGCCGAGGTGGCCTTGGCTGTTACTGGGGCTCTGCTGCTGGCAGGGATGGATGTGATCACGCAGAAGGGGAAACAACCCCAGCTCACAGGGGTGCATGGGGTGTAGAGACCCTCCACGGGGGACGTAGAGGAAAAAACAGAGCAAAAATGAAGCTTTGGGGTAACTGATTTTAAAGGCAGTCAGCAAGTGAAAAATATGAAGATGAGGGGGAGGGTGAAAGGTGTTCTCCTGCTCAAAATAAAACCACCTTTTGCAAGATAAAGGGGCACTCACTGAGGAGCACGCAAGGCTCCTCAGCAGCCAGAGGGTGCCACGGAAGGAAGGGACATTCAAAGGCACCTTGGGGACAAATCCCTGCCTCTGTGGTGTGCTCAGATTGGAGGTAGCAGGGCAGGGAGCACTCTGGACACATGGGGATCACCTTGCCTTACACAAGCGCTTAATCAAGGGTGGAGGAAAGTGGGGAAAAGCAATAACTAAGGCAAGTAAGGTGCGGCCTGGGAGCACGTCCCGCTCGATGGGCACGGCTGCTGTCAGAGGGAGCCATCTCCTCCCACACCACCGCAGCAGGAGCCTCCCAGCACAGCCACGCCTGGGCAATAAAGCAGGGGTGATGCTGTCCGCGCTGGGAGAAAGGGCAGAAGCTGCCGGCTCCGCCGACCCCCCTCCTGGCATCCCTCCCATCCCAGGGGTCAGCAGCCAGACAGTGTCCCTGCAGGGGACAGGATAGCTGGCCTTCCCCAGGAGCAGTCTGGCAGACCCCAGCTCTCACCTTCTCCACATCCACTGTTTTACAGCGGGGATCCATCCGTGCTGGTGTCTGGGTTGCAGCACCCATTGTCTGCTCATCCACTGGCTTGGCAGGGCTCTGGAAAGGGAATGAAAACCCCGCAGTGAAGCATGGGTGGCAGACATGGCTGGGGACAGCGATGGCCATGCCAGCCAGGGTTACAGGCACAGCGAGCTCATGACTGCCTGCTAAATGAATCAGAGGGAAATATCTGATGAATTTAAGTCAGCCAGTACCTGCAGAGCAGGTTCCCAAGGGATGTGGCCACCAGCTACCATTGAACTGCCCATCAGGCATCGCACGCTCAGGTCTGTTTGGAGCCTCTCCCCAAGCCCAGTGTTCAGAGCACCTCACCATGCTGCCAGCAGGGCACCCAGTTCTGGTGCTCCGTAGGGCATCGCTGGGTTAGTGTACACCACACTGGAGATGGGCTCCCTCCTCCTCACCCCACTGCTGTCCAGCAAAAGCCTGACTTGGCATTTTGTTTCCCAAGGTTCATTTTGGAGCTGGGAAGCACGGCACAGCTGGTGGCACCACCCTGGCACCGGGCACTAGAAAGAAATGCAGCAGGAGGGAGCTCACTGCAGGGAAAAGGCGAAGTGCCATTTGCAGGGTGGTGCTGGGCCTGGCACCTTGGCCACAGGCTACACAAGGTGGGGTGGGGAGGCTTGGTTTTGGCTAGAAAAGGCGCACCGAAGCTTTGGGGATGCAGCAGGATGAGCCCAGGTTGCGGTCCTAGTGCCAAGGCTGGCCAGGAAACAGGAGAAACCTGCCTTGTGTGGAGCTTCGAAGCAAATCCATTGCCAGCCACCGGCAGCGGCCTCCTTCCCACTGCACTGCCAGCTCTGGCCCTTCTGCCGGCACAGGGCTCGGTGAGGGCACGGCATGCCTGTGCAAGCCCAGCACCGGCCATGCCCCGCAGCACCGGCCGCCTGCCGGCTCCCAGGCAGGACGTGCCGAACATGCCTTCTCTCCTGCTTTGTCACCTTGAGTTACCCATTAACCAGCAGCAGGGTACGGCGCGGCCCGGCAGCCCCGGCACACCAGTGCCCGCAGGGGCTCCCAGTTGTTCTGGGAGGAAGGGTGTTCTCCCGGCAGCCGTCATGGGTCCTCAAGGGATGCTCTCCCCACTTCTCCAAGAGGGATGCGATTTTCTGTGGGAATAAACACCCTGGCAGCCACTGGGAGCTGGGATTCAGGAGGATCAAGTGTCACCTCAATAGGGTGGACAGGACTTTACTCCCTGCCACACTGGTGGCACTGAGGCAGGGCCCCAGCGCTCCTTGCCAGTCAGGCTCCCAGTTGTGTCCTGGGCTAGCCGGATTTCAAGCCTCATTCCACTGGTACAGGAGCTGCACTACCCAGCCCTGAGGCAGCCTCTCACGCTGGGGCAGGGCAGGGCTTATTTCCAGCAAGGCTGGACTTGAGCAAGCATCAATTTTACTGGAGGCAGAGCACCAGCATGAGCTCTGGACCACCACATCTCCCTCTGCAGGGGTCCCCACTGCTATTTTTGGCTTTGCATGCTCTGTCCTTCAGGCAGACCTCCCAAAACTGAGGTGGGATGCCTTGAAATCCAGCTGAGGATGGTGAAGTTACGGCTTTTCCTCCTCCTCACTGGTCCTTCGGAAGAAAATTTGGCTTTACAGGAGAAAGAGATGGCTCGTCCTTCCCCCAGAAAATGAGACCCGGCTCTCCACCTCAATGCTTGCACTTCAGCCTTGCTGGCAGCAGGAAGGATGCTTAAGAAAGCAGGCTGGTGCAACCCCTGGGCACCTCTCCTCCCCTTCCTGGTATATCCACATGCCTCCTCCATCTCCCCTGCCCACGGACACCCAAGCACTACATCATGTCCAGAGGCTTCCCTGTCCTTCCAGGTCAAGGAGGTGGACAGGGGCTCAGACCCCTCCTCACTAGCAGCACCCAGTCTGGGCAGGTCGGGTGCCATCAGTGCAATGCCATCGCCCTGCGTGTTCCCTTGCAGCACCCTGCCTCACCTGAGTCACCTCCTCCTCCTCCTCCTCCTCCTCAGCAGGGAACCAGAAGGAAGGCTCTCCTCCTGCTCATCCCAGGGCTAGCACCGAAAGAAACAGCAGCAGTGGCGTAACGGGGTGCAAGCCATGCGTGCATGCCCTGGCTTGCTCCTCAGAGCGGCAGCGCGCTCCTTCCTTCCCGGAGCACACAGGGATCCTTCACGGACCAAGATCCACCAGCACCCAGACCAGCACTGGAGCTTCTGCCCTCCTCCTCTTCCTCATAAAAGGTGGGTTTGAAAGAGGCTGAAGGGGTTTTTGCAAGTGCCAGGCTCTGCCTGTTGCCTGTGTGTGATGCTGATGCATCAGTGTCGTCCCCAGGCAAACAGGTCCTGCCAGGAATGATGCGCAAGAACCTGATGTAACGAAGGGAAAGTTAACACCTACAAAGACCATGTTCCCACTG
This sequence comes from Lathamus discolor, assembly GCF_037157495.1. Classification (NCBI taxonomy): domain Eukaryota; kingdom Metazoa; phylum Chordata; class Aves; order Psittaciformes; family Psittacidae; genus Lathamus; species Lathamus discolor. The sequence goes on along the minus strand of NC_088909.1, from coordinate 21,087,085 downwards.
CCACCCCAGTGAGGTGCCGGCTCTCCTGCTGTGAGGCAACATGGCCAGACACTCAGGGCACAGCATGATGTGGTAACTGGGTGATCCTGCACCCATCTCCAAGCATCCCTCTGCCCTGCACAGTTCAGGCAGGGAGCTGATCGCTGGTCCTGTGCCAGCTGGAGAGCACTGGCTATAGAGTCCTAGCCTGTTTTGGGTTGGAAGGGACCTCAAAGCTCATCCAGTTCCAACCCCTGCCATGGGCAGGGACACCTTCCACTAGAGCAGGTTGCTCCAAGCCCCGTCCAACCTGGCCTTGAACACTGCCAGGGAGGGGGCAGCCACAGCTCCTCTGGGCAGCCTGTGCCAGGGCCTCAGCACCCTCACAGGGAAGAACTTCTGCCTCAGAGCTCATCTCAGTCTCCCCTCTGTCAGGTTAAAGGCATTCCCCCTTGTCCGGTCCCTACAAGCCCTTGTCAAAAGCCCCTCTCCAGGTTTCTTGTCAGCCCCTTTAGGTATTAAGGACTGTTACAAGGTCTGTGCTGAGCCTTCTCTCCTCCAGGCTGTTGCTGCTCCAGAGCAGAGCTCAGGATGAAGGAAAACAAACTCAGCTGTGATGTGGGCAGGTACAAAGAGGAGAGATGGTCTAGCACGAGGCCCAGTGTGCCTGGGACACAGGCAAGAGGAGAAGCTGGAAACCTCCCCCTGGCCCAAGCAGGGAGATGCTGCCTGCAGACCACTGCTCGAACAACAGCCTGGACCCAGTTTTCCACCCAAGAACCTCCAGGACCTTCACCAAGCTCATAAGCCAGCTCGATTTACTGATGTCCACACAGGAGAACCTGTGTTGGCAATGTAGGCTCAGGCACACAGCACAACGACACCCCATGAGGTACAGGGAGCCCAGGCAAGGGCCCCACCCACAGTGGCATGGTCCCAGCATCACCATCCCACCAGCAACACCGTCCCCGGGCAGTGGCTGGCAGAGCCCTGCGAGGCTGCGTCGCAGCCCATTAAACTGGGTGCAGCAGGACTATTAAAATGAGGTGGAATTTAACTTGTTCTAATGACAATAATAATAAAAAAGTCACTTCTTGTTGCAACGCCTGCGAAGAACATGCGAGCGCCTACGTCCAAGTGAGCTCAGGGTGGGATGGAGAATCAGGGCCAGCCCAACATGGGGTGATGTGGGTGAAAGAAAGGGGAGGACACCAACCCCAAGAGGCATAGGAGATTCACTGTGACTCATGGCCACGTCACACACCCCAGAGAGGCTGTGATGAAAGTCTCTCATTGCTTAAATTGGAGGAGTAATTAGATGATCCAGTTTCCCTTTGGCAAGGCTGCTAAAATCCCCTGTCTAGTTTGGGTAATTGTTGCTTCTCACTTTGATGTCCCCTATATATTCTGTTTGCATAGATAAAGAGTTTGAGGGTTAATTTGTCCTTAGCCAAATGAGGCTGGGTGATGCAGAAGAGGTACCTGCAGCTGAAGGACGGAGCCGAGCTCCCAAGAGCAGCAGGAAGAGGCACAGAGAGGCTTGCCAGCTGGATGAAGGCTGCCTCTCATCTTCCTCTTTGCCTTTCCTGCACTAATCATAGAATCCCAGACTGGTTTGTGCTGGAAACAAGGTTAAGCTCATCCAGTTCCAACCCCTGCCACGGGCAGGGACACCTTCCACTAGAGCAGGTTGTTCCAAGCCCCGTCCAACCTGGCCTTGAACACTGCCAGGGATGGGGCAGCCACAGCTTCCCTGGGCAACCTGTGCCAGGGCCTGACAGGGAAGAACTTCTTCCAATTTCCAAACATAAGCAGGCAGGGATGCTGCATGCCTGCAGGACCACAGCATGGCATGGGAATGGTGCCCTGGGACTCCTGATGGATGAGGAGAAGCACCAGCAAAGCTGTGAGAGTCCAAGCCAGACTAGGGCAATGCAACACCTCCTTCAAAGAGCTGCTTGTGGTTTGCCAGCCCAAAAGTAGCCAAAGCAAAATCCCAAGCATCAACAATGGCATCAATTCCCCTTCTCCCTCCAAAGGATTTCTGGGGGGTGGCAAGTCTGTCAGAGCAGCTCACACAAGGTGCATGCTGGATGCAGCACAGCCAGCCTCGCCATGCAGCAGGCAGCTTCTTTCCATCCCCCCCGTGTTACAACCTGGGACGGTTTATCTAGTGCCAGGTAGTGTCTGATCTCCCTGCACTCCAGTGTTATCATGCCGTGTATTTGCATAGGGACGGTGGCAATTCCCTGCGGTGTGAGAACTCGTTTGTCCGGAACCTTCCTTCGCCCCAACCCGTTGGGCTCGTCACGCCTGCGAGGAGGCGGCAGCAGCAGCAATGGGTGTCCCAACAGAGGAGGTGCCATCTCTGGGACTCAGGGAATGAGCCGGCATCGCGCTGGGGCTGAACAAAGCCCCATCTGTGGCACTGCCGCTGATCAGGGCCGAGGCTGCGCCACGGGGAGCGAGTGCAAACAACCAGCCAGAGGGACCAAGCGGTCATCGACCTTGCCAGGATGTCAGGAGGGGAAAGAACTGAACTGGGCTGGCAAAGGGGCTGGGGTGGCCCCACTGCTCGAGCGTCCTGGGGCGGCAGCACCCGGTGCCACGCTGCCTCCAGGAAGTCCACCCACCAGAAGCACACCTGCCTGGGGCACTTTCCTTTTCGCACAGGCAGTGGCTGAGCATGGGGCTGTTGTGGAGGGGTCGGTGCTGAGTCACAGCCACCCTTATCCCACACCCCGACGCTGGGGAGGTGACCGGGCTCCTCGCTGCAGTGCTGGCCACTCGCTGCCGGCAAGTCCTGGTGCCCTGCACCCCGGTCCCTGAGGGCCAGCAGTGCCAGGAAGGGTGCCCTGCCCCATCGCCCACCCCGTGCCACACAGCTCTGCTAAAACCCACATCGAGCTGTATGTCCCCATCTGCCACACTCCTCCAAAGACCCAAGCACCTCTCTGCCATGCTGGCATGCCAGGATCCACTATCAGCCCTGCCCTCCAGCATGGCCAGGGTGGAATGTGTCCATGGAGTGGGATCCTAAAGATACCAGGCTTTGGGTGCCTGGGACATGGTCACTCTCAAGCCCTGAGCTGCCTGGACCCTACATGTTTCAGGATCCTCTGCCCCAGACAGCCCAGCCCCAGTGACATTGACAGCCCCACAGATTTGCCTGGAACCAGCATGCTCCATACTCCTGGGACCTTCGCACCCCATACACCTCAGGCATGGTCCATACAGGGGTCCAGGAACCTCAAACATGCCCTGCCCGAAACACCACTCATGCTCTGAACACCCCAGAACCTCCACAGCCTGCAGCTCTGACCTGTACCTGGATGCCACATACACCCTATATGCTACATGCACCCCAAAGCTCCATGGCCAGTACACTCCAGACCCTAAATAGCTTCTGCATGTCCTGTACTGCCTTAAACCCTTGGAGCCTGGACATGGGGTCCCTTAGAGACTCTATACAGCTCAAACTGCATGCACCCTGGACGTGGGGTGCGCTACAGACTCCTGCACTGCTCAGATCCCACACAACCCGGGCAACCCTATGGGCTCTCTACACCATGGACCTGGGACACCCCCGAAGTGGAGCACCCCACGGGCTCCGTATACCCTGGACTTGGGAGACCCCAGGTCTGGGACGCCCTGTAGGCTCTGCGCATCCTGGACCTGGGACACCCTGGTCACCCAACGAGCTCTGCACACTCTGGACCCGGGACGCCCTCTGCGCTGTTAACCGCGGACCCGGGGCATTCGGCGGCCGCCAGCGGTACCTGCTCCTCGCCGGGCTCCATCTCCCCCACGTAGTACTGCTCCAGCCAGCGGCGGGCGTTGTCCGAGTGCCGGTGCGGCGGCCCGTCCAGCGCGGCGCTCACGTCGGTGCCCGCGCGGCGCCGCAGCAGCTGCTCCCCTCCCGGGTGCAGCCGCACGAACCCGCTCAGGTCGTAGAGGCGGCGGCGGCAGGACACGAGGCAGGCGCCCTGAGCGCAGAGAGCCCGCACCTCGGCGGCGCTGAAAGACCGCGGCGACGGCGACGGTGCCGCCGCCATGGCCCCGCTGCCCGGCGCTGCTCGTGCCGCTGCGCACCGCACGGACCCGCGTCCGCTGCGCCGCGCTCTGCCGGCACCTGCACACCCGCGCGCGGGCATATGCCTGCCGGCCACGCCCCTTCATAGGCCACGCCCCCCGGCTGGGTTTACCCCGGGAGGCTCCGCCCCCTTACCGGGGGCGCCGGGCGCGGAACGGGGGGCCCAGGGGTGGGTGATGGGGGGGCTGGGGCACCCCGGCGTGGGAATGAAGCAGCCGCAGGGGGGTGATGCAGGGGGAGGGCTCCAGGGGGGCACCCGAGGGAGCGCACGGGGGCACGCGTTAGGGTGGGTTATGGGGGGCACGCGTTAGGGTGGGTTATGGGGGGCACGCGTTAGGGTGGGTTATGGGGGGCACGTGTTCGGGTGGGTTATGGGGGGCACGTGTTCGGGTGGGTTATGGGAGTCACGTGTTCGGGTGGGTTATGGGGGGCACGTGTTAGGGTGGGCTATGGGGGGCACGCGTTAGGGTGGGTTATGGGGGGCACGTGTTCAGTTCGGGTGGGTTATGGGGGGCACGTGTTCAGTTCAGGTGGGTTATGGGGAAGTTATGGCGTTAGGGTGGGTTATGGAGGCACCGTGGCACTCAGGGGTGGGGGGAAGTGGAGCGTGGGCACCCTAGGGGGAGCGATGAGGGATGGGGGCATCCCTGGGGGGTAACTGGGGGTACGGGACATCGCTCCCCCAAGCTTCGTGGTGGCTGAGGCAGAGGGAACCCAATCCTGGCTCACAGCCCACCCAGGGGAGGCCACCCCTCCCCGGTGTCACTCGCCATGAGGCGTTATGTGTCCCCCAGCTAATTAATACTTCATTAAATGTCGCACACGTGACTAGGCGGGGCAGGCAGCACTTCGGGGGGGGGGGGGGGCAGAGACCAGCACTCCCAGGCCCCCCCCCCCGAACCACAGACAGATAAATCCCAAGGAACGACAAGAAAGGAGCTTTCCCTCCCTCTCTGGCAAAGCGCTCCCTCTAAGCAGCACTGGGGCTGCAGGGGACAACACTGTTGTGTGGTGACACCCATGACCATGGGCTGGACATGTGCTGGCATACCTTGGTGTTGCTGGCCACAGCTGGTGATTAAGGTGGGGTTTGGAATCAGGAATGGGGGGGACCCCCCCGGCCCTGCCCCAGCACCCGGCTTTGGGGCATTAAGAGAGCCCTTTAATCAAGGCGGATGCAAAACTTGCCGTGATGGCTTCACCTTCCAGCCCTGCTCCCAGCGTCACATGGAGCTGTTGGAGCAAGTCCTGAGGAGGCCATGAGGACGATCAGGGGCTGGAGCACCTCCTGTACTATCACAGGCTAAGAAAGTTGGCGCTGTTCAGCGTGGAGAAGGGAAGGCTGCGTGGGGACCTCATAGCAGCCTTCAGTATCTGAAGCGGGCCTACCAGGATGCTGGGGAGGGACTCTTCGTCAGAGATGGTAGCGATAGGACAAGGGGTGATGGGCTTCAAGTGAAACAGAGGAAGTTCAGGTTAGCTAGAAGGAAGAAATTCTTCCCTGTGAGGGTGCTGAGGCCCTGGCACAGGGTGCCCAGAGAAGCTGTGGCTGCCCCATCCCTGGCAGTGTTCAAGGCCAGCTTGGACGGGGCTTGGAGCAACCTGCCCTAGTGGAAGGTGTCCCTGCCCGTGCAGGGGTTGGAACTGGGTGAGCTTTGAGGTCCCTTCCAACCCGCACCAGTCTGGGATTCTGTGATTCTATGTGGTCAGAACCACCCCTTGGTGGCCTTGCAGGGATTAAGGTTTCTCAAGTGAGCGTGGAGGCAGTGGCACCACCCCGGGGCGGATGCTGAGGGCGCAGAGGGGACCCCCGGCTGTGGCCTCACCATGCTGCCCCCCGTGGCTCTGCTGTCTCCCTGCCGCCCAGGCCGGTCCTGCCGGTCGTATGGGTCCAGCCGTGTCCTGGTCTGTCCCAGGCTCTCCTCAGGGCCCGTGAAAGCCAGGAAAGGCATTTCCTTCCCTTCACACCCACACCCAGGCAGACAAGGGAAGGCAGGCCAGGTGCCACGGTGATGGCCCAGGAGCCAGGGGGATGCTCCCGGGTTTCAGACTGTCCAGGTCCCTTGGGCACATCGTGCTGCAAAGGGCCATGACAGGGGCTCGTGTGTGGTTTCAGCTCCTGGCAGGGATGGGATCAGCTTTTGCCAGCTCCAGTTTCCCAGCACAGCACAGGGTGCACCGGTGGGTCTCTGCTGTGGTTCCCGCCTAAGTATGCAGGGTTTGCTGTTCCAGCTCCCCCGCACCAGGGCTTGGGGACATCAGTGAGCTGACACCCTGTCTGCCCTCACTACAGGGTGCTCACAGCTCCCGGGCTCTGTCCAAGGGACAGGGGTGTCCCCACGGTGGGTGAGCGGACCCCCAGCTCTGCAGTGAGGATGTCACCCATGGGAGCAGGGATGCTCCAAGCACTGGAGGCACTGGGAGAAGGTCCGTGTGCAGACCAAGCTGTATGGCAGATGCTGCTGTCACAGCAGCGGAGGGTTTTGCTGCCGTCCCCCCATCCAGCCACAATCCCCATCCCTGTCCCCATGTTGTGCCGGCCCCCAGGGCAAGCAGCATCCAGGAGTGGAGCCGGGTGATGATTAGCCCGGCCCAAATGAGAGCAGCCAAGTGGTTTTGGCTCCTCAGCTCTGAACTGGTTTACCCACCAGGCAGACGCTGGGGCCCGCGCGAGACAGACACAGGAATGTGCCACGGGGCTTTGGGCAGGATCAGATCCTGTAGTGCAGGCACAGGCTGCCACTGGGGGAATGGTGCTGTGGCCACAGGGGAGGGCTGATAGAGGCACTGCAGCATCTCTATGGAGAGCTTCTCCATGGCACGTTCTCCAACATCGCTCTTCCTTGTTTTGCTGCCAAACTGATCAATGGAGATTAAACTTCCTTCTCCATGCATGGAGAGCCTTGGCGGGCACAGGAAAGGCACCCATGCTAGCTCTCCAGGGCACAAGAACGGTTTGAAAAGCTCACAGTGGCCTTGAGAGCATGGTGTGGGCTGCCCTGTGAGCTTTCTCGTCCAGGTACACTTGGAAAGCCAGTGTGGATGCACTGGGCAGCCCTGGGCATACACTCAGCAGGCGGCTGAAGCAAGTCCTGCCAAAACAGCTACTTGGGGTTGGCCCAAAGGTCCCCCGTGCTCAGCAACCTCCTGTGCAAAGGCCAGCAGCAATGGGGTAAGATCAGGCACAGCGGTATCTCCACAGAGCACTGCTGGTGCCGCGGGTGGCCTGGAACGGAGCTTCCCCCCTTGGAAACACCTGATCATTCCTGGAGCCCTGGCAAACCCATGGTGCTGGTGATGCCCTGAGGGAAGTGGTTTCGCACCCTTCCCATGCTCCTGCCTCCTGTTGAGTGGCCAGTTTAATTTAACATCCCCGTGTTCTGCACAAGCAGAAATCACAAAGGGGTCACACCGTTTCCCCAGCACTCAAGACTAACCACGGTCCATGACCTTGGTGGCTGGATGCTTTACGTGATGTGCATGGTCTGACCATGGCAGCATCCCCAGAGCTGGTTCAGTGCACAGGGTGCCAAGACGCCCCTCTTGAGCTGTACCTGCCTTCTCTTCTTAAAGCCTGAAGTTCTAAGAGATTTGGCCAGATTTGGGAACTGTTTACATGTTAACAAACACCAGGTGGCTCAGGGGACAAGTAGTCAGGGACAGAACAAATGGAGGGGCTGGTGTGGGTGCAGCAGCACATCCTGTCTCTGCTGGTGCCTAGCACAGCAAGGGCAATACACTTCTCACTGGGTTCTGGGCAGGTAAGAATAAACCATTCCAGTTTCCTTGCAGTAGTGACTTCTGCGTTGAGCAAGACCGCTCCCAAAGCAACCACCACACATGCTGCAGGGTGTGAGACAAACACCTGCAGCGTCCAGGAAGAAATTCCACTTACCTGTGCAGGGTTGCACAAACAGGCACAGCAAAGCGCTTTTCCTCCTTCCTTCGAAGCCTCAGCTGCCCTCCACCTCAGGCATATTCAGATACTATAGAGATAGACCCTAATGAACTGTAATAACACATAAACGCTGGCATCCATTGGTCGGTCACCCTTAAATTGCATGTGTCCTTTCCCTCCCAACCTACGCACGCACTCAAGCATGGAAATGAAAACACCTCCAAGATGAAGGGCTGGCGTGTAGGAAGGCGGACAGCAGGAGCTGCCGGTAACAGCATCCTCACCCCAGGCCCAGCTCAGCACCCACTGAGCTTGCTGGGGGTGCAGGCACTGCCCATGGCCCCCCTAAGCTGTAGGAAGGATGTGGGGTTTGGTTCAGCAGCTCAGACACTGCCTGGCTTCGCTTTCATAGAATTACAGAGTGGTCGGGGTTGGAAAGACCTTAAGATCATCCCGTTCCAGCCCCCTGCCATGGGAAGGGACACCTCACACTAGACCCAAGGCTCTGTCCAAGCTGGCCTTGAACACCACCAGGGATGGAGCATTTACCAGTTCTCTGGACAACCTGTTCCAGTGCCTCACCACCCTCACAGTAAAAAGCTTCTACCTTCCATCTAACCTGAACTTCTGCTGTTTCAGTTTAAACCCATCACCCCTTGTCCTCTTGCTACAGTCCCTGATGATGAGTCCCTCCCCAGCATCCTTGTAAGCCCCTTAAGATACTGAAAGGCTGCTATGAGGTCTCCACTCACTGTTTTCCCAAGAGGTGCATCACAACCCATGGGCAGCTACCAGGCACAATCACATTATCCCACTGTGCAAGTCAGTCTGGGGGTCCCAGCAGCAGGCAGTGAGCCCCACAGCTACTGCAGCCCTCTGCGGTTGCTGTGTGTGGGTATTCAGAGCAGGATCCCAGTTTGGGGTGCAGGGAGAGGGCTATGGGTGCAGCAGTGACTGCCACACTGGGAGGGAGAGCTGCAGAGGGCTCCCCACGGAGGGAGAACCAGCACAGCAACACCAAGTTTACCAGAAGAGCACTTAAAAAAATATCTTTAATGGTTTAATGTTTTCAGATACACCCATCTGTTTATTCCACAGCAAAGCTGGCACAAAGGCTGGGAGCAGGCACGGCACGTGGCCCTGTGCAACAGGCAAGCACAGGAAACTGGGATCAGTGCTGGCATGGCATGGTGGTAACTCCAGCAGTTTCATCCCTTACCACGCATTTGCCCAAAGCCAAAGCTCAGGCTGAAGCCTACTCAGGGGAGCTCGGGGTGCACAGGGCATGCACACAACCGCATAGCAGCATCCCTGGGATGGGAGTGCCTAGGGGCACAGCCCCAAACAGACAGATCAATCCAGTACATTCTGCTATTGAAGCTCCACAGGGAGAAAAGGCACAAATCTTTTGCCTCCATGAATCCCACCACCCTTCCAAAACCCCTTTTCCCCTCAAAATTGCTCCCCATCTCAGAAGCCTTTCCACTCAAGCACACTGTCAGCAAACCTCAACTTATTCACAGATTTTCCTCATATAGCATGGAGAAAACAGTCAAAAGGAGTTGCATGGAGCAAGCTCAGTAGGGAAGCAAAGGCTTTTCAAAACCATCTCAGGTGCCACCCCCCATGGAAATGCTGCATAAATCCCAGGCTCAAAAGGCAGCAGCACTGACAAGGCAGGGACAGGCAAATTAAAGTGCATTATATCACCAGGTCAGAGCAGCAGATGGAGATACTTCAAGAGTAACAGGACTAAAACTGCTGGAAGAAAGAACTAATCCCAGTGACCCTGGGCACACGGTGGGGCTTTACACACCAGCCACAGGTATAGATCCATGATGGGGAAGCTATTTAGGAAGCAATCCTAAAAAATGTCACTTTCCAGGATTTTACTCTTGCTTTATGGGATTATCTAATAAATGTAAACAGCCATTCAAAAAAACCCACCTTGCTGCTTCCTAAAGCGACTCTGAGCAGTCTTATGGACTGTTTGCTCTCTAAGCCCGGTTCACAGTTCGCTTTTGGAGCTCACTGTTGCTTGTGAATTATTTTTGCTTTAACCACTTGGCTCCCTAGGAGTCCCTGTAAAGACACTATGCAGCTGAAGAAAGTTTGGCTCTGCCATGAGAGCCCTTTTCAAAGAAGCTTTTTAACATCTCATCCCCATGAAGACTAGCAAATATGCATACACCCTGTTGCAAAAGGGAGCAAATTTTTTTGGACTGGCATCTATTGCCAGCAATGGACACAGGGAATTTGGTCAAATCAGTCTGAAAGCAACAAGTGTAGGAATATTGGAAGCACTTGTATACATCACTGTAGTGCATCACCAGGACATCCTGCTTCAGCTCCCTGTGGCATCTCCTCCGGACATGCTGTGGAGCAGAGCTGGTTCACCATCATTTGGGAATTAAAGGAGTAAGTGCAGCTCATGGGATGTCAGCCCTGCTCAGAAGGTGCTTTCGAGCAGGCAGTGGCACCCACAGCCCGTAGGGCACACCTCCTGTGTGCGAAACCACTCCATCATATGGCTGGTGTGGCCCCCATGTCCGCACGTCAGGCAGAAATTGGAGGAGCCTCGCACCGCCACATGACAGATAGCGCACTGGAAGGTGAAGCCCTTGCAGATGGCGCACTGGGTACCGCGCACCTCGCTGCGGCAGTGGCTGCAGTACACGCCGAACTCTGGCAGCAGGGAACAAACGGAGAGTTAGTGCTGGCAGCCCTGCACACCGCCCCCCGTTCAACAGAGGAGGCCCCCAGACTTGCTTCCCAAGAGACTGGCCTCAAACCTCCCCCACAGTGGGAGAACGGTACAGAATCATGGAATGGTTTCGACTGGAAAGGACCCTAAAGCTCACCCAGTTCCAACCCCCTGCACGGGTGGGGATACCTTGCACTAGAGCAGGTTGCTCCAAGCCCCATCCAGCCTGGCCTTGAACACTGCCAGGGATGGGGCAGCCACATATCTGTTAGCAATTTCAGTCTGGTATCAGTGCCATGGCTGTCAGCCATGGAGGGGCAATGGAGTGGTCAAACTCACAAATTTTCCCTCCAGTTACTCCCCAGGGGGAGTTCCAGGTGCCAAGGTGAGACAGCCACTAATTCCCTGGCATCTCTCCTCCATCTCTCCTCCCAGGTTAGGTGCACCTTTTCCCAGAGGCCCAGGAAGAAGGCATTTTGGCAGCTGCCCTTAAGCAGCAGTTCTGAGCACCTACACTACTGGAAAAATTTTGAAATGAAAGTTCTATTTGCCTATTGGCTGGCTCACCCACAGTTAGAGATCTTCCAGTAAGGCACTAGAAGAACACATCAGCCCAGATTCAGAAATTACGACAACGCATGTCTGGGCTCTTCTTCAGAGGGAATAAAGAATGGCCATCAGCATAAACAGCTGAACATCACTAGCATAACAGTGTGTACTTTTCCAGCTTTGCTGGAGAGATATTACTGTCTACAAAGCCCTTGAACCAAAAACAAGTCCTTGAACCAACATCTGCAAGCCTCATCTCCAAGCAGAGCTGAGAAGCAGCAAACACCATCTCTCAGCAGAGCTAACCTCTGGGCAGCACAATGGAAACTTTGCATCCCACCTACTGACCCTGTGTTCCTAAGCTCCCGAGGCAAAACTGTGACTCTGCTTGGCAGCTGAAGCAGACTGAAGGAGGCACTCACCAATTCCTTTGTGGGGATCGGGAGGACAAGAGACAAACTTGAGAACCTCAGCCCTCTTCTCTCGCAGGCCCCAGCGGTAAAGGATTTCTCCATAGCACTTCTTAAAGTCATCAAATTGCTGAGTGTTCGCAGGATCCAGGAGCCTAGAGGAATAAACAGGGCTGTCATCCACCCAGTGGCTGCAAACCTTTTCCCAGTGATGTCTATACAACCAGGTAACACTGCTAGGAGAGCAGATTACTTCCCATGTGCTGCTGACAACCTGGCTGAAAGCTAACGTGTCTGGCCTTCACTTCTACACTGAAGGGTGTGGATTCAGTGGGTGCACTGCCCACAGGGGCCCCCACCATAGCCACTTGTATCATATGCCATCCAAGCAGAGTTGATCTGCAGTATGAAGCTTCTCCAAATGAAAAGATCCAGGAGCAGGTGTGGTACTTCACAGCACCAACAGAGACCTGGCTATAATGTTTTAGCTGACTTGGCTGCAGAGTAACACACCCCTGAGTGCCCGCAAGACACCCTATAACCTACCTTTTGTTCTTCTCATGCTGGTCTTTCTCACGCTCCCGATGATCGGGATACGTTAGGTTTCCATAGCGGAAGTCATCCGGAGAAGACTCACACCAGGGAGTGGAGGCCTGCTCTGTGTCTTTGTTTGCTGCAAGCATCAAAAGGCTGTGAGCACACCTCAGAAACCACAGTGCTCATGAGCATAACCTCATCAAAACCAAGGCGGGGAAGGAAACATGGAAGACCACTACCTTAGAAAACTAAGTGATCACCTCTATTTGCCAAGTGTTTCTACTGCACTTAGAATCGTAGACTGGTTTGGATTGAAAGGGACCTTAAAGATCATCTAGTTCCAACCCCCATGCCATGAGCAAGGACAAATTACTCTTTGGGTGACAGGATGAGAACAGGGATCATCAGGCAAAGAAATCTAACATGGAGGAATCCCTTTTGCTTTTTTCTGCTTTAGACAGCAAGTAATCAGGCATTCAATCCCATCCAGTTTGCTTGGGAATATTATGCCTGGCAGACTTGGAAGGAGACAGGAGAGTCCTCCCTCTCTCTTTCCTAGAGAGGAAGGACTCTCATCACAAGGGCTGCAGTTACGTAAAGGGACCTCTCTATGGGAGGTATTGCCCTTGGGACAGGGAGAAGACTATTAATAATGGCTACAAGACATCAACAGCTACACTAAGCACCATTCTCTGCTCTTCCCCATGTCACAGATGCCCTGATATTGCCCTGAAAAGTTACAGCTTTGGTGCTAACAATGTTGATGCTGCCCCAGGCCGTGTGTATCACAAGGAATTAGCCAACAGCTTCAACTCTGACACGGAAGCCCTTAAGAATGATTTGTCTTTGACACCTTTGCAGCTCAGCAGAAAACCTCATTAGGCCTGTGGGTATTTCATGGCACCAAAAACAGGAGATAACCACAGCCTTCCCAACTGCTGCTGTTTTTCCAGTGACAGAAGAAAGTACAGCACTCCTTTTGCTCCCCCCTGAACCCTGTGGAATTAGCTGGCTGATGACATTGCGAGGCCACTCTTGATAATCGCTGAATGATTGTGGTGACTGGAAGAAGTGCCTGAGGACTGAAGAAAGAAAATGTCACTGCTGTCTTCAAAGACAAGGAGAAGGACTCAGGGAACTGCATGGCAGTCAGCCCTATCTCAATCCCTGGGAAGGTAATGGAGCAGCTAATCCTGGGAATAATGTCCAGGCACGTGTAGGCCAAGAATAATACCAGGAGGAGTTGGCATGGAAAACAGGCCAAGTCGAGGCAGTCACCCCAACTGCTTGCTATAGCTACGCTGGAAGCAAAACAGTACAAACTGGTCTGTCTCTTTACTTGGCTCCCACTGGAAAAATTAGCAGTGGGAGCTCTTGGCTCTTGGTTAACCTGAGATCCAAAGGCCTAGCTGGATATGTCTAAGGTGTTTGCAGCATTTCCTCCAAAGCCTAGTGGCACAGCATGCTACAGAGGTCAGAAGGGTCAGGACTGCACGAGCACTGACATGGTTACTGCAAGCCCTGCTCACTTCCAAACACGGAGTCCCATCACGTGGGCCAAACTCTGGAAATATACTCTAGCAGAGTACATTTACAATCACAACCTTTCTTCCCCCACAGGAAGGAAGGAGCAGAAGCCATCTAAAATCCAGGCCAGAAGGTAGGTAGGTCCTGCTATCTCCTACCCGTGTCTTCATACCTATGCTCCAGCCTCCAGTGCCAAGTCCAGGATCTGACATGCTGGAACACGAACCAGAGGAAGTAAAGCTGGGCTGTTGAGAGGAAAGGAGAGGAAATCATGTTACCTCTATGAGCGATGTTCACAGATAGTCGAGACAAATGGGGAAGAACTGGCAATCATACATATCGGCTGTGGGAGGTCAGGTTGGAGGCACGAGGAGGAAAGGGGCCAGAGTTTGGGCACCCCTGTAGCCTGGATTGGGCTTCAAAAACGCTGCAGAGCATGGCCAGAGTCTGCACATCGTGGAGCTGAGAGTAATGAGCCAGCCTGTGAAATGAAAAGGACAGACAGCATGGCACTGGGCAGAATTCAGTGGCAAAAACATTCAGACTGCAGGGCAACTAATTCTGAGCCTCTTGCCTAAACCAATCTGGGACACATTACTGACCAGAGGAGGCATGTATGCTCTGAAGGACTCGGTTGTTCTTTCCATTCTGTCATTGAGGAGCCAGTCCTCCTCCCGAGCACACTCACAGGCCAGAGAAAGATGGGAGCTCTGGGAATACAGCAATACTCATGCCCTGATTATCCCAAGTTTGTGCAGCTTCAGGAACAACATCCACACAACTGATTTTAAAAGCTGAAGCCATTAGACTCACCCCCAGCTACAATGTCTTTCTGAGAAAATCTGTTTTGCCTTGTGGACCACAGCTTTTCTGGGTGGCTGTGAAGTTTCTGGTTTGCTATGAAGACTGAACTTCCCTCCCACCACTGCCACATAGCACGAGCAAGCTAGGTCAAGCAACAGTAATGCCAAAGTACACCTCACAAATCCTGTGCCTCCAATTAGGGTATACTGAGATAATGTCAACTACTAGTTATGTCCTCTCCTGAAGAGATTCAATGGCAGAAAGACACCTGCAGCTAATACTTGGCTTTGAGACCAGTGGAATGGTTTCCATCATGTTTATATGGCAACAGCGAATCTGAAGGTGGAAAAAGCAGCTGCACCAACACCCTCATTTAGGTGGGGAGCAGAAAACCAAAATCCCTAAGTCAGGCATTGTGTAAATGATAGAAAGCAGAGAGACAGCTGCACCTGGCCTATTGATCAGTGTCAGCCAAAGACGACCTGGGTGCTAGATGGGAGGCCAAATGCTGCCTCCTGTATGTCATAAACACACTTGCAGCTTCTCTTCTTGATGTACATAGAATCATAGAATAGTTAAGGTTGGAAGGGACCTCAAGATCATCTAGTTCCAACCCCCCTGCCATGGCCAGGGACACCTCACACTAAACCATCCCACACAAGGCTTCATCCAACCTGACCTTGAACACTGCCAGGGATGGAGCACTCACAACCTCCCTGGGCAACCGATTCCAGTGTCTCACCACCCTAACAGGAAAGAATTTCCTCCTTAGATCCAATCTAAACTTCCCCTGTTTAAGTTTTAACCCATTGCCCCTTGTCCTGTCACTACAGTCCCTGACAAAGAGTCCCTCCCCAGCATCCCTATAGGCCTCCTTCAGATACTGGAAGGCTGCTATGAGGTCCCCATGCAGCCTTCTCTTCTCCAGGCTGAACAGCCCCAACTTCCTCAGCCTGTCTTCATACGGGAGGTGCTCCAGTCCCCTGATCATCCTCGTGGCCCTCCTCTGGACTTGTTCCAGCAGTTCCATGTCCTTTTTATGTTGAGGACACCAGAACTGCACACAATACTCCAGGCGAGGTCACACAAGAGCAGAGTAGAGGGGCAGGATCACCTCCTTCGACCTGCTGGTCTTGCTCCTTTTGATGCAGCCCAGGATACGGTTGGCTTTCTGGGCTGCGAGCGCACACTGCAGCCGGCTCATGTTCATTTTCTCACTGACCAGCATCAGGCTTTAGAAGCGAATATACATGCTGTGACACTACACTACTCCAAATCTGAAATGACACCTTACCACCAGGTACATAGTTATGGAGGGCTTTGCTTCAGCAACCATGCCCCAACCCCTCCCCGGCATTCAGACACCTACAGGGACTCCAGTAATTGACGTCCAAATGGATGTTGTGCCCAAGGTATCTCCAAATCTGGGTCAGACTTTGGTCCAAGACAGAGATCAGTGGCTACCATGGCCAGTGACCAAACCTGGCAGACAGGAAGGAAAAGCATCAAAGCTACAATTAGGAACAACCGTACTCCCAGGGCATAGGTGTGTACAAATTCCCTCACAGACAGATAATAATGGACCTTGGGTTTTTTTTTCCTAGCAGCTGGGAGCAGTTTCAGCCTCTATATCACAAATAATATACATAATAACACAAACACAAAGCTCTCCCTGTTCCACTTGCTTTAGGTTTGAGTTAAACCTTGAAGAACAGTATAACACTCTGGGTGGCTTAACAGACCTATTAGTGCATTTTATAGTAACAAACCTCAAAAGGGTTTAGTTTTAGTTTTGGTACTGTTCTTGGCTTCAGAGATGTCTGGTGGCTGAAAGATTGTTTTTCATGCAGTGATTCACCAGTATCTTTTGATTAGTTGTGTTACTGACCATCTCTGTTCTCCCGGCGCAGCCCAGTGCTGTCAGTACACATTTGCCATTTCTACTCCAATAGTTTAGCTATTTCACATGATATCTCTCATTCATTTACACACTCCACTCCGAAAACGGTTGATCTTTTCAGCCTCTATACTGCTGCTCTAGGACTGGTTTTGTCTGTTGTGCCTTTTAAATTGGGGCAATTAGAACATTCCAAGGAAAAGCACAGCTCCTAGTTTGGCATGAAAAAGAGGACAGGAAAAGAAAATTGTGCTGGAAAGACAGAAGAAATCAGAGCCGGTAACATGGAAAAGTAAAGAAAACCCACATGCTCCAAACAGGAAGAACAGCCAGGAGCAGCAGTCCCCCAGCTGCTCACTGGGAAACCAGAAACAGGAGAGAAACTAAAACCAAAGATGGGGCTGAGTACAAGAGAGCAAAGAAAGGGAATTGGTAAGAATGCCACTTCCTACACTGCTATAGAGCACATCTTACATGTAACCTGCAACCCAAACATCCCTACCTGCTAGGAATGGGGCAAGCTGCAACACAGAGTGGAGTTACACAGGACAGGGAAAAACAAGCAAGAAACTGAGGTATCTCAGAGGAAGCTTGCAGAAGTTACTCCACCCAAGCTCTGGTCCTATGTGGGCAAACGAGAGGGCAAGATGAAGCATTGACAAAAAGGACCTAGACCTACCTCCTTTCTCCTGCTCCAGGAGAACCCACCAAGAAGCAAGACAACAGCTTGAGTTTGCTTCTGCTTAGATGAGGTAAGCCTATGCACGTTCCCTGCCCAGGTGTAGAAAAAGCCAAATGCTCAGGAGTAGAGCACAGCTCCTCTGGCAGTGCCAGCTCCTGTATCTTTCAGACGCTCCTGTCAAATGTTCTGCCTGTTGCAATGGACTAATACAGCAAAAGATGTGCTGCAACCATAATTTTTCTCCTATTATTAGCTGCAGGCACGTAGCCAGCCCCATTTTGGGCCTGGGTTCCTGGGTTCAGAATCCCGTGGAGAAGCAGGTTGCAGTTATCACCCAGTGCCAACGCAGATGAATACTAAACAACGGGAACCATTATGCATAAGAGAGAAGAAAAAAAAAATCACTCATCAAAATGCTGACAGCAGCTCGGCAACTCTGTGCACAGTTACTCCATTCACTGACTCAAAAGCAGGCTGCATTCCTAGCTTTGCCTGCAGGAATTCCCTGAAAAATGTGCTTCACTCAGTTTGACAAAGGGCATAAAACAATCTGCTTGCAGCCCTGAGAAGGAATCTATAGATGCCAAGAGTCAGTGAGATAGAGACCACGTCTGTGGCTGCTCCACAGACCTTGGTTCACAAATTGGAAATTCCCTGGAACAACTGCTCAACCCAGGTGGCTGTTTGGGTATCAAGGTGAGAGCACAAGCCATCTGGAGGTAGCACAGCGTGCTGAGGAAGAGCTCTGATTCAATGTCATACCTGTACGAGGTCCCTCCGTCCCACAGCCAAGGCTGAGGCAGCATTCTTCTGGCAAGTCTCCTGGATATTATTCACATTTAGTCTAAAAAGAGAGAGCTCAGTTACCTATGAAGGTAAAAGTAAAAAGAAAAACCCATGGTAAAACCCACATTACCTATAAAGGTGGGGAGGGATGGGGGAAAAGCAGTACTGACAGCAGTGAGTAGCTCAGAATTTCATGATCAATACAAACCTGCTAGCATAGCCAGGATCCCATCGCTTTCTTCTCTTATTCAGGGATCACTGCCATCCTTCTCCCACTGTTCATCTTCACTAACACACTGCACATCAACTCCAGCTTCCAAACTAGCTGTGACTGATCCTAAGAAGCACCATCTCCAAGGAGATACCAGACCAAACTTGTACCAGAATATCCCTAAGCCAAGATTCATTCTTGTCCCTAGAAGCTGGTGCCATCAGTTATGTGCTCCTGTGCCCATTCAGTCAATTGGTCTGCTCTGACTGACCTGGACTGAGACAGTGGCATGCTGAGGAGAAGCAGGCTAGTCTTCAGCCTGCTCTGCAGCAGGATAACACATTCACTGGGGAGTCTCTGAGAGGTTGGCAAGGTGGCCTGAGGAAACCCATGTGGGCTTTCCTGCTTATCATCAGAATTCTTCCCAAGACATGTGGCACTTTTACTGTTTAAGATCTCACAGCAAATGGAAAAAGGTCAGGATGTTCACGCATGAGATATCCAGAGTGGAAAGGTCCAACAGTTTTTTTTAAAGGACACTTTTTTTTAATAATACAGAAAAAAAAAACTGACAAGGGATATTTTTATTTTCTCTCTCTTCCCATACCCTTCTGTCTCCTCTGAGAAGGGACACCTGCTTCTTCTCTGAATGTCCATAAATTGGAAATTCTGTTAAGGATGAGGCAGTATTACCAAAGCTAAGGAAAAAGAAACAGGAACAGAGATTTTGTAACTATCTGAAATAGAGAGTTTGGAAAAAGAAGCCTCTTGTCCTTCAAAAAACCCTGACCAAACAACCAGAAATCACAGAACTTCTCCGCCTTTTCCATTAAAGCAAAAAAATTTGCTGTACAGACACTGGCATGTACAACCAAGTCTCCAAGTGAATAGGGCATTCCAAATACTTCTGAAATGAAAAGGTTTTATGAGATATTAACAGGTTTACAATACGAAAATGTGCATTTATTGCGATTTTTAAGCTTGTGCATTTAAGTGTGGAGTCTAACATGAGATTTGAAAAGGAATTTGTATTGATAACTTCTCTCAAGCTGCAAACCTGTAAGACCTGCAATGATGGTGCTGGAGTACCAGTTCAAACTCTGTATACAACACCCCAGCACAAATTTCATCACACTTTTCACATTTATAAGAGACAAGTCCCCTCTCACAGGCAGAGGGATACCATGATAAAGCAGCAAGGCAAGAACAGAGGAAGAATGTACAGAAGCACTCAAAGATCAGGGCTGTCTGATATCAGGAGTATAGCACAGCCAAAACCAGCTGCTTTGATTTGGGAAAGGATGCCAGCCCATACATACTCACATGTAGAGCTCTCCCAGCAGCTTGTGGACAGGCAGCAAGCAGGAAATATCTTGGATAATAACTTTCCCGGCAGCTTTAATGGGTCGGTTGTTGGCATCTGTCCCCTCTCGTTTGCTTTTCCACCTCCTTGATTTCTGCATAACAAATTGCAACGTGTTACTGGGGAGGAGGACAGCAGGCTTCTTGGGCCAGGGAAAAAAGCACTAGGGTCAGGAATAATGCAAGCAGCACCCAAACCTGCCTTTCAGAAGGCTCTTTGTTACCCTGGAAAACATCCATGACATGCCCAGGAGAACAAGCATCTCCATCTGTAGAAGTGAAAAACGGGTCAAGGCAGCAAGCTCAAGGTCAAACTCACTCAAAAAGTATTTTGTGAAAGCCAATAAGAGAACAAATCGGCCTCAGGATGCCAATCAAACCTGGGCAGGTTTGGCAGGAGGATGGCTCAATTGTCATTCTCATTAGAGGTCTGGTCTGCAAACCCTCTGCACACAGACCGCTGCTGACTTCAGCCAACATCAGCACAGAGATGTGTGGAGGCAGCTTTCGCTTGCCCTTAGCTTCAAGGCAAACTGCCATCTCCAGAGTCTGTTTTGGTCTGTTCTTTCAGTGTTTGAGCAAACCTCTGTTTAGCTTCACACAGTAGGGGTCCCACCTCCTGCTTTATCAACAGCTTCAGAAAAGCAACTGGCAGATGATAAAGCAGGACCCAAGTTTTCCTAGCTACCATGCTCACAGCTACTTACAGCTGGCTCAGGACATAAGGTGGTGGGGAGAAGGGAGAAGAGGAATCAACACAAGGGAACAAAACCAAGAAGCCAAGATCCCCAGATACTCTCTGTAACAGACACAGAGATCACATTAATGCCAAGCTGCATAAAGCTACCTTGGCTGTACGAAACACCATAGAATATTTGCCTAGTATCCTGAGCTCTTCCAGCTCCTCGCTCTAGCAGGGTGAGGAGGAGAAGGGATGAGAGGATGAGCGGCAGCACAACAGGCAGAAGGCACTGGAGCTCTACTGGCTGCTATGCAGCATTTCCCAGAGCAACAAAGAATGCTTTGCAGTGCTGCTCCCCTATGGCTTGTTCCCTCACTGACACACAGAGCCGATGCTCCTACGTGGAAGTACCCTGGTCATGCCAAGTTACGCAGGGTATTCTAAGACACTTGTGGGGCTTCCTACATCCCTGTCTGAAGCAAACACCTCCTTTGATGGGGCCAGCAAACCAGCCCTGTGGTGATAGCTCTGCAAGACAACACATCCATGCTCCTAAAGAGCAGACTAGTCTACAGGAAGGGCAGGACTTGGACCTCCAATTGGGTCACCTCTACTGTGGATATTAGGCCAGGTCTGGGATGGCTGGGTACCAAACTACCATCATACATAGTCCTGTGAGAACCTGAGCAGGCTCATCACAGTCACAAAATGCCCTTAAGCTCATTAGAGAAGAACACTTCATTAGATCTTAAGAAATTAATTCCTCCTTCACTGCCTGCCTGGCCCAAGCTCAAGCCAATGTGCTGAGGATGTCTTGCTGTGCTGAGTGCACATGCTACTAGCACATCACAAGAAGCGAAACGGACATGCTCCTGAAGCCACTCTGGACAGTGGGTGACTGAGGCTCAGAGGCTCAAGCACAGGCTTGACAGTAAGCGAAGGAGGCATTTCAGACCTCAAGAGGTAGAGGAGGATTTTGCCAGGGTTGCCCATGCGAGAGCATCACCAGTTCCCCTGATCTTCCACTGCTCCTCAGAGGAAAGAGAAGCAGAGTGTGCATGCTGCCTAATATTCAGAGGTGCCAAATGGTGGTGGAAACAGGGCTGTCAGCATTCAGAGCTAGGAGACTGACTAGGGTACGATTCTGATCTCCACCATGTCCCCTCAAGTCCTAATCCATTCAAGCAGAGTTTGCCTGCAGTATTTATCTGCTACATCACTCTGAGAAGTGCTATGCAGTAGAAAGTGGACAGAATGTGGTCAGGTGGGAAATCAACCTCTCTGGAATCCATCAGTTCCTAGTGAAGGCAGTTTGATTTACCTCTGACTCTCTTCTCATCAGGAAGACTATACCTTTTTTGGTAATACCTGAAAATGTAGCTACCCTCCCCATGCTGAAGAATGTCGGATGTATTACAACAAGGTTCCCAAATAACAGTGGCACCTGTACCTCATTCCTTGTCAGGACAACTAAATGCTGTCTGCTAGCTTCAGTGAGGAGCTCCTGATGCTGCCAAAACCACTACTTGCGCAAAGCTTGGGAACCCCAGCAGGGACATGCAGTGCTCAGCCACTGTCCTGGAAGGGCTACCAGGCTCCTCACAACCAAAGCTGTTGTTTCTGCTGTGTTTGAGCAGGTAGTTGGACCCAGGCTTGCAGATGCACAACCACATTCTGCAGGTCTATCACCAGGGGTCTTCTAAAGCTTGGCAGGAATTTGGAGAGCAACTTGCCACCTCCTGACCATCCATAAGCCAGCTGCCCCCAGGACTTGCAGACTATGGAGGATTCCCTCTGACTGAGGCAGGTTCTCTGTCCCATCCTCAGGAACAGATTCAACCTGCTCCTGCCCTCTGCAAGAGCAGACTGAAGAAGCCTCCTAACAGGCATTTCAAAGGCTAGAAACATGGACAACACATACCACTTTCCACAAGTAATTCAGTCACTTTTTTGCTGTTGTTGTTTTGAGGAGAATGACAACAAATGAGGATGACAATGGAAAAGAGACCCCATGAATGGTTTCCACTTCTTGCTTTTAGCATATCATCAGACAAATGAAGACACTACATGTACCAGAATCCCCTGAGAACTTGGACTCACAACAAAATTATCCTGTTTTCTTCCTCTAAGCACTGCCTATTTACTGGCAAAAAGGGATGCCCTAATTCTTTACCGGTGGAACTCCTGGAGTAGAGATAGTTGATGGCCAGTATGTCCTGCCAGCATTACACTGCCACAACCACTACTTCCTGCCCCTGTGACAAAAGAAAATCCTAAAGCCAAATATAAAGTCACATGAAAATGTCTGTTCTTTTGCAATTCACATTTGTCTCAGCCACAGTAACAAAATGTTAGAAAAAAACTAAGAACAGAAGTATGGGAACCATCACCACTAACAGCAGAAGCTCCACTTTGAGCCAAATGATTGCTGGTGTTCATTACAGGAGTGGCTCTCCACCAGGCAGTATTTGAGTACTATTAACAGGGGCTACCAGAGGCAAGAAGGGCTCTAGCTTGGGTTTGTCTAGACAAGGTCCACCACAAGTCTCCTCGTTCCCTTCTGCTTCATCTCTTCTCCCTGGGGAAGCTCTCACTATGGTGTTATTTAAAGGTGTCACCAAGACTCAACGGGCATTAGGGTAGGATAGAAAACAGGTCTCTTCCTAGGGGCTGGAGTACAGGTCACAAGGGGGAGCAGGTAACATAACAGCTGGAGCTGAAGCAGAAATTAGCATGCATGCACCAACATAACTATGACAGCTGAAGGTCAAAGATACAGGTTTTCTGCACTGCCTCCGACATTTCTAGCTCCTCCTGCAGTCTAGAATCCATGTCAAGCAGAATTGCATCTACCCAGCTGCTCCTGAGAGTTTAAGGAGAGGAAGAACAGAAAGAAAATAGCTACAGTGACAGTAAATTAAGACTCATCAGTTCCTCAGAGCATCAGAAGGAAAGAAACCAGAGTATTTATGACAATCATGGGGTTGAAGGTGACAGTGGGAACAGCACTGAGTAATGACTAAAAAAGCCAGCCTGTATCTGCACTACCATACCTAAGGCTGTAATTTCCTGCAACCCGAGGTGATAACAATGGCAGTAAATGGGTTACATGTAGAAACAGACAGCCCAAGAATAAGCCACCAACTGCTTCGTAGCAACCACCATCATCACTATGTACACAGCAGAAGTAGTTCCGAAATGCTGCGTGCCTGCTTGGAAAGGATGCCCAACAGTTGGGTGTGTGTGTCTTTGGATCCTGCTGAGGCAGTGCTGTAAGCAGCATCATGAAATGTAAAGTGCCTATTTGCATAAGCAGATGCAAAATTTCAGGGTTTGTGGTATAAAGTGGTGTTAGTAGAGCACAGGGAAAGGCTGTGGACAGAAGTGAACAGACTTGATGCCAAAGACTAAGCTGCGATATGGCATTTACAAAATGAAGAGGTAAACCTGCTCAAAGTCAGGTTCAAACTGCTTCTAATATTATTTTTTTCTTTTAAAGTAAGATTTAAAAATTGCTGCCTCCCTACAAAAAGCTATGCTCCTTTATTCTGAACTACTGCCTACAGATTAACTCCTCCATGCAGGTCATGCAGCACTGCCTGGATTTTTCTTTTCAAAATAATCAACATTTACTGTTTCCAGCACCTCCCACAGTACCAGGCAACTTCCACAAAGGGGGTAAAAAAACAAAAACAACCAACCTATCAGAGGCACTTCTGTGCCCCCAGCAGGAATATTTCTTTAGAGCTTTCATTAATTAATAGCTGGCACCTGCCCTGAAGCACTGGCATTTCTGAAGTGGAGTCATTACCTAGACAGAAGGGGGAATTATTCCTTCTTCTAAACTTGTCTCTTGCTTCCCGGAGCATCCTGAGCAATGCTGAGCTCTTACCCCAGAAGGGGGGGCAGCTGGTCTGCACAAATACTCCACACCTCTCTCTGTGCATGCTTGCCCCCTCACCTTGGGCACTGTGATCCACTTTAGAGAACATGATTAGCCTCTTCCAAAGGTTATCCATAAATACAGTTAAACCTTCAAGGCTTGTATTAATCCATATATAATTTTTAAGTATATGCTACCCAAAATTATAGCTTTATCACATCACTACTTGCTCTCCCTTCCAAGCCGGTGGCACTTTGTGCACTGCAATTTACCACACCACAAGCTGGCATGTCCCTTGCTTGGTTTTCTTTCTTTCAGCCTGTTCCTGATTCAAGACAGAACTTCATTACTTGCCTTCGCTGCTCACATTTCTTTATTAGTTCTTTGCAAAAGCCTTGATGGTGTCAAGTAAATTACTTCAAGTAAATTATGTCTTTCACCTATTAATTGCTACTATAGTCTTAGAGCTGTTGTAATTAGGAAGGCTTGATGCTATTATACCAGGTTAAATTAGGTGTTACAGGAATTCAATTTTATTTCCTGTTGTCTTATGAAGGGATAGCATGAGGGACAGCAGCTGTGAAAAACAGAGTTTCACACAAACATTGTGAAAAGCGGTCCTAAAGAGATAATCTTTAAACTGAAATGGAGTTTTCTAAGCTTTGCCTATGCTTGGCAGATGAATGATGAGATAGTAATTACCCATATTTACAGCACAGCTTGAGCAACGCTGATTATCATCAAGATGTTCACACGAATGATGTTCAAGCTTGAGAGACACATGGACCTGACTAATGGAAAACAACTGCCAAAGCAGCCTCAGAGGGGCAGGTGCCAGAAGAAGTCGTTGGAAGTGCAACCCCTCACACTGAATGCAGGGTGGTGCCATTCCTGGGGCTGGGAGGAGATCACAAATTAAGGAGAAATTCTATTTATTGCTGTGGGAAATAAAGCTTTATGATGCTCTGCACTGAGAATAGGCAGCTCATTTTATGGCAGATCGTTGTCAGCAACTCAACCAGTTTGTTTCTTCCACAGCTCTTAAGTGATCCTCCCTCTCCAGCAAGGCTTCATCTTTTTCAGAAATGAGGTGCTCCAATGTCAGTCTCACCAGTTGAATGATGAGACATAATTATCATTAAGCTCCTCTGCAGCTCTGTTACTTAGAGTTTAATTTTTTCTTACATTTCAAACTACCCCTTGGCATCCTTTCCTGACTGCTAGGCCAGGTAAAATAGGTGTGTTGTAGGTCAGTATTCATACCCGGCAAACTGTCTGCTCCTGTCCACTTACACACTCTTACTGAAGCCCTTGGCCCTGTGTGGAGTGCAAGTCCCCCACTTCTGTGCAGGTTACTCAAAGGCAGGCAGGTGGCATTTTATTCTTGGGCCCTTGGGCAGAAGACAGGGTTATATCAAGGACAGTATTAGCACAGCGCACAGTACCGGGAAGTCGTTAATTGCTTGTATGGACCAACGTCGCCAGGCAGAGCGAGGAGACATCTGTATGTGAAAACATTATACCCAGGAAAAGGGAAGAAAGACACCAAGAAAAATAAAGACAAAAGGTAAATAGACTGAAATGAAAAGTGCCTTGAACCAGCAGAGTAAAAGATATTGTTCCCAATGGTTCTGTTACACAACGAACAGTTGCAAACCATGATCCCCACTTTCATCCACACAGTTGTACTATACGTTACCTACAGCCCTATGTCTGTACCCGCATCAGCCTCTGCAGAAGACTTTGACAGCCACAGATCTCAATAAAGTCTTCCACACAGAGTTGTGTTAATGCAAGAAGCACAGAACTGCTTCATGTGCTTCATGACCTTGTTCATACCATCAATTGACAACTGAGCAGAGGACAATAACCTGGTGCCTCAAATGCCAGGCTCCTACTCTAATGAATTTTACTCCTCTTGGATGAGGAGGAAAACAGCTAAGTGCAAAATGCATTATTTTTAACACAGCTGTCCAGCACCATGGCACAGAAATCTGTAGGAAGCTAAATAAACACTCCTTCTTACTCAGGTATCTCTTTAACATCCAGTGTCCTCCAGGACTTCATTTACTGGAACCTGCTATAGCTGTGCACTTTCATTTTAAACAATAGAAGTCACAGGTCAGGATATCAGAAGGGACATAGAGACCCTGCTACTTGGCAGCGCCACATATAAATTGTCATCATGGGTTGAGGAAGTCTTTCAGATTGAGTAAGTGACCAAATTCACTGACTGACTATGCAGAATAGCTCCAAAGTAGGCTTTCACTACAAAAGTGCATACATTTAATTAAGCATGCAACTCAGTATTAAAGCAACGATAAATGGAATCTCTCAAAGCACGTTACTGCACACTCATTTGGAAAAAAAACCAAACTTCTGTTTCAGTTCTGTAAGTCAACACAACAAAAAGTGTTATTTGTGTCGTATGCAATGTATTTTACATTTATTTCCAGCTGATGGTGGGCAGTCAAGGCCATCAGCTATGCCTGGCCTCTACCTTCCCTTGCGTCTTGCTGCTGGGAGAACCCTGCAGCCAAGGAGCCATGACAGAGAAGACTGCAGCCTTGTGCTACAGGTTTCTCTACCAGGCCTCACCAGAGGAGAAATGGGTTAGCTGAAAGAAATTCAGTATAGCAGAGAAGCAGCAAAACTAAGCTCAGCCCTCCTGTGAAGTCCTGCTCTTCTGCAGTGAGAGCCACTGCTGCCAGCCTCCACTCCCACGTCTGTGAGTTTGACAGGTTTGCAACCAGGTAGACACCAGGCAAAGCCTAAGGGATAGATATCCTGAGAAGCAACAGTTTCCAAGCCCTGCCCAATTCCCCAGTGGGAAGCATCAGGACATCACTGTCACCACCCCTGTGTGGAGCTGTCTCTCTGGAAAATCTGAGCTGTCCCCATGGCCCCACTAGCACAACCCTCTAACTGAAGCAGGGTGGGGAACCACAGCCACAGCAACTTCTTTAAGAGACATCCAGGTTGGAAACACTGATGGCATTGCCTCGGTATAGATACAGCTTCTTCTTCCTGCTGACTACTCTTCTTTAGTGGGATTTTTTTTTTTGATGAGTGAAAAGGAAGAAGAAAGGAGGAGTGTGCATGTGTGAATAAAAGAGGAAAAAGATACACGTGTGTGTGTATACACACACATTTAGATGAGCACAGAAAGGCTCAGTGCCGCATTTAGTTTCATTTGGTTTACTTAAGGAGATCTCTGCTGGGTTCAGCAGCTCTCCTCCCTTTACAGGAACATGAGATATTACCTGCCTATAAATGGGCAAATTCCACTTGTTTGCTAATAGCAGTGATGCCAGTGAGATTGCTATATGTGATTTAAATACCTGCTTACTACTGTTAAACTCAGTTTTGGGGCTGAAGTTACATAACACGAGAGTTTAACACCAACATTTCAACTTCTATTTTAATGCAAATATACAATCCAAGCTTGAGAGCAAGGAGTTAACTAGACTTAAGAGTCTGGGCTTTTTAAAAACCTCACAATGAAATGACATAAAAATACGTAGCATTGATCTAACAGAGGGCATGACATTATTTCACTTCGGCAAAGACTTTCTGATTCTTTAGGAGTTAAAGTTTAGTTTTGGTTTGGTTTTTAAACTTTCATCTGCAAGAACATTTGAGCTAACTTTCTGCTATGGCCTTTACACTTCTTCCAATCCAGTATGCAAGGAGAGAGCTTGGTTACACAATGCTCTCTCCATTTTCTTCCCTCCCTATGATACAAAACTTGTCGCCACCAATACAAGAGCTGCGGAGACAGGTCACATGAAATTGCACCAAGCTGCTTCTACATGTTATTTTTAGCCTTGTCTGTCATCTTAGAGAGCTGTGTCACAGGCAAGCATGCTGCAGAGGACAGAGGTAGCTCTTTAAATAAACTCTCCTGCAAGGACCAGAACAGGCTGTAATTATACCTGGCAGAACCATTTTCTCTTCCCATCAAATAGGAGTTTGTGTGGGGAAAAAAAAAAGAATGGGGACTCCAGAGTCTTTTGTGGTCTGTGTGGAGGCAAAGCTTGCCATGGAGAGAGAGGGCTTCCCCATGGCTAGAAAGTGCAGTGACTAACTTATATCATGAAAGCAGGACATAGTCCCAGAGAGGTCAGCTGTCATGTCCAGCACTACTGGAAAATCAGTACCTCTTTTGGGGCCAAGGAAGGATGAGAGCTCAAGGCTCTGACTTTCCCTCTGCTCTCAGGACAGGAGTTCCCAAGTTCCACTGCAGCAGAGTGCAGACAGCTCTCGGCTTTCCCTGGGATACCTGGAAGCTCTCTACTGCTGCAGAGGATAATGTCCTCAGCATGGACAGTAGTGGGCAAACTACTTGAATGCCTCAAATTCTCAGGCTCTCAGTGGAAGCTTATTGTACTTCTGCAAGCCACTTCACCCCCTGCTGAAGCAGAGAGCTAGTTTCTGAGCAAGCTTCCCAGCCTATTGCTCCCACAGCATCCACTTCAGGCACATCAGGCCCTCAAGTTGCTTGAGAACTACAGCCACCCTACAATTACCAACAGGTCTTCCTCACCCTCTATGTCCCTGAAGAAAACAATCCCACTCACCCCCAAAGCCTTGCTTGTAAACAACGACAGCAAGACCTACACCTAAACCAGAAGTATGTGGACTGGAAGATCTTCGGAGAATCATGTAGGAACGACTTTTATTTTAAAAAAGTCCAAAGGGGCACATATCCCTGAAAGAGACACCTGTAATAAAAATAACCAAATATACCCCATAATCAAGGAGAAGTTATCAGTTAGCTGCAGAGAGCCACAACCCTTTGCAGTTATATACATAGGGGAGTACAGAGAACAGCAGAGTTGCCTATATGTATTTATCTGGAGGCTACAACTTGAGCGTGAAATTTTAACCCTACTTAATGCAGAGGGAGACAGTGTAATGAACTGAAGAAAGCTGTGATGGTCAGTGTAGAGAAATATCAAAAAAGCAGGTCAAATACTAGAGTGGACCAGTACAGAGTTACTAATAGGAGATAAATCCATTTGATATTTTTACAGAGCTGCCTGTAAAAAGATGCCTTCTTTGCGGAATATGAAGATTCTGTTACTAGAAACGCTTACAACTATATGAAAGGAATACAGATCACAAAAGCTGATGCGTTAGGAAAAGCTTTTTGCTCTGGTATTTACCCTCTCTTTGTAGTAGAAGGAGCTAATGGAGACTTGCTCCTTCTCGCTACGTGTCGGACTCCCACTGTACAAACGCAGATTGCCTGGAGTCTCTGTGCGGATCTTCATTGGAGTAATGAGGCCACTATGGTATGCTGATAAAGCTGACAGGGACCTGGAAAAAAGAGAATACACTTTCAGGAGCTTTTACACACCAAACAGTCCTGGAGGCTCACACCAACATCTCCACTAACAAGTTGCTAACAGCGTTTTGAAAGGAGTCTGCTGAGGGCCGTGCTGTAAAGGACCAGGCTCTCTTGTGTCGAGAACACTGCCAACAGTAGAGGTCAGCAGCTCCAGCGTAGGAGTTGATCCCCTGTTTTCCCACCCCGTGACAGCAGCACACCTCAAACTGGACAACGATACTCACCTGGGTGTGGGCTCCATAGGGGACACTGCACGGTGCATGGTCATGGGTCTTGTGAAATACACCAGGTACCCTAAAGAGACAGCATATGGCACAAATATCACAAAGTGAGGAGAAGATTATCCAGGGGTGGGTTACACAAGGAAATATGATCATTTAAGGTATCTGAATCAAGGGACTGGGTGCCTACCCATTACCATGAGTGCTTTTAAATCTCAAGTAGACAACCACATTTTCTGAAACCAACTGCACTCCCTGCAAACTCATTAAAATAGATGTTCTGTTGAGATGATTGTCTTAAAAGCACCATCTCAAGTGGCTTACAGAATGTTAAAGGCAGTAAGAGAAAATGAGCAGGTACATACTCCTGTTTTTACTCTTCACCAGAATACATCAAGCACCGATACTCTAGAGGAAAGTGAGGTGATGCCTGGCTATACAGAGAAACCAGCTATACAGAGAAACCAGCTTGTACATCTCTCAACAGATAACCATAGCCATCTCAAGCCACTCCAGAGCGCTCTCTCACAAGCCTTATCCAATTTGTTAGCATCTCAAGTGTCTTCATACACCCACTCTTGCAATAGTTTCAGGACTTAGCAGGTTTCACTGAGCCTATTCAATGCAATACCACCCTGTTTTTCTGGGAATTCAATAAGGACTCTGTGAAAAGCAGCTTTCAAAACATGCTCAAACTGGGATGTGGTCAGATGTGGAGGAGGCATGCTTGCATCTGAAACAGCTCAGTGAAACTTAACAGCTCAGACCTTAATCTGTTTTTAGGATGATCTCTGCATTGTACACTTTCCTGGAAACCTGGACGTGATTGTACACCACCTCCCATTTAAGAGAATTTTCCCAAGGACCTCAGAAAACAGAAAGGGTGCAGAGTGAGAAAAGAATGGTTAGTAACAAGAATACAGTTTCAGCAAGGGGTAAATTCAACCCCAAATCACCAGAATTTGTGAAGACTGAGCACCAGAGTATGTACAGCAATTTGATGTTGGTAAGAGAGAGCTAGGCAAGGTAAACAGCTATTCCCAGTCTTCTGTAAAACAGTGGTCTGTCAATGCCTCTGGCATGCCACAAACCAAGGGCCATTTCTTCAACCAGCCCTGGAGTTCCAAATCCTAAAATCCCACACATGCAACACCAACTGAAAACAGTTACTAACTAGCCTCATTATCTGCAAATTTATCACAACCTCACTACTTTAATACTGTTTCCTACTCATTGCATACAAGTAACCAAAACCTTGTTTTATTCAGAGGCAAGCCTTCCCCAAAACATTCAAAGGCCCATTCTTCAGGTAAGTGTCGTAACATATCAGTGATGGGGCTAACCTGCACCACAGAACCTGGCTCCAGAGGTCCGTGGAAATGGTATGTTGGAGTCCTGGTATGAGCCATAGGCATTGGAGACCCGAGCAAACGTGGGCAAGGGGGGTGTTACGGAGTTGGACAAAGCGTAGGGATTGCTGGATGTGCTGTCCTCTTGGTTCTGAAACAGAAGTTACTCAAGGTCACACTCCGGCTGCCACAGGAAGGAAACACAGCTGGAGCACTGGATATCACAGTGTGGAGCAGCCTCACAGAAGGTGCTTGTTGTTTGAACCAGAGCAGATCAAGGACAGAGCATCGTTATTGGTCTGCTGCAAAGGCACTTGCAAGCACATTTACCTTTGAGGAAAGGGCTTCTCTGGCTGCTTGTCCAGAGATTTTTCTCCCATCATAACCATGTTGAAATGTAGAGCTTAACCTGGGGTGAAATAGAGGGAAACTACACAGAAAATCTGATCCTCTCACTGCATATGACTCCCAAGACTGGTTATCACTCTAAGGGGAATTCAGCTAAACCTGACACCTCAATGATGCAAGTGAGACAAAGTCTCCTTAAATAAGAATACCACACAACTGTGGGGAGTTCAAACGCAGGCTGGGAGTCAAAGTGAGGAAGGCAGGTAGTGTGCAAAACCTCAGGCCTATCCATGAATTTTGGCAAAAATCTGCATTTATATGGATAAAGAGTACTACAGCTTAGGTGTAAAGGAATTCTCTAAAGGCAGTGGCACCTGGCTTGAGTCATCAGATTTCCATACAATAGAGAAAGTTCCCACTCTAAGAACATCACTGCTGAAACCAAACAGATTAAGCCTTTCCTTGTTAAAAATTAAAATAAAAAATAAAAAATAAAAAAGCCCTTTATTTGTGATGAATAAACAAAACCTCTTGGAAAAGAAACCTGAGGAGCCTCTCCAATCTTTTCCTGAATGCTGAAAACACCCACCCTGGTACACTTCACCCACACACAGACCTAATACCTGACACTGGGATGCTGAGTAGGTATCACAGATCTCTCAGCTATGGGTAGGGTGTGACTTGGATTTATCTGCAGTATCATCCTTACAAAACCTCAGCACAAGGCTTCAGAAAAGACTTTCACAGATTTATTTTTTTTGAGGGATTAAACAAACACCCTAGAATAGGACTAGCAGGATATGTGACTAGAACTGAGGAGGTAAAGGCATCTGCCACTGCCTTCCAGACAAGAATGGATCCATCAGCTTCCCAAGGCCTCTTCTCTAACGGATGATAACCATGCTCTAGCACTAGTTTGATATACTGCGAGCTGGTAAACTACCATGCACCACTCAGGTGCTCCAACCCGCGGTCACTGCTGCTAACTTGAGCATCATTGAGCATGCAGAGTTCCCCAAAGCAGCAAATCTTCAGGGCCTGATTTTCAAAAACAAAATACATCTAACGATCCACTTAGTTTTCTTCAACACAACCAGAAGTGCTTACTCAAATATAATGGCCAGTCAGAGGGGTCTATTTACATGTCTAATGAAGCTGGACTCTCACTGCAGAGTCAGAAGTGTGGGATGTGGGAGAAGACAACAAACCAGGACAAAAAGCCCATGCAGCTCTCCATACCACAACAGACTCCAGCCAGGAGACCAGCTGACGCAGGCAGGGCTCCAGGCAGCTCTGGTTCCGCTTCACTTTCTGCAGAGAAGTGTCTTTCAGTATCTGGAATAAACACAAGATGCAGCTTGAATCATGGCTGTATTAACACTTTTCAAACATCCTTTTTTGTCTGCAGAGTAGCTAAGATGCCAGGATCCAGAGAGGCCAGAGATACCCCCTAACACCACTGGTGTGCTATCTATTTGAGAAATCACTGTGAGCTTTGATCAGAGCACTGAGGCTTCATCTAGATTCAGCACACTCTGAGACAGGATTTGGGCTTCTACACTGCTGTAGCTCACACGTTCCATATCGGTTTGTGGAAAACTGGATGAGGGCTGGTTTCTGTTTCAGGAAGGAATACAAACTGATCTATCAACTTGCTGCTGGGGAAGGAATTCCCCAGCAATAGCAACAGGATTTCCTACACCAGATGATCAAACACCTGGTCTGGAATTAGCTGATGCTGTGTAAAAATTCCATTAATTTTTAAAATAGTTTGTGGAGGACAGAGGGAAGTAATACCCCAGCTCAAAAACATGATCTTTCTGCAGCTGGATGCTTAGCTGGTCATTTTTTTTATTATGGGGTTGGGGTTAATTGTGTGAAGAGAAGGATGGTAGGGATCTTCAGGCAACAACAACACACATCACACCAGAACAGAGTAACAGTGAGGAATACACGTTTAAAATGCACCAGTGGCAAAAGGCAAATACTGGGCTGCAAGGCCAAAAAAACCCTATCCCTAAGAGCTCCGCAATGTATCAGTTCAAAGCGGTATGTATTCAGCAAGGTGAGATGTTTTATTGTGTCAGTAATCTGGACATCAAGTATCCAGCATTTGTAAATGTATAAAGACACTGTATACTCCCCACTCACCTTCAGCAGCTTTGCCTTCATGGAGGCAGTGATTGAAGTTGGGTTGATGAACTGGAACGACGGTGCAGCATTATTGGGATACTGGACAGGGAACATCACCAGCATCCTGACTCTGTGGTTGCCACAATGCACCGACACCGTACAGCTACGACTCACTGCATCCATCTGTGAGGAAAAGCAATTGCTGTGTAGTTAGATCTCCAAGGCCTTTTAAACTTAGAATGGCTTAAATTCATGCTGAGGGGCTGATTCCTCTGCACACCCGTAAGAGAAATCATATTGTTCTCAGTGGCAGTGAACACAGTGACAGCAAAAACCCCAGGCAGATGGGCACAGGCTCATCTCTCATCAGCAGACTGCCAATCCAACATGCCAGCATCTGGAGACCACAGCCAGGAAATCAGGCTCTGCTCCCAACAGTCATTGCTCCGCAGCCAACTTCACTTAGCCATGGAGAGCTCCAGTCCCAGTGCAGCAGTAGTTGGCACCACCTAAGATCATATACCAGGGTCTTGGAAAACTCTTATCAGGAGCTGTGAAACCAGAGGGGTGGGAAAAGGAGACAGGCAGCTGCCTCAAACCTCCTACCAGTGCTGTGCCTTCAGCCAGCTTCCACACAGAGAGGAGGATCTGGTGGGCAAGGGAGATGCCAAAATTGAGGGAGAGGCACAGGATGGAGATAGCTCAGCAGATCAGACATGCAGTAGAAAAAAGCAACTTTCCACTCTGCAGTCTAGACAGAGAGCAAAGCACCGTCCAGCCTTCTTGGGAGCAGCAAGTGTATTTACCGTGCTGAAACACTTCCCTCACTCCCAGTGTCTGGCATTAGCTTCATTCCGACTACCCCTGGCCAAGAGGATCTCTGCAGCTCAAAATAAACCTTGTTTACAGATAGCAGTCACTGCAGCAAAGAAGGTTCTCCTCTAAAGGCTCCAATAAGCCAACCTGCCCATATCTCTTTCCAAACAAGCCAGCAAAAGGAAACACTCTACCTCCACATTGACATTTCGGATCTGCACATTGATCAGCGAGAACTCTTGCTGCAGCGTTTGGGGCAGCCCCAGTTGCTCTGTTTTCTTTCCCACCAGTGGGTCACTCAGGAAATCTTCTTTTAAGGCTGTCAGGAACGATGGAGAAATGGTTGAGACAAGTTATAACAGACAAACTTTTAGCATGTGATGCCAGGAGGCAGCCAGGACAGCAGGCTTTCCTCTGCACTTCTGACACATGGAGGTATGAGTTTTACCTGCCAAAGACCTGGGAAGTCTGAACAGCTGTTTAGAAGCAAGCTTCTGGGCCTTGTCCTTCAAGAAAACGAAACCTATTTGCTCACAGGTTTCCCAAGATGGTTACAGAAGCTGCCTGTTTACTGTAGAGCCCTAAGTGATCTATCTCTGCTCATTTGACACCCATTGTCCTCCCTACACAGTACTGCCAGAGTCTCAAACAGCTGAACTGGAGCCTCTCAGGTCACTGTGAAAGAATTGCTGCCAAAGCAATCTCCAGGAGGACCTCTGGTCATCGGGACTCACACCCCACCACTCTTAGCTTTCAGGGAATGCTTCTAAAGCATGATAAGGCTGGGGAGAGAAAAAGAGCGTATTTCTGGCAGTAGCAGAGGCTTAACTCATTTATAGCAGCCATTTTCACTTAACGTTGCAAAGCATTCTAGTGCTTTAACAGCTTCTAAAGCCCATCTAAACACTGGGTCTAGTGTCAAACTCCAACAGTTTTCAGAGGACAGTAACCCCAAAAGCCAGAATATATTTAAACAGTCAGGCAAGCACTGCAGGACACAAGGGATTACGGTTAAGATGGCAAACTTGACTGAGTTTCAGAAGAATTGGTCTCTGCCTGTGGTGCTGCCTGGCTTTTGCCTCGGATCTTGCTATGTATCCCCATTAGGGCAGGGGCAGCTTCTTCGGAAGAGTGTTTTGCTGTGGCACCACTTCCTAAGATAACAAAAGAAGTATTTTTTATTCCTCTGTTCCAAGGACACAAGGGAAGTCCCAATTATTCGGTTGTCATCCTCAAGTTTGCTGTATCACATTGCACAGACTATTCCTAGCAAAAAAATAAATGACAAGAAATGCAAAAAGCTGCCCTTTTACAGGCCCTTGCTTAAAATTTACTGACTTTACTGCTGGGATAAATATATCTGGTTTTACTGCTGCCCAGTGGGTTGCTGAATTTGGATAGGTAGGATGCTTAGCTACCCATTCCTGTTTGCAGTTTTATTATAGTGCCTAAGTATACTTCACAAAAGAGATCTGAAAAGGGGATTAAACGAAGATCAGTGGCTCTCAGGGAAGATAATTATTTCTAGCTCAATTCACCACACAGCTTACTGAAAAGCTGTCTCTGAGGTTCCTGATATGGGCAGTACTCTCCCTTTGTCTTCTCCTCCCATCCCCTTCAAATTAGTTTCTAGTCTCCCAAAGCCCAAATATTTGCCTAGATTCCTAAAGACCCTTTACAGGAAGCTGCCAGTGACGAGAGCTGTGCACTGAAGACACAGCTGGCGGGCTTTCTGATTTATCTGCAGAGCACTGCTTTCTTCAAAGATCCCCCAAAGTGATTTACTAATATAGCATGGAGAAACTGTCTGCACCTGAAACACAGGCACCTCCACGGCAAAACATCAATGCCCCACAACAGTTTTTAGGCTAGAAAGAAATTAAATTCCTCCTTAAGGACTTGCCTAGGCATTAATCCTGCAGTCACGGTATTTGCAGCAAAATCTACCCTGCTAAAGAAAAGCCATTTTCATTCCCCTTAGCTTCAAGAGAAACCCTACCAGTCTGAACCAAAGCCAGACCCACACAGAAACCACACAGGACAGATGAACATGACCTAATCAGGAACAATGAAAGAGTTAACTCTCTCCTGTGGAAAAAGAAAGGTCAGGCAGCCCTGAGAACACATAATGCTCCCAGTGGGAGCAAGAGTGGCTGTGCTTCCCCACACAGCATTGTTCATGGAGAGCACAGGTAGCCAGGCTTTTTTCTATCATATTATAAAATATAGGCAGAGGTGCTG
Source organism: Lathamus discolor (assembly GCF_037157495.1). Classification (NCBI taxonomy): domain Eukaryota; kingdom Metazoa; phylum Chordata; class Aves; order Psittaciformes; family Psittacidae; genus Lathamus; species Lathamus discolor. The sequence continues at coordinate 21,050,620 of NC_088909.1, read as the reverse complement.
ATTTAGAAACCCTCATGTAGGCAGAGGTGCTGATGACCTTTATAAATTTGTTCTGCTGCCTGGCAGAAAGGAACTTCACTGGGATTTTCTGGGCAGGAAGCTTCCAGTTAGTAAGAGATGCCTTCCCTAAGGGACCTCACAGCTGGGTACTTTATGACCAGATATTAGATCACTTCCCTTCTCTCCAGTAGGTTGGCAAGTCAAAGGGAGAATCAAATTGCTTTCTTGTAAGCCACTCACATAGGGATTGATTGTAGCATCCTGATCCAATACAGAAAGGAACACTGAATTTAAACCCAAGCCATCACAAAGGCATGGAAGCAACCAATTCTTCTTCCTCAGTATTAGATATAGAACACTCTTTAGATATCTTTTCCACATGCACATCATCACTGTGGGCTTCAGCCGCTGCAATCTCTTCTATTCTGGCACCTACACTCTTCAAACACTAACACCCTGAATGTTTAAGGCCAGAGCCTTAACCTCACAAATCCTCCTTCCCATTCCTTCCTTGTATGCCTTGTCTTCATAGAATCATAGAATAGTTAGGGTTGAAAAGGACCTTAAGATCATCCAGTTCCAACCCCCTGCCATGGGCAGGGACACCTCACACTAAACCATGTCACCCAAGGCTCTCTCCAACCTGGCCTTGAACACCATCAGGGATGGAGCATTCACAGCTTCCCTGGGCAACCCTTTCCAGTGCCTCACCACCCTTACAGTAAAGACCTCTCCTTATATCCAATCTAAACTTCCCCTGTTTAAGTTCAAACCCATTACCCCTTGTCTTATCACTGGAGTCTCTAATGAATAGTCCCTCCCCAGCATCCCTATAGCTCCCCTTCAGATACTGGAAGGCTGCTATGAGGTCCATGAAGAATGCTTCATCAATGCTTTCTGTTAAAGCCTCTAACCTACTCCCATCTGCCCATTTGGTACTTAGAAGTTAGAGATAGTATCACTCCCCCTCTGGTCTGCCAGCCCTCAGTCACCTCTCATCAATACACAAATAAAACTTCACAAGCTCTCTCCATGCTAATTCTGGGGGATGGGAGAAGACACCAGCAAACACCTCCACATTAGATCAGTTCACACAGTGCCCCCAGCAGAAGTGTTTAGGTACCAGGTGTCAAGTAAGCAGCTTGTGTCTGAGTGCTGTACCCATACAGTCCCTTTTTCTGCGGGTTCACCTGTCAGCTTAAATTAATCTACCTTCTTAAAATGCAGAATTACTTTCCTATTGCTTTATTTTTGGCAGCAAGCCACAATTATGACAAAAAGAGAATGCAATGGTATTAGTAACAAGGAAGAGCTTCATTTTAGAGCTAGAATCATTGCGGTAGAGGAGAAAAAACTTGGGAAGACCATTCTGAGACACTCCTAGTGTTTTCCCTCCTCCGACATGGGGAATCCACTAGCCTCTGGAACAGCAGCAGTTGGCTCTTTGTCTATGAAGTTATTTTCTTACATCAAGATGCATCTTCTTCCCAACACAAAGTGGTGTTTGAAGTTCCACAACCCATCACTTGTCTCACCTTCCTCATCCCCATGTCCAGAGTTATGCTGGGGCTCTGAGTCCTGTGGGTGAAGGGTCTTGTCTGGCTCTGGCAGATGAGAAATCCCATCAATGAGGTCCTCGACTCCATCCAGGATATCATTAGCACATAGCTGAAAAGAACAAACACACTCATGTGCTGCACAACAGAAACCAAGCTGTGGAAAGAGCCACCACTAAACAACTCATTTCTCCAGGGAGCAGGATTTGCAAGGTAGGTCTATCCAGGCCACAGTCATGACCTAGACCTCATGATTGTTTCTATGACAAAGATAGGTGATCTTCCACTTTCCAGCATCCCCAGCTCTGTCACCTCAGACAGGCTCGCCAAATCTCCTGCTCACTTACAAAGCCTCTTAATTGACAGAGCCAGCCTAAGTAACAGGTTTTACTTTAATCAAAACAAAACCTGGTATGACTTTAATTCCTTGAATTAATTTGTCAGAATTAGTTTAATTTTTTAGATCAGCTATAACAGCAGCACACTTTCTGCTTTTGATATTTACACTCCAGCAGGACATAGAGACTGAGGTACATGCTAGGGACCTTAGTGTTCTAGGTCCTGTATCAAAAGAGACCATGAAAACTTGTATTTTAAGTTCAGCACAGGAAAACAGTGAAGATGAAGAGAGGAAACATAGGGAGAAGAAATAAAAAGAGTGTGCAATGTAGCAAATTACAGCACTGGTCACCAGCAACATGCCATCATGTGTGTTGTTTGATTAAGACAAGGACAGAGGAGTGGAGTGGGAGCCAGCACAGGAAGTGTAAAGGCTCTGACATGGATGAACAATTGATTTAAAGACTAGAAAGAAATCAAATGTTCACAAATATATCAGGTAGGAGTAAAGGGTCATTTTTCACAGAGAAAGTTTGTTACAGACCTGCAGGACTCCTGCAGGATCTGTGCTGGGACACATGCTTCTCAACATACTCATTAAAAACCTGGAATAGGAGGTGAATAGCAACATGACCAGGTTTGCTGATGCCACCAAGTTTTTTAGGGTAGTAACAAGAGTGGCTGACTGCAAACAATCACGGAAGGACCTTACAGGAGTAACTGTATTAAAATAAAAGATGAAGTTCAGACAAAGCAACACACGTAAGGTTAAAAAATGGCAAGTTCAAGCCAACTGAGGAAACAAAATGCAGAGGGCCAGACTAAGCTGATGTTTTCATGGAATTATGCCTGACAATTTACAAAACTACAGTACTGCGAATTCTTTGGAAAGAACAAAGATCATATCCTCAGCCCAAATAGTGAAGCTGAAAAAGGGTCATGAAAGGCAGAAGGGCAAATACCCTGTACAAAGGATGAAAATCAAGACCTTCTGTCTTGAAAAAGAAGGCAGCTGAGCAGGAATATCAAGGATATCTATGGAATCGTTAGTATCATGTACAAGATGCCTGCTCATTTAATCTTTAATGCATTGAAACTGTCAGGTTGCAAAATAAACACATGAAAGGACTTGGTTTTCCACACAACATGCATGAAAAGTCATGAAACTCCTTACTGATAGGATGTTAAAGATGACATAAATTTACACAGGTCCAAGAAAAGATAGAACAAGCCAATGGAAGTGAAACTCATCAAGCTCTGTCGAGTACAAAGATGCCAGACTCAATGAGCCTCTAAGCTGCAAATTGCAGCGGCCTGGCAGGGCTCCATACTTGCTTTGTTCTTATCCCCTTCCAAGGCATCCACAGCTGAAGATGAAACATGGCAATATGGACCATATGAACCTCTGGTCTGACCCAGCATGAGTGTTCCAGTAACTGCATCAGCAACTTGCAACTGCTGCCAGACAGCAGAGTAACAGGATTCACACTGCCTGCACCAGCCTAAGAAGCAATGGAAACAAGGGGAAGAAGTGGAGAGCACAATCCCTACATTTATCTGGAATCTAAAATGCCAAGAGTCACACAGTCTCTTCTGGAGATGGCATCTTCAGAAGCAGTGCAGACATTAACCTATGTCCACCTTCCCCAGATGACTTCTACACTTACTGTTACACCACAAAGCGGCTTTGCACTTCCACAGAAGCTTTTGAGGCACAGAGAAGCCTCATCACAGGCCTCCTTAGGGGTGTTTCTGAGCTGGAGCGGAAGAGGAAAGTGGAGCAGCAGCTGGCTGACGTGTATGCAGCTCTAGGATATCAGAAGAGTTACTGGGAGTATAAGGAAAAGGAGGTGAACCCAGCCTGTAAGAAAACTGTCTACAGCCCAAGAGCTGAAGTGTTTACGTACCCTCTGCAGCTGAGAGTCAATCCGCCACATGCGCAGAGTCTGATCACGGGACCACGTAACCAGCTGGTAGTCTTTAGAACCTACAAAAGACAGAAACAATTTACAGACCTGGATGAAAACAAGAGACTATCTCAGTCCTGTGTTTGGTGTAAACAGATTCAAGCAAGCCAGCAGAGAGATCCAATGGGTAAAGCACTAAACCAAAAGGCAAAGTGAGTCCTTTCCTGCTTTGAACTGCCCTAGGTGCACCAGCCTTTATGTCTCCCTGCACCAGTTACCACACCTCTAAATGGGGTATAACTTACAGGCAAAAAGCACAAAGTATAACAAACGTGATGCAAGTTTTCCAACTAGGAATGGACAAGTTCTGCTACAATACTTATTTAAATAGAAGAAATAATATAGTTGAGAAATAGATTTGTTTTTACAATTGTAAAGTCCTATTATCTTCAACCTGTTTCAAGATGCCGATGTTTTAAAACATTTCTAAGCTAAGAGAAGCTTGTTCGACTCTCCCCCTTCTTCCTTCTGAATGACTTGGCCAATGCCACAACAAGTTCAAGTTGTAACGAAATACATCTAGGTACCTACTATCTACCAACAGATAAAGATACACAGACTTATTTATGCCCATGTTTAGGCCTCGTGACACAGCTTAAGTTTCCCTTGTCAAACAGCTGCTACATTCAAGAATTTGCTGCTGCACAACTGCTTCCTACACCCCTCTGCTGAGACCCAGAGGCTGTCTAAATACAGCACAGCAGGCTCTGTAGAAGCAGAACTGTGCTATCTTGGTTGTCTCCACATTGAAGCAGACTTGGAATGCTTGCATGATTAATCTATGCTGCTTGAGATGACTTCCAGCTTCGGATACGTAGCTACTAACTCAGATAAGACACACAACTGTGGTTGAAGCCTGCCTGAATGTTCATTCACAAGCTGGCTTGGACTGCACCTCCAGATCCTAACATGGTTCTGTACCACTCCCCTCTTTTTGAAAGAGGAAAAGCAAGGTATAGAGAAGAAGGTGACCTAACTGAATTGCCCCAGTAGCTGGTGGCAGAGGGCTGGACACTGCAAAGTCGTATCACAAGTGACACCAAAGCCAACTGTGCACGTTCTGTCAATGGCAGTTGAGGCGCTGGAAACAAAGCCTCACTGTGTGGTTATCCAACTTCTAATACGGAATATCCTATATTTAGCTGCCTACACTGGAAAATGCAGTCAGGACTGAACTCTGACAGCAGTCTCTCTATCCCACACTCTTCCTCCCCTGCCTTCGTCAGCACACAGGTAAGGTGCATTTGCTGGGTCTCTGGCCTGGGATATGCTAGAGGCTGCTGATCCAGGCAGTGATTGAGGGGTTAACCGGTTAGCCTGGAGCTCTGAGCAGGATTCATGCACCCATCTAACAGTTTGTACAATTTATTCTAAAAGACACATTCAAAAATAGACACAGGAGAGTGGAAGCAATTAGAGTCACTGCTGACCCACTCAGCATTTGGTAATTTACTTTGTTAGCATGGAAACAACAGGGCAATGCTTCTGTGGGCGTTGCTATAAAACAAGTACAAAAGTACAAAATAGCTGAAGCTTGAGGAGGAGCAGGAAAGTGGGTAGGAGCTACTCCAAGGAAAGACAAGAGTCGAATGGTGATAGCAAAAGGACTGAAGCCATGCGCCAGCCCTCCCCATCCCTGGTTAGCTGATGGCCACAGTGCAGGGGAGAGAGCACATCCAGCCCTGAACTCACCTTCTTTTTGCTTCCTCCACTGAAATTCCAGCACCACATCATCATGTCCCACAAAGGTGTGGACAGGCGTGTTCAAGTCAAAGACATTCCAGAGAAGGAGACTGTTCTCCCGGCGGAGTTGGGGGACCATTACTGTCACCAGCCCATTGCTGAAAGGCTTGAGAGAGAAACACCCTTTCAGTTAGCTTTGGGGAGCCATGCTGCTCTTACCATACTCTAATTTTTCCCTTTTCCTATCAAGGATATGTGTTTTTTAAAGAAGGTCAGCCCAAAACAGAAACCAGCCTAAAATTGGGAGGGTAGAAAGCAAATGCTGTGCAAAACTACTGTCTTAAAAGGTAAAAGGTGAAAGAGATCGAGATGCTCAATGCAGCTCATTTAAGATTAATAATTTTCTTACGCTGCATCCTCACATTTTAGCTGGGAGGCTGAAGGGATTTCACCACTGACACAGGGCATCCTTCCTGCAATGTTCCTGGAGCTGCAAGAACTGCTGCCTGGGGACTGAGTCCCAGCAGCTGCTCAGGGTCACAATGCTCAGACTGGAACCCAGTCCTGCACCCACCACCATGGGGATGGGAAAAAAGCATCAACAATTCAAGGCACAGCACTATCTTCAGACCACATTCAGATGTCTGGGAAAGAGAGCACAGATGACTGATGTCAAGAGCCTTAGCTTCACACAGCTGCGTGCTTGCTTTATAAATGGCAACAGTTCTTGGATTTGATATGCTGTAAGATCCCATTGTGGCACACTTGGAAACCTTGGGAGTAGAGGAAGTGCTCAAGAGAAGGAAGACCACAGCTGCATTGCTCTGTGCAACACGTACCAATACTGAAGCTGAGCAGAAAAACAGGAAAGCAGCAGCCACTTTCTGAGCCTCTTTCTCCCAGAGCAAACCACCTGCACTTAGGTCTTCAGCCCCCAGCAGGATGATGCCCGAGATCGGGACCTCACACTGCTTCACATTTCTTCTCCTGAGTGCCTTCCACAGGAGATATTGCTTTTCCAGGTGTTTTAAGCACCAAGAGGGATTTTAAAAATCAACCTAATGTCCAGCAGTAGAACTGGTGAGTTCTTCTCTACCAGTTCTAGTAGAACTGGTGAGAATTCTTCTTTAACAGTTCTTTATTTAATGCCCCTTTGTGCATTTGAGTTTCTCACTCACCGTGTACCTTGCCTTCCAGACAGGAACCTGGCAGGGAAGGATATTAAGGTATTTTCGAGGCTGACGGTAATCCCAGAACTTAAAGAAATAAAACACAGAAAGACATGCAAAGGCCATGAGTCAGCTGGCTATACTTCAAGGCTGCAGTCTTCCATGTGGCTTGCAGATGTAACAGAGTGAAAAATACACCATGGTGCCCACAGCATCATTAGTAATCCCATTCACCAACAGCAGAGATGGCCCCAAAGGACAATTATCAAGCTATCAGCATCTGGCAGCATCCCTTAGACAAGTGACTTGAGGTCATGTTCAGTGATCATAGCTTGAGTAATTAGAGCAGGGAGACCAGCAGCCTGCTTTGGCTTTCAGAGCTGCAAGACACCCTGCAGGCTCCCAGCCAATGTGCCAGTCCAGACTGGAGGCAGGCCCACCATGTTGTTATGCTAATTTTGTAATGAAGAACCTAACCTTTTGCTTTGCTAGAATACACATCAGTCGCATTTGCATCAGATCTCAGCTAAATGTGAATGAACTCCATTTGGCTGACATACAAAGCACACAATTCCCCCCAAGTAAAAGGCCCTGCAGAGCAGTGCTTGCAGGCAGTCTCTTATTGATAACCCTGTCCAACAGGAGTTTGAGAACCCCAGGGCTGGAGTCTGTCTTCCTCTCAAGTTGCTGTAATCGTCCTAAGGCTGGCAACACTGCATTTTGACAAGGCTCTTCCGGCAAGTGTGGCCAGCCCCCTTCTGACAAGCAACAGGCAGAGACAGTTGCGTTCAGCCTCAGTACTGCCCAAATCACCACAGATATGTGGCAAACATATGTACACCCATCCTGCAATAACTTTTCTGCCTGTTCTGTAAGCACACCCCTGGCTCAACACACACAGGTGGCCACAAAGCAAAAAATAAGGATCCAGATCTTGCCAATCGCAAGCAATCCTCAAGCCTTCAGTAGTAGAAGGGGATCTGCTGTACCATCTTGACATCTCCCAGGCAGGAATCCCAAAAAGTAACACTTACCCTGACAGAGTTGTCCTGGCTTGAAGTGGCCAGTGTATACTCATTGTCAGGATGCCAATCCAGACCATGGATTTTAGAGAGATGAGCTGCCAAGTACTCAACTGCAGTACTGGGTTTCTGCAAGGAGAGACATTTTCCTTCTCAGCACAGGACTCCTGAAATTTTGACTAGTTCTTTGGCATAAAAAAAGACAATTTAACAAGGGAGGTAGAACACCTTCCTGCTAGGAAAAGGCAAACAGTCCAGCAAAAGTAGTTTTAGAAAAGGTCCCAGGAAGCTGTGGCAAATTTCAGTCACCAAGTACAGCCCTGAACGATACTTTCTATTCAGTAAAACAGTGAAGTGCTATGAGAACAAAAGCAAAATGTTAATAGTTTCTGGGGAAGGAGGCTATTTACATGCTCTCTTCTGGAGAAGGACTTTTTACAAAAGCGTGTAGTGACAAGACAAGGGGGGGATGACTTTACACTGAAAAAGGGTGGATTTGTATTAGACATTAGGAAGAAATTCTTTACTAAAGGTGGTGAGGCCCTGGCACAGGCTGCTCAGAGAAGCTGTGGCTGCCCCATCCCTGGCAGTGCTCAAGGCCGGGTTGGACGGGGCTTGAAGCAACCTGCTCTAGTGGAAGGTGTCCCTGCCCATGGCAGGGGGTTGGAACTGGATGAGCTTTAAGGTCCCTTCCAACCCAAACCAGTTTGGGATTCTATGAATATGCACAGACTGCTCAAAAACCCCCCAGCTTACCCTTTTGTCCCATATTCGGACATCCCCATCATGGCTTGTTGCTAAACAGTTGGCATTTTTCTTGTTCCATTTCACCTGGGAAGCTCCAGCTGCAGCACAAACACAGCAGGTCAAAACAAGCAGTTATAAAGTAAATGGCACAGTAGACCCTTGACCTGGGCTTAGAGCTGCTCTTCTTAGCACAGGAAAGGCAGTTCAGAGGAAGGATATCCCAGAAGCCTGCATGAAGGATGGCATGAAAATTATTAACTCCCAATTCCTGAGCATAGTGTTTGTGTCCAAAGCAAGACAGTTCCAGTTACATGCCTAGAGATCTACACTGCAGTTTCTAGTCACAGGTTGTCCCCAGTTAGAATATTCATGTTCATTAACTCAGGTGGAGCAATTTCTTCCAGATAAGACCTGCAGGTTCTCTGCTTCCCTCCCAAATCCCTTGTTTTCATTCAAGTTACTTCCAAGTACTCACAGATTGACCAATGTCTCCCCTCCTCCTCTCTGCTATCTGATGCTATACAATGAACCAGTGTTACTGGCTTATTATTAAAAGACAGGTGTAGAAGGCTGTAATGCAGGGGCACCTTGTGTCTGGCCAGCTGGAGGTAAGGCTCACTGCGTGGAAGGAAGGCTCAATTGTCAAAATACACAATAAAGTCAGACATCAATAGCTTTGTAAAGAAACTGGATAATGGTCCAGATATGATTATATAGGATATCATGTGTGACTCAGTCAACAGTAGATGAGTAGTTATTTCTACTCAAAACACAGCTTCAGTTGATGTGGATTGTTCAAATACTGTAAGAGAAATACGTATTCTGTTTATCCTTATTCCACCAGTATTTTCAAAATATTCTGAGCTATCAGAAAGGTGAGGTCCATAAGAAAGCCAAACAGAGCTCAGCCTGCTGCTATCCCCCACCTTCTGCTCCATGGTGAGCAGATTCATCCTGACAACCTAACAAAAAATTAGGAAAACAACCAATACTACTACTACTACTACTACTACTAATAATAATAATCTGTAAGTAGGCTGCCAGTTATGATTTGATCCACTCACTAAAGGGTACATAAACCTCTGGACCAGCACTAAACAGAATCGCGCATGGGACAAAGGATGCCTTCTGGGGAGCTAGCTGCCAGGCTGGCTCAGCTGACCCATGGAACCTCACCCCAGGCACCAGAACTGAATGCTGCTTTTTTCTCTGATTCAGGAAGGTTTTTGCACTACTGTGATAGATGGGTTTACTGGGTACAAGGGAAGAGGGAGACACTGCAAATGTGCAGCCCAAGGAGAAATAAGCAGCAGAGCGTAAGACATACACAGTGGGAGGATTGCTCTAATACTGGGGGCAGTAGCTCAGGAAAAGGACATTTTGCTTGTCAGCTGTGCTTCACCCGTTCCAACACACAGCTCGTGAGGACTGACACAAAGCACCTGCCACCAGGCTGTATTACAGGTGGCTGGAGAGTCACACTGCCAATAGCCACAAGTGTCTTTCCAGAGCAAGCACAGCCCAAAGAGAGCACCTTTGTGTCATGCTGAAGGTGCCCCAGGGAAGCAGAAACAGCAGGTTAATGTACCCAGCCCCTCAGTAAGTAAAGGGGCAGGCTGGCAGTCAGCAGGATTCAACAGCACTGCCAGGGGTGTGATTTAGTTTCTCAGCTGATTTAAGCAAACACAAAAGGATGTGGAGATATTACAGACAGGCAACACGGGACAAGCAATGCAGCCAGATGATTAAGCGGGGACGAAGCCACATTTAAAAAGCACAAACACCATGTGACTGTCCACCAATTTCAGGACAGCCAGTCCAAGCACCACCCTCCATGCCTGGGAACCTCTAACGGCTTCACATTCAATCTGAATTTTGCTCCTCTGAGAGCTATGAACTGGGGCCTCTCAGGATGCTCCTACATGGGACAATCACATGTGGTGGCACTTCTGTATTCTGCCACGTTCAGCATCAGTGCATGACAGGAGGGAGGAATAACATCAGGGACACATGGAAATAGGCTTGTTTAATGCCTACATCACATGTACATGTTATACTTACCAACTGCAGAGAGTGAGACTGTAGGCTTCCTGGTGTCTCTGAAACACAATATGGGTAATATGAGTACCCAGAGCATAGCCCAGAAGTTCCAGCCTCCCCGTTGAGCTCCTTGCTATTCCAGGACTAATTGTATTGCTGTCTCCTGGGAGCTACTGTGCTTTCTGGTTACCAAAACACACCAGTGTTAAATGGAATAAAGAAAGAGGTGACTAGCTGGAGGACAACAGCCATCCTGTCTTGCCATCACATACAGCAGCATAGGACACAGGATGAAATTAGAGACAATTAGAGGTAAGAGAAACATGCGCAATGCGTGGCATGTTGCAACTGGGCAGGCAAGAAAACTGGGCTCACAAAGGGCTGCTGCAGTAAGCAACAAGACAGCCTTTGCTGGGAGGATTAAAGGAAACAGAGCTGTGGAAAATCTCAACAAAAGCTACTGATGTGTTTTCAAGCCTTTGCAGACCCTGATTCAAGGCAGATGGAACAGTGACTTCAGAGCAAAGACTTCATGTCTAGCATGTAACAACAAAATCAGTAGAAAGTAAGCCCAGCTGCGTGCAGACTCTACAGGCCAAATTCTGCAGTGGTCGAAGTCAGTGCGGCACCATGACAACTCCTAGCAGCCAGGACATGGATGAAGGCAATAATTTGCTCATTAACCTTGCTTCTCAGGAATTCACCTGCCCTTTCATGAAAAATGACAGTGAAAATAAGGAATGTTGTCTTCAGCTTTTTGCATTTGCTGAAAACCAGCACGTTTTCTGGAATGGAATGCACGTCTTCCCTCTAAGAATTTCTGCCTAATCAAACAGTTATTTTGTATGAAAAACCAAGTGGGCAACTTCCAGCTGCCCTTACTGCATGGCTACCTCTCTAGGGTGTCACTAAAGACAGCAGTTTCTGCAGGATGCTCATCTGTTGGAGGCCAGCAGGCCCAGGACCTCACCGTCCCAGCAGGCTCAGAGACCTTACCAGCACAGGTGGGATGTAGAGGCTAGTCAGAGACTGCCTAAGCAAGCATTTATGGTCAAGTGATACAGGCAGACACAAACCTCCAGAGAGCTCCATTTTTCGCTTGGCACTAAGATACTATCACAGGAAAACACAACCAGCAGTTATTGTCTCTCTATGTCTTTTAATTACACATTAATAATATATTGCCATTCTCAAGCACCATTTAACCAAGGATCTAAGAGCTTCATAGGAGCTAAACAAGCCTCAGGATAGCGTGGTGCAGTGGGGTTATATAATTATGCTCTTATTACAACTGAGCAACGGAGGCAGTGGGGAACCAAGTGACTTACCAGTGGTCATAAAGAGTTGCTGCACAGTCAGCAAAAGTACCCAGCACCCTCAGTGCTACCTCCTTGCTTCTCAGGTGTAAAATACATAATTCTAATATTGGTGGGTTTGGGATATATAGTTGGGAGATACCCCTTAACCTGAAATTGCTCACTTAAGCAATTTCACAATAGAAAGCACCAGGAATCAAAGGAAAGCACAAACAGGAAAATGTTCCCAAATACCACTACCACTCTTCCCACCGCTGAGGGAGAGCTAGCAACAAGCAATGAATGGCTGCAGGATCTTGAAATAGTGTTCATTCACTCAGCTAGAAATCCCAACAGATTGAGGAACATCCTCAGTCTCCAGGAAAAGCTCCCAAGGAAAGATATGAAGTGGGTAGGGAATGAAGCCAGTCGATATTTTTTCAACAGAGGAAACTAGCTTGAAAACAGGGGAAGAGAAGTCATCTTTCAGATTACTGGATGTAGACAAAGCGCCTGCAAGCACAGCTGAAGAGCAGCACCCTTCAGTGCGTGCTTTGCCCTGCCAGCTGCTACTTATGTAAAGGAGCGCAATGATTCCCCTGCAGTACAGGAACATACTGATTCTTACTTGATGTCCCAGATGTAGATGTATGTGTCAACAGAACTGGTGACCAGGAGGTCTGGCTCAAACACTGCCCAGTCCAGGTCACTGCAAATGCAAAATCATAGCAGGTCAGCAAAGGCAAGCACACAAGGTTCGTATCAACTTCTCACAAGCCCTCAGTCCATTTCTCTGACAAATTCATGACCACTCCATAACATCTGCTGAAGTTTTCTAAGTAAAAAGCAAGATCTTAATAATTTCTCTAAGTAAATTCCAAGAAGTAATGAAATGCTTCTAAGTGAAACACCCGTGAAACATGCTCCTGACCCTGAACCCTACAGCGATTATGCTTGTTCTTTTCCTTATCATTATTATTATTACTGGTAGCAGTAGTGATTTGTGTTATACCTTAGTTACTGGACTGTTCTTATCTCAACCTGTGGGATTTACATTCTTTCGATTCTCCTCCCCATCCCTCCGGGAATAGAGGGGAACAAATCAGGGGGAGTGAGCAACTGTGTGGTTCTGAATTGCCAGCTGGGCTTAAACCACCACACAAGGACAGTGGCCTAAGCCTATGACACTGGAGCTATCAAAGGCTAAGTTGATATACTGGGGGCAGCCATGAGAGAGTGAGCTGCTTCACAGGTGATACTGCCTCCAAATGGGAAGGCAGCTCAGTCCAGAAAAGCAAAAACAGGCTCACAGCAGAGCCTGAACAAGGTGAGGACCAAAACACTCAGCTTCTGTGAAATGGTGCATCGTTTTCCACCCAGCAGTCTGCAGCATGGCTTGTGTGTTCCTCACCTGATCACACGTGTGTGTCCTTGCAGTGATGTACAAACTTCCCCATTCCCTTCCTTCCACTTATACAGGTCAACACGCTGATTGCTCTGAAATTAAACAGAAAAAAGGAGATAGTCAAACAAGGCAGGAATCTGTTTGTTAGAACCAGGTTCACTTCACTTTGAGTGACTTCAGTTACCAATGAGTCACATCATGATTAGCAATGTCCTTGCCCGAAGCAGAAGAGCAAAGATGAAACTACAGGCTTCGAGGTCTCTCAAAAGCTTAGACTTTAATTACTTATACTTAAAGTTGGAGATAAACAGGAATGGGAGGGGGGAAAAAATCACGAGCAAAATATTTCCATGAAATGATGTTCTCAGAGCTTTTATTTCCTAAGAACACTCTGTAAATGCAGGCAAAAGGCAAACAAATTCTCTCTGCAAGAATACCCTACCAGTCGGTTCAGATGAGTTTTCAGTGAGGGGGATGATGGATCACAATTGGTCCTCCTCAACTCTCTCTCAATTCCCTTCTGAGATAATGAGGGCCATTGCCAAACATGAACAATACAGTCTAATGGCTTTAAGGTCACTTCCACCATTGCCGGCCCAGGGAAAAAGGCTTTCAAGTGTTTACCACTAACTGTAAACCACAGGAGCAAACATGAATCAATTACAACAATATTTACGGCTCTTTCACTTATTCCAGGAATAAATCCTCCCTCAGTGCAGCCACACACAAAAGTCACTTGGAAGTAGCTATTACGCTTAAAGTTCATATTCTGCCTCAACCAAGGTTCACCTCAGCCCAGGTGGACTCCAGTCTTTCTGGGCCAGGAATTGCCTTTTTGGGTGCATACACAGCACCAAGCACAGCGGCTCTTAGGCCACAACTGGAAATTCATGCTGATTATGCAAAAAACATAAATAACACAATCTTTATCAGCCCCCTGATCTTCACTAGCCCCTTGTTTTCAGATTTACAGGTAGATGAAGGAAAAGATAATAGAGAAGATACTTAGTTACAGTTTTTGCTGCAGTTTTTGTGGTGGTGGTGTTTTATTCTTCTACCCCAAAACTGCTTCTTATTAATTGGAACTTGCAGATAGATAAAACACTACTGTTGCAGCAGAGAGGAATCAACACGACCATTGTGATCAATAAACACGATTCGTTTATTGGGCTTCTACCTTCGGTTAATATAACAGTGAATATGCAAACACTAGACACTTGATTAGCTCTGGCACAAATAAGGCATCGTGTAAGCTCATTATTTTTACATTTAAACTGTGTACTCTTATATTCTCTATTTTTATGTGCTTATCTTGTTTATTAGTTAGTGTCCTTGTCTGTAATTGGCCAGAGCATGGCGCTTCCCTCCAGATGTCCCTCAGTTCCTCATTATCTGGTGCTAGTAAGTCTGCACCATTCTCTAAACAAATGTTCTATTTCAGCTCGTTGATGGGAATGTGACCTTTCTCTGTTTGCCACTTCTCCACACACTACAGCTCAGGTCTCCTCCCAGCTCAGCAATAATATACAGCATCTCTCTAATAACTCACAAGAGCTTTGGGCAAGGAAAACTCCTTGCATGTTTCTCATTGACAAAAGGATTTAAGGGGGTAGAGTGAAATTACCCAACAGGATTTATCCAGGACTCCAGAACTGGTGCTACAAGGCAAAGGATTACCAGGTCACCAGACTTTCAGTAGGGCATCTCCAATGGAAAGTGTTGTCATTAGCACCAGGTGTGGTGAAATGACAGCTCCCTGCATCAGGAGCATTTTCTAGAATATGTGCTGCTCATGTAAGCATCAGTGTGCACTTCCAACAATTTTATCACCCTCTTGGTTCAAGCATTTGTGACCACACAAAAGAAGTAACAAGGATTCAGGACTGAAAACCACGGCATTTCTTGAAACAACAGCTTAGGAGTCCTCAGAAATGTGCTCATGCTAAAGGGCAGACACAGCCAAGCACACCCAAGAGGACATGTTTCATCTCTTCTGGAAAGAAGCTAAAAAAAATTAGTCCTTATCCAAATACAACGACAGACTTCCCCTCTGCCTGCACCACTTCCAACTAACGGCACTGCAGACCAGCTGAAACTGTTGGCAGACAGAACACCGCCTTTTACACTCCCTTTCCATCCTCAAGGATACCCACAGCAGAGGGATAGGACCCTCAGGGCTGTCCACAACACCTGCGTGGTATACTTAAACATATGACAAACTCATCAGCAGACTGATGGGGGAATGATAGCCAGCCTGACTGCAGAAGTGGCATATCACATATTTACAGTGCTGAATCCAAGCTGATTTAGTCTTCCCAATGCACCTTCGCCCCCCTGAGGTACGGCCCTCAAACACGTCCACCCTGCTTCTAAACCTGACCTGGGACACACAGACCTGAGCATGTGGTGTAAGCCTGTTTTCTACTTCTAAACAAGACAGGCTAAATTCTAACCGTAGGACAGGGCTGTAATGCAGCAGCACCAAAATGCCAGCCAGCTATAGGATGGATGGAAAGGAGGTGTTTCTGACCCAAAAGAGAGAAGCTGCCTGATCTCATCCTTTCCTGGGGTAATGGCTGGACGTGATGATCATAAAGGTCTTTTCCAACCTAGTTGATTCTACGATCTTGGGTATTCCTCACCTGTTGTATGTCAGCAAGTACATCTAAATGACCAGAGCATCTTAGTAGAGAATCAGAATCACAGAATGGTTTGGGTTGCAAGGGACATTAAGGTCATCCAGTTCCAACCCCCTGCCACAGGCAGGGACACCTTCCACTAGACCGGGTTGCTGTAAGCCCTGTCCAGCCTGGACTTGAATACTGCCATCTTCATTTATAAACAGGAGCAGCAAGGTTTGACGCCACCTACACCTAGTTTCAGTCTGTAAAGAGAGGGGTTCCTGTGTCTGCTCAGGGCAGCAAAAGACGAGAGTGTGAGATTGGCACAGCCCTGATTTATAGCAGGGTCCTGCACAAATCAGTATTAACCAATCTCTGTATATTGCCTTCAGAGTGTGTTTGAAAAGAAGCTTTCCTGCTCTGCTCGTGGCCTGCACAGCAGATTCCATTATTTGGTTCTGATTTTCAAAGACTGTATGCAGAAGAGGCACTGAAGGGCACCTTTTTGCAAATTTTACTAACTCTCTACTGAGAAGCAGACAGCTGCTGAAGGCACCTTTAAGATACTAGTCAGTAGTGCCAGAGCTGGGAGGAGACAGGCTGGGCAATTCAGACAGCAAACAAACAAAGGCTCCTAACTGACAACACTGGTCCATTTTCAAGACTGTCTTTAATCTCAAGTTGTAAGTAAAAGTTAAGTGACAGTCCAAGAAGCAAAATGAACAAAAATCCCAGGAAACCACCTTCTGCTAAGCATTTTCTCAAGAAAAATAGCTGAAACCTCTCTATTCCCAGCTATTCCAGGACTCTCAGGCTATAAAAGCAGATGCAACATGGCAGCAAAGGCACCTCACCATAAGAACAGTCTGTGTCTGGCCAGTGCTGCTTGCTGCAGTCCTGTGGTTGATAGCCAAGGCTGCCATTAGCACAAGATCAGGGCTCTGAGTGAACAATCTACAGAGCATGATAGACCGAGTAAAGATCAGAGCTAAACACTGCACTCAAGTCTCACATGGCCACTATCGCTTCTTCAGATCAGTCTATTTATTTCTCCACACGCTGAGTAAGAACTCCTTGCTGGCTCGATCCCTGCCCATCTGCAAACCTAGACTGTTACAACAGTGAGCCAATATTGACTTGTGCTATTTACAGACTGCCTGATGCACCACATCCCACTAGGAAGGTGAAAAGAAAACACCATAGAGTAAGAAATTCAATAAATCTCTTAACACAATGGAAGTTAGAAAGAAAGTGCATCCCCTTTTCCTTCCAGAAAAGGACCGTGTGAATGCCAAATTTATTTGGGAAGTTGTTTTTATAATAGACAAGCAAGCAAAACTAGATGCAACACTGACTGACCAACAACTGAGAGCCACCAAGCCAAATACTCTCTGACAGTAGATCAGAGTGAGGCCTTGATCTTGCAATGTGACTTGCAAAAGCATGTCTGTGCGAACTCCATACAGCCTTCCAAGCCTGCAGAAGTCCACCCATGAAAGACAGCGGAAGATGGTAAGTTATAGCTCTTAAATGAGGGAACTTACTGAAGCTGCAAAGTAGTACGCATAGCTGTCATGCGGGTTCCACTGCACTGCCCCTATGTCCCACTTGCTCTGTCGCGAGATCTTTCGATGCCCCTCGTTTGGTGCGTCCAGATTGACAATGTAGAGGAAACGGCGGCTGCAAGACACACAGACACAAAGCGCCTATATCACACAGAACTGATCTCAAAACCCCAAGCTCACATGGAGCTCAGAGCCTTATGCCTAGTGCACTGAAGAAGAGAAGCTTTTCACAAGACATGAAAAGACTCTTCCTGAGACTGCTACATTTGACCACATTACTTCAGAAAGGACTACATTGAAGATAACCCAGAAAGACACACTGAAATTACACAGGATCTGCAAATCTAATGGGTAGCTCTGATCACAGAAACCCCCAGATAACCAGGATACAAAAGGAAGCACTGAGAAATGGTGCAAGCACATCCAAATATGCTTTGCTGGCCTAAAGCTGCAGCAACAGAGGTGAGGTGGCACAGGCCAGGAGCACAATGGAATAGCTTCACAGGAGCTAGCTTCAGTTTGAAGAGGTTGCTCTGAGCAGGAGTTAAGGACACTTGACAAACATCAAATGATTGTGTCTGGCTGCATCTTTCCACACCACACTGCTTGTGGGGCTTGGTCCTGCAGACAGTACAAGTACACCTGCACAGAGCTAGCTCAGCTGCAGCAGCTTACGAACAGGCATGGACACAACACTGCATGGATCCGGTTACATTACTTACCTGAGCTAACCCTACGTTTGCAGGATGCTAAACCTGAGTTTATGCAACCTGCTGGATGTGGCCAGCTCCCCACAAAACTAGGAAAGGTATCATTCCTCCCGCAGTGTGATTCATCTTACAAGCAAGATAATGTGGCCAGAAATAATTGTGAGACAGCTGAACTCTAATGGAAAACCAGCACCAAAACATATTGAACCATATATAGTTAACCACACATCACACGTCAGCTGCATTGCAAGCATACAGCTGCTCGGAGCACTGTGAATCCTCTTAAGGAACGTAACATTATTTGCTGCCTTTCCAGACCAAAGTCCTCAGAGCTCCTCCCTACTCCAAAAACCAAAGATGTTGAACCTTCTTAGGCTCTCACACAGCTTTAAAATAAAGGAGGCAAATCCTCAAGGACTGCTGAGCATGCAGGAGAAGCTTGGAATGCAGAGGGTGGATGCTGAATTGCAAACAGGCTGTCCTCAACTTGTGTTGGCCTAAATAAGCAAGCTGTGAAACTGGGCAAGTGTAAGGAGGAAGGAGTACCAAGTTAGACCCAAGCCAGCTGCTGAGCTGGTTATTCCTGCACAGGGCTGCTAGGCTAAGATTTTACATGGATGAAAGCAGGCCCCTGAGTTACACTAAAGGATCTGTTTCCTCTATGGCGGACCAAAGGTCAGCCGTACCCATGCAATCTGAATTTGAAGTGAATATCATAATTGGTGTGGTAATTGTGTCATTGACAGTGGGACAGGAATAGCTGTTGGCACTGAAAGGCGGCAGCAGGGCAGGCAATTGCTGAGCTGGTTACAGACTTGCCCTGGGGGTGTCTATGTAATGCCCAGTTCTCTCAGGAGCTCTGGCAGCTTGGCACCTACTGCTCTTGTTGAGTATCATCCCCCACTGAACCAGCAGAGGAGCAGGTCAGAGAGCCTGGTTCTCATGCCCCAGTATACCACAAGAATATTTGTGGCAAATTTTGTCTTGAGGAAATTATTTAATCCGTATTTCAAGCAGAATCCAAACAGTAGTTCATGATGCTCCACCTCCTACTGGTGGATTTGGGAAAGCACATATGAGGAAAGCCAGGACAGTGTTTTATTGTGATGTTATTTCTGGCTTTCCACTCAGTATCCCATTGGAAATGTAACCCAGAATCCTTTTCATCAAGCCATGAACAGAATTCAGCTACTTTTCTGAAACAATACGTAAGCCCTTCACCTGAGGTCAACCTGAATGTTGCTGATTTGGCTTGTGGAAATGACCGTCATATAGTTCTAAAGGGGACTATCACACTCACCCTGAGAGCACTGCATGCTGTCCCAGGCAATCCACTGACATCGCAGTCGCCTGTTAAGGAGAAACAGAGAACCAAACTTAGTTACATCTGTCAGGCCAGCTTCTCAGCCAGAGACACAGCTCTGCTTTGGGGAGGAGCTCAGGAAAACCTGCCAGCTCATCTTCAAGGTACAAACTGCTCTGGGAAGAGTCAAGGCTGGTATCAGTCAAGGATGGTAGAAGTAACATCCCCTTAAAGAAGCACAGAAGGGTGATGGGGTGTAGCAGCTGATTTTGGGAGGTAGGACAGCACACAGAAAACATCTTTGTTAGAGTAAACTGAAGACCTGGCAGAGACCCCATTACAAGTACAGAGACCTTGCTCCCTTCTCTCCACTACGGCAATCACAGCTGCAGCCTTTCAATCAGCAATCGCTAATAATCCGTATTAATCAGCCTCTGCTCCCGCTCAGGAGCTTTCTCAGTCTCCTCCTCTCACATTGCAGGGCCAGATTTAATTATATATGTTCTGGGAGACAGAATGCAATCATTTGTGTACGGCTGGTCTCCAAAAATGAGAGATGGCTAAGAAGCACCAGAATTTAATTTGGCATTGCTTGTAAAGAAAGCCAAGAGATAACTTAAATGCCATAAGAAAAAAGAATAGACTGCTTGAACATTGTATCCCATCTTTTTGTTCAGAATGGAATGGGATGATCACCTCATTTAATTCCCAAGAGAATAAAGGAAACTTTTACTTGGAAAGCCAAACAGTTCAGCCCATAAACACAGATATGACTTCAATGCAGTTTTTAGTGTTCACAGTACAAAAATCAGACTATGCTCCATATTCTTCAAACTGACTGCTGTCATCTTCAAAGCTTCCTCTTTGAAGGCTCAGCATGTCCCTGTTGCTGTTCAGGATTCTGCTAAGTACCCTCAGTGTGGATATATCAAGACAAGATGTCCCACAGCTACTGCTTACAAAGGAGACAAAATGGCAATCCCATTGCAATTCGATCAGATGTGACAGGAGAATAACCATCACAAAAAAAAAAAGTTTTTTCAACCAGGGTTCCATCCCCTAATTCCAAGTATCCAAACTAAGGAAAAACCAGCTTCACAGGCTCATTCTTTGCTAGAAACCAAGAGTTTACATAGCAGAGCTTCAAATGCCTGCAGAGTTTCAGCATGAGTATGCACTTAACCCCAGGCTCACATCTATGCCCAGCCAAGGCGCTTTTGCTGTTCCAGGAACGACCTGCCTTCACTGCTTTTTTCTAGGTAACAAATCCAGTCTTCTGGCAAGGTTCTCCTAGTACTAAAATAATGCTGTAAAGAAGCAGCTGGTTTTAAAATCAGCTTGGTAAAGAAAGAATTCCAGCTTCCTAGTTTTCACACCACCTTGCAAAACAAAGTGGGTTTTTAAACTTATTTTTAAAAAGGCGAGCAGGAGGAAGAACTTTCCCCAGACACACTTCTGAGGAATTAGAATGAGGATCACTAAAGCCATTACTGAAACCAGAATTTTCTTGCATGACGAAGAGCCACTCAGCCGACATACTCCATGCAGCTGTGGCTATCTTTCCTCAAGACAGAAGACAAACATCAATTTAACGTGATAATTTCATAAACAAGTTTATTTTTCCTCATGTTGGCACCAGGATATCATAAATCCTTACAAATCATTTTTAATTATGAACATGGGTGAACTGTTTTTCCAAGCACCAAACATCATAAAATGCAATGACAATTAGAATGAAGTAAAAAGCTTCATGTGTCAGGCTGCTACTCTGGCAGGTCACAAATGAAGTAATTTTATGGCAACAAACAGTTCTCTACAATACTACAGTCTTACCTAAGCAACAACAACAAAAAAAAAAACAAACCAAACAGCTGCCATGTAATGTGCTTGGTTGATTGCTATGTCAGTCTTCACAGCATAAAGTTCCAGAAGCAGGGAACTGAAACTGAACAAACTGACCTGAAAGCAGCTTTTATCCCAAAACATCAGGATAGCTATAATTGCTGTTTATGAGTAACAATTACGTGAATAAGCACAGCAGGAGTACTGCACATTTGAAAACCAGCTCAGAGCCCACAAGCCAGCCAGCATATCCTTAGACTTCAAATGTCACTTGATTTCTGCTAAGCCAGGAAAAACACCTTTTCATGTCTGAACTTCGGTTAGTTTTGACCCAGCTTCATTCTCTCCAAGCAAAAGGCAACAGACCAACTCAATTTGCCAAGGCTATACTGCTTTTCAAGAGGTACAAACTCTTAGCATACCTAACTGGCTACATACACACTGAGTTGCTACAAATGGTACTATGTCACTGTTGGACGTGGTGAGCTTTGCTCTCCTTTTGATAGTACAGGCAGCCTGACAAGAGCCTGTGAGTCACACCTAAATCAGAAGAGCACAGAGACTGCCACCCCTGTCAGCTTGTCCAGCAAGATGACACTTGTAGGCAGTAAAGGCCCATATTATGCAGAGATTTTCTGAAGTGTTAACAGGTTGGGTCCTTTGGTTTATTCACCATGCCAGAGTGTGTCATGTGAAAAGACTACTGCTGTGCTTGCAGACACATACAGGTTATAAATGTAACTGCTGCCCACTCCTTTGACTCTTGTTCCCCTTTAAGTTAGATTTGGGGAAGGAATTTTGGAAACAGTGTGGCCTATAGGCAGAGCCCAAGCCTGGTACAGGACGACAGAGCCAAGGTGTTTCAGTTTCTCAAGCTCAAGTTTCCCATCTGAAAAAATGTTTGTGCAGACTCCTAAGAAAAGCTCAAGGACAAAAATAAATGAATTTAGCTTGACGCAGCAGCCTAGCAGTCACTGCAGCTCTCTGGTTTCATATAAGAGAGCAGGCAGGTCAGAACAGCTCTAGACAGATCACGCCAGAGCGAGCTGAAGGGACCAAAATACCCGTGGTTAACCTCTCTATTAAGGTATATGCCTGCACAACAGCAAGATTGAAACTAACTGCTGCGGAAGAGGATGGAAACACTTGTGTTCTCCCCCTCACATACCAGTCATTATGAATAAGCAATCAGATCAGGCGATGTATCTCCTGATCTGGATGCAATCCGAATCTGTGATCTAAGAAGACATACTTTCGTGTATCATTACCTGTCTGCCAAGAGCAAATCTTCAACAGCAGACAAAACTACTTTAGCATTTCCAACAAGAGGAAAACAAAACTGATACAAAGCTTTTGGGGTATAAAAGCAAAAGGCTTTCTGAGCTTAAAGAAGAGGCTGGATGCAGCACGAGAGGATTCAATGCCCTTATTTGCAATGGTGAATGCAGAGCTGATGTCGCTCCAGCACAAGAGGAGAAACTAGAAAATGACAGTTTGCATACCTATGTTTGCTAATCTTTCTGGACTTCCTGAAGAAGTTGATCATAGTTTACTTGTCATACCCAGCTGTGCTAAGCAACTGTCACCTTAAAAAAAACCCCACGCTTCTTAGAATAATTTCTAAGAGAACACACAAACTCTGAGGAAAGCTGTCTTGTAGCCAGCAACTTCAAAACCAAAAGCTGACAGTTTTACTATTTACAAGAAAATATAAACCATTTTTCTACCACTTTTCTACCTAATCGAGTATCACCCAACAGTTTATACTGCAAATGAGAAAGGAGCTATAAAGGTCTCATAAGGAATAAAATAAGGAAAGATGTGTGGGAAGTGGCAATACCTTCTATTAGGCCTGACATTACACTCAAAAAAACCCAAATCTAAATAAGATTAGAAATAAAGTGTCTCATGAATTAAGGTATTCTCTCCGCGCAAACAGCTGAGAGAATGGCTCAGCCCCATCCGCCTACAGCCGGCCAAAGGCCCAGTGGGAAGGCCGAGTCCGTCTAGGCCAGAACCCCCTCCCCGCTCCTCACGGGAGCGACCGGGCGCTCCCGGGGCAGCCCCACAAGGGCCGGTCCGAGCAGCGGCCGGTCCGAGCAGCAACCCCGGCGGCGGCGGCGGCCCCCCCAACCTGGGCGTCGCGGAACTCCACCACCACATTCTCGCTGCTCCAGCGCGCCGCCATCTTGGGCCGCCCCAGCACGAACGGGTCGGGCAGCAAGGCGCCTGAGCAGAGAGGGGCGCCGCGCGGGGGATGACGGGAAATGTAGTCCTCACTCACTCGCGCGCACCCCAGCAACCCCCGTCGTGGCCGCGCTCCGGTGCACCGGGGGCAGCGCGTCTCCCGCAAGCGGCGGGGTCTCAAGGCGGGGGCGGCCCTAGCGCAGCCCGGCCTCCTCGGACCGCCTAGCTGCGGCGGCGTCCGCGCGGTTACGGCCCCGCTGCAGGCCCGTGGGGCCGAGGGCTCTGCCTCGTGGGGCAGCAGCCGAAGCGCGGTGTCCCCGTGCCCCGCCGGGCCGCGGCTGCGGCGAGCGCCGGCCCAGGCGGCGGGTCCAGCAGCATCGCAGGGGTTAAGGGCGGCGAGCCGGGAAGGGGGGGAGGTTGGGGGCGGGAGCATGCGTGCTGCCGGCCTCTATTGTCTCCGGCGCGGCGCCGAGCACCCAGGCGGCTGGCGGCGGCCGGCAGCGAGGCCGTGGCCGGCGCAGCGCAGCGGAGTGGGGCCCCACGCCCCCGCCGCCCCCCGCCGCCACATGGGCCGCAGCTGATCGTCGCCCGGCTGCTCGGCCGCGCCCCGGGCAGGAGCGAGGCGGGCGGAGCGACCCGACCGGCGTTCACCCTCCCCTCTTCCCCTTCCTTCCCTTCCCCCGCCATCCCGGCCGTCCTCATTCCTCCCCTCCGCGGCCCCGGAGCCCTCGGCGGAAACCGCCGAGGGTGACGGCGGCGGCGGCGGCCTCGGAGCGCCCTCGCCCTTGCGGGCCCGGCGCGGGGAGGATGCCTGGGGCGGGGATGGGTTTTCGCCCGTAGCTCCCCGCGCCCCCCCGCTTCCTTCCGCCCCCTCTCGGCTCCCGGGGGCGGCGCGGCCCCGTTCCCCGCGGGGGGCTGTCGCTCAGCTCCCTCCGGCCCTGCGGCGCCCATATGGGGGGCAAGCAGAGCACGGCGGCCCGTTCGCGGGGCCCCTTCCCGGGGGTGTCGACGGATGACAGCGCCGTGCCGCCGCCGGGAGGGGGGGGGGGGGCCGCCCCCCTTCGGCCATTACCGGGCGGGCGGCGGCGGCGGCGCCATGGGGCTGCGCAGCCGCTCCGTCAGCTCGGTGGCCGGTATGGGCATGGACCCCGCAGCGGCCGGCGCCGTCCCCTTCGGGCTGTACGCAGCGGCGGCGCGGGCGGCAGGAGAGGCCGAGCGGGCCCCGGGCGGCGGCGGCGGCGGCGGTCCAGGCTCCGACTCCACGTACGCCCATGGCAACGGTTACCAGGAGACGGGAGGCGGTCACCATAGAGACGGGATGCTGTACCTGGGCGCCAGGGCCTCGCTGGCCGACGCGCTGCCCCTCCACATCGCACCGCGGTGGTTCAGCTCGCACAGCGGTGAGTGCCGGCTCCCCGGAACCTCCCCACAACTTCCACTCCATCCATGGGAGCCCCGGTGCGGTGGTGGGCACGGTTTGCCCGGGAACAGGTTGTGAGGGGGGCTGCCCCTGGCTTGGCTGGCTGCTCAACCCCTGTTGTGCTAAGCCTGTAGGAAAGACCTCCATCCCTTTCCTGGTACTGAGGATGGCGTCTGTGTCAAGGTCAAGGGAGGAAGGGGCTGTGAAGGCAGGAGGCTTTCTGTAAGGGAGGTGGTTTGACTGTGGGATGTGAAGTGGTAGGTGTGGCAGACACGTATCCCCCCTCCTTCGACTTGGGGGAAAGTGGTCTGAGGGTGCTTTAGCTGGAGCACTGGGTTTTGAAGACCAGACCAAGCTCCTTATGCCTCTGCTGAAGGTACTTGGGGGTGCTGCTCAGGTATAACTATCGCCATGCATTAGAAACTGGGAAAAGGGCAGAGGAAGCCTTTGAAAGCGATGTGTGGGATTTTCTTCCCCTTTGTTTCTTCTGATAGAGGGCCAGGGAGAGGCCAAAGCGGGTTTTCTCATTGAAGCCAGCTGGCACTGTTGTGATGCTGTGAAGGAAGCAGAGGAGGAGCTGCCTGCCTCTTTAGCAGGGCTGGGGTGCCGGCTAGGCTCTCTTGCAGGAAACATGTCAGGCTGAGGGAGGGGAACAGTTGCCCCCATCTTCACCCTCCTGGCTGGACCCTTCTGTGGGTCCTGGTGTCTGGAGAGGAGCTCTGGCTGTGAGCAGGGCTGTGTCACTGACCTTGTTTTGGCTGGGTACAGGGAGTGAGATGGGAGGTCCTCCCTTCCCGTCATGGCTGGGGGGGAAGTCATTTCAGGGATGTCTCCTTGTGTTTCCTGGAATAGTCTGGGATTTCTCTCCCACCCGTCCCCTCTGTAAGCGCTGTAAGTGTTCTCCTTACATGATGTGGTCTGGGAATTTCATAATACACTTTGGGACAATGCCTCATTTTCAGAAGGGATTGAAACTGAACCAGTGGACAAGAAAAAAGTGCAAAACAAGGCTTGCAGGGCCCATTTTCCTGCTTTCATCTTGGGATTTTTCCCAGTTACCCAGTCTCCAGGGGCACCTCTTCTCAGTTAGATGAAAGCTGTATGTCTTGCATTGCATCCTCAGTGGCAGAACACCCTAAGCTGGGTGCTTGCAGTCCTCCCTGGCAGATGGAGAGGGCTGACTGGCATGTGAGACCAATTGCTTCCGCAAACTTTCTTGCTCCATGACCTTGTGCAGACTGTGCTTCTGCTCTGGGTTTTAAGCACAGATAGAAACTAAGGCACAGCATCCTTGCAGGTATTTCACAAACCTCTGCGTGAACAAGTGCTATGAGGCCTTTTGCTGTGCCTGGCTCTGGAGAGAGCAGTGTTCCATTGCAGAAACACCCTGGGGCTAATCTGCGCTTAGAGGTGGTCAGTTAGAGAGTACCAGTTACATTAAATGATAGTTTTCAAGCTGCAATGCTGAGAGGAAAAGACCTGCTCATAAAAATAAACCAGCTGCAAAATGGAGTAAGCTTTTTCTGTCTGCTCAGGTTAGTACAATGATGCTAAGTTAAAGCCAATGCCCTTGGAAGATTGCAGCACAAGCTGTGGGAAGCACTGCAGGAACTGGGTTTCGCTGGTGCCTCTTTTGAGGCCCTCTGAGAGTGAGCTGTGCTGAAGCAGCAGTAAAAGCAGTTCAGTCTGTGCTAAAGCCTGTCCTGGTGGTGGTTCTTCCTCATTGCTAATTTATAGCAAAACGAATGGAGGATGCTTAAAAAACATCCTGAAAACTTGTTGGAGCTTGTTAAACTTTTGCGTTCTTCCTCTTAGTGTAAGAAGTTAATGGAGGATTTGGAGACTGAGAGGAAGAGGAAGTAAGCCACCTCAAGAGTGATAACATTCCTGCTAATCTCCTGTTGCAGCAGGTTAACCTACAGCAGGGCAGGCAGGAGCTACTCGCTTCTCCCTCCTTGCCTCCCCATCGATCTGCTCCTCTCATGGTGTGGAGCCACTCCATTAGCCACTGGAAAGTGCTGAAGCAGCACCACTCCAGTAAATGGAGAGGAGCTTTGACATTGCTGTGCCTGATTGTCTCTTCTCCTTTGAAGGATGACGCAGGGGTGTGGGGATGAGGGGACCCGTTGACACACCAAACCCACTCAGCAGGATGTGTGCCTCGTGATCCCGCGGGTCTGCCCAAGTTGCTCCCTGCCTCAGGAGAGGAGTCCCCCCAAGACTGTGGCTAAGAGGTCTGGAGAGTGGATCCTTGCCCTGCCTGCCCTTTCCTCTGCACAAGCTGGAGACCTGGACAGTGCTGATCTTGGCACATGGGGGAGGGTGTGCTCATGGGCTTGCTTTTCCAGGAGTACTTGAGTTTTGGGGTAGACCCAGGAGCCTCAAAGTGCAGTCCAGGCTCTGCAGGGACCCTGGTGGGACAGTGAGGAGCCCTGGCTTAAAGCCAGTGATAAGGTGCTGTTGTTGCAGCAACATGTCTGTGATAACAGGAGCATGCAGACAGGCTGGGCACCTCACCGCTCCCTTTATCTGTGCTGCTGGGCCCATCACCAGGAACCCTGAGGGGAGAGCTGGGGTGGGCTTGAGCTCTTTTCCTTGGCTGATCTTGACTCCTTTCCTCACTCTGCAGTGGAAGGCTTGCAGAAGAGCCAGACATGGAGGAGAGGCCTGTGCAGAGGGAGGTTGAGTAGTGGTCCCTAGGGCCAGCGTGTGCTGCAGCATCACTGTAGGGTGCTGTGTGTCATGACAGTCAGCAAGAAGAGCCCACTGCTGAATCCTCCAGGCTCTGCCACAGCTGCTGGGGTGCAGGGACAGCAGAAGCTGTTCTGTACTGGAGGCCTTCCAGGGTCAAGGAAGGAGAGCTGCTGCTCTTAGGGATAGCAAAGCCTAAATGGGTGTTTTAAATGGGGTGAGTGAGGGGGCTCTGACCTTGCGGTGGAGCTTGTCCCTCTGCTGAGGCAAGAGCACCTCACTGAGTAAGCATATCCCATTTCCTGATGGGGATTTTCCCAGGCATGCCTGCATCCACGTGAGCAGTGCAACTGCTCCAGCACCACCCAGAACTGCTCTGGGATTTCCCTGACTACCCAGGGTTTGAGATCTGCTTCCTGGCTTGCATAGGTGGAAGATGACAAAACAGCTTTTGCAACTTTGGAGTTTGCCTGTAGCGCTTGACCCCATCTCTGTAGCTTCATGACCATTAGGACTTCTCAGCAAAGCGGAGGCTAGCAGGAAGAAGGGAGAAAAAGGAGACATGTGGTTTAATGCTGCATGTCTTTGGCTTTGTGTGGTTCTCTTGGTATCACTCATGTTACTCATCTTCATCAGAAGATCTCGGGGAGTTTGCAGAGGCTGTAAGTAGCTTAAAGTTTATCTGGAATTCCCGCTCATCACCCAAAGCCCTTGTTTAAGTTCTAATAAATCCCTATCTCTTTTTCTGCTGGCTAGCTAAGGGAAATGCCATCTATCAGGAATGTCACAAGCTTTTCATGCACTGGCAAAACAAGCTGTTTGTCCTGGGTGCTGGCAGCATCAAGGTCAGGAGGCCTCCTTTGCCAAGGGAGCTGCTGTGTTCTCAGCGGTGCCTTGCCCAGAGCAGGAGGACCCACTCTGAGGGAGAGGGAAGAGTGGCTGGCATAGAGATCGCAGCATGGCTGCTGGGCTGTATCCTCCAGGCAGCTTTAGAGAGTGAAACAAGCTGGAAGTGCTCTTTAATAAGGGATGCAAAATAGAGATCACTTGTTGGAGAATGAGATGAAGGTCTGTGTGAATACCAGCGCTGGGCAGCCTTGGTCTTTCTGCCTGGGTGGGTACTGTGGTATCCAGCACCCATGTCTGTGGTGTACCCTTGTTGTGCTCTGACAGCTTCGAGTCCTGAGCCTCACTTGACAGTCCTCACTCCTGAGCTAGTCCTGCCACTGTGGTCTTCACCAAAGCCAGAAGCCTGAATTCTAGCTGGCCAGTCAGCAGGTCCACTTTCAGCTGATTTTCCTGACACCAAGTTTTCAACATGCAGATATTGTATGTGCTTCCCTCACCTCTTACAGGTGCTAGGCCAGGGAAAGGGCATCCCAGGGTCTGCAGGAACTTGCCATTAATGAATCTGTTTTTCACAGAGGAAATGTCCAAAGAAGGTTGTCCTCAAGCCATCTTTTTGTGGGTTTGGTGCTGGTGATTGCCTGGCAGATGGGTCAGGTACCCACAGCATTGCCAGGCCTGTGGATCATAGAATCGCATAATGTGGGGTTAGAAAGTATCTTAAGATTATCTAGTTCCAACCCCTTGCCATGGGCAGGGACACCTCACAGTAGACCAGGTTGCTCCAGGCCCCATACGAACTGGCTTTGAATGCTGCCAGGGATGGATCAGCCACAACTTCCTTGGGCGACATGTGCCAGGGCCTCATCACCCTCGCAGTGAATAATTTCTTCCTTAGATCTAACCTAAATCTCCCTTGTTTAAGTTTGAGCCCATCACCCCTCATGCTATCACTACACTCCCTGGTGAAGAATCCCTCTCCAGCATCTTTATAGGCCCCCTTCAGACACCCTATGAGGTCTCCATGCAGCCTTTTCTTCTCCAAGCTGAATACCCCCAGTTTTCTTAGCCTGTTTCAAGGCATTGTTTGAAAGTAGTCCTGATGACTCCCCAGGCTGGTGATATTCAGCTATTTGACTCCTTGGATCTGGAAGGGTTGCTCTTCCACTTCAGCCTTCTCCAAGCCAGCTGCAGGGCAGCATACACCCTAGTCAAGAGGCAGCCTTGGTAAAACAAAGCGCTGAATACCAAAAGATGGGAAAGTAGAAGGCAGCTTTGGTGCATACCAGGCCTGCAGCCTGGAGATTAAGTGTGTCACTGTTGTGTGTGAGGAGCCAGTGGCGGTTATCTGTGGTCTCTGCAGCAAGAGCTGCACTGCCTTGACTCCAGTGCCCTCCAAAATCTCTCTGATGCCTTGCCCAGGAGCCAGGCACTATTTGGTGTGGGTGCTAATGGCTTGGCTGGGCTCGCTCCTCTTAAACCTGTGCCTAAATCAGTTCAGGGGAGCTGGATGCCCTCTCGCCTGTCTGCACACATGTGTTCCAGAGATGCTGAGAGGGATGCTCTCATGCTCCCTGGACTGACCCACTTCCCAGGCAGGATTGTCTTCCCAGCCCATGACTTAAGTTTATCCCATGCTGGTTTATTTTGCTTAGATGTTTGTTCCAGTGACTGGAATAACCGTAAAGGCTTCTCTTATTTATTAATGTGCTCTTATTAGGGCTCCTGTGCTCCTTCTCTCTCATTTGCTGGCCAGAGAATAAATCAGCTGCAGACATTTTTGGTGGAGGAGTGGTACCCAGGCTGGTGCTGGGCCAAGGGAGCCGTGGAGAGTCATGGGAAAATGCTGCTAAATTCTGAAAATTAATTTCAGGAGAAACACAGGGAAGGAGAAAAACCCACTTGGAGGGAGCGAAAAAAAAAAAAAGCCTTTTTTCCCCCAATGTAATCTCAGTGTGACAAATCAGACAACCAGCAAAGACCTCTTTGAACGAATTCCCTCTGCAGGGACTAGTTCTGTGGCACCCCAGCCAGCTGGTGGGCAGCCACGAGGCACATCACATTGCGTCTGCTGCTGGTACACCAAAACCCCAGATGTGTTCAATATTCGGGTTTGATGTGACCTGGCTTTCTCCTGATTCCCTTGAAAATTTAAATCAGTGACAGGACAAGGGACGAGTTCAGACTTAAACAGGGGAGGTTTAGGTTAGATCTAAGGCAGAAGTTCTTCCCTGTGAAGGTGCTGAGGCCCTGGCACAGGTTGCCCAGAGAAGCTGTGGCTGCCCCATCCCTGGCAGTGTTCAAGGCCAGGCTGGATGGAGCTTGCAGCAACTTGCTCCTAGTGGAAGGTGTCCCTGCCCGTGGCAGGCGGTTGGAGCTGTATGAGCTTTGAGGCCTCTTCCAACCCAAACCACTCTGTGATTCTGTGATTTACACAAGTGATGCTGTAAAGCAGCAGGCCCTGATGCAGAGCAGTTTACCTGCCTGCTCTGGTGTGGCTGTACATCAGGACACAACAAGCTCCTCTCTGTGGAGGCCGACCCATTTCTTCTTGCAGAGAGAGCAGGAGTGGTTGAAGTTAGACCTTAGATGTCTCCCCTGCACCAGTCCCCCCAGGCAGCTTCCAAATGCAGGTGCGTCCACTGGGCATGGGTCTACCTCTGGAATGCTCTTGTTGTTTCTTGCGGGTGCTGCTTTGGTTGAACACTTTTGCCTCAGAGCTTTCCGGCGAGAGGCTGTCAGGAGGTGCAGCTGCAGGAAGCTCTGCCGGCCCGGGGCCTCTTCTCGTGCCACAGCACAGTGTTTCGCATGGGCAGAGCCCAACTGTCAGTGGGTTTCCTGCCCTGCCAGGCTGTGGGCAGGGATGGGTGCTGTTGGGGAAGCTGCAGTGCACCTTGAGGTGGAGCTGGCTTCTCTCCCCTCCTTCCCCATGGACCTGAGCTGCTCTGGCCGGTGTCAGCAGCAGGTTGGGGAAGTTTCTGGCTCTGTGCTTGTGCACACTGGTGCAGCTGTGGGCCTCCCATCAGCAGCACAGAAATGAGACCGTGCACCTTGTGCAACTGTCTAGTGGTGCTCTGTAGGGGAGCAGAGAGATGCAGTGGAAATATTTACTCTTTTGCTAGTTTTAGCAGAAATTCCCCAGGGCTCTATGTTCCCAGCGAGCCCTCCCGCCTCGTTTGAGGCTGTGATGAGTGTTGTGGCCGCTGTTCCTGAGAGACTGTCACCTAGCAGGCACAGAAATGGGGCTGGGGTGGGTCCTGGTGAGAGAAACACAATGCACAGATGAAGAATTGCTCTGAAAGCTGCTCAGAGCTGTTTCCTGGCCCTAGCAGGCAGGACGGCATAACAACAGTGGATATTTTTAGAGGCCAGCTGCCTGCAATGCAAGAGAAGGAAAGCAGCAGGCAGGCAGGAGATCTGAGTGATGCTTCCTGTGTCCTGCATCCCTGTCCAGCATTTTATTACGTGGAGCTGCTGGGTTTAAGGAGTTTCCACATCGTCTGTACCTCTTTGCCTGTTGCTGCCTCAAAAGACTTTGTTTTCCCTCTGGCTTTCTCCATGGCTTCTCGGATCACAGCTCAGCAGCTCAGTGGTGGTGTCGGGGGCTCTACTCTTTGCAATGCAGCTTGGTATAGTGGGCGTTTGGGGGATTGGATTTTTTGGAGAAGTCTTTGTCACCAGCGAGGGAAAACCCACAGTTCCTCCTGCAGCCAGGGTAGTTGAAGTAATCCATTTGGGAGCTCTCCCTGCAAGGCAATGGAGCTGCAGTTTGTCAGCAGTGCTGCCGGGGAATTGGATCCACCTTTCAATCCATCCATCCAAGGCCTGTACATCTGTGGCTGGGGGAAATGAAGGAGAGGGCGTTGATGGCTTAGATTACTGTCTGCAGTGAGGTTGAATCAATGTGAACTGAAGTCAGTTTTGGGGCCTGACGTCTGTTAAGCTGGTGCTGAGCAGGATGGGGTGAGGCTGAGCACCCTCCCTGAGCTGCCTTGACATTCCAGGTTATCTCCCTGGATCTTGCTGCTTTGAGCTATTGTCCATCCGCTTATTTATTGCAGTATGGATTTCATACCCCTGGAAGTCTCCTGTTTGCGTGGATCTTACCCTTTTCAAGGGTTGTCGTAGACACCTTTGATTTCTTTTTTGCTCACCATATGAAGCAGACGGCACCCTGTGACCAGTCCTGGGTGAGTGTTTCATGGGAAGCTCTGCTTTCTGAGGGCCTGCTCAGCTTTGGAAGTGAGGGTACACTGTGCTCCCTTGGGTGTTGCATTGGTGATTTTCCTTTCTCCTGGGGAAGAGAGAGCATGAAATCCACAGCTGGGATTTTTGTCACCTGCAGCCCCATCTCCCTTCCACTTCAGCAGCCGCTGGCTGCAGAACTGTACAGCCGTTCCTGTGTTCGAGGGTGGCACATGTTGAAACAAAGGGGAAGCAGGAGCAGAGGAGATGGGACAGGCATGCAGGGTTGCTCCTCCCTGAGGCATGGTGCGCAGCCCATCCTGCCTCTGCTAGGAGGAACTGGCATGGGTGTACATCTGTGGCTGGAGAAGGGGAGCTCATGACTGGCTGGTCAGCTTGGTGCTGTTGAGCATCCCTCTCCTGCACCACGCACGGCAGAGGTGTGTGATCATCCTGCAGGCCTACACCCCACCTTTTCCCTTCCTGTTGTCCTGTTAGCTGAGAGCATTCACTGGGCATCCTTTAGCAATTCCAGACTCTCCTGTGGAGCAGGGAGATGCTCTGCCATGCATCTCTTCCTAGCACACCAGGGGCAGCTGAGGTTAGGGCTTGCTCTGCAGTGTGCTCCTCCCTAGGGCTTTTTCCCAGTGGTGTCTTTCTTTCTGCAGGAACAACCAGTGTTAACTGGTCACAGGCATTTCCCAGCCATGTGCTGCCTGTGGCTCTAGCTCTGTGTGCATTTTGTCTCTGTTTGCTGCCCATTAGTTTAAAAACTGCCTTTTCTGTACCCTGGAGAGTAGTGCCTTGTGCTTTCCACACACCCCGGGGGCTCTGGGTCTTGCACTAATGAGAAGCAGTTGCCCCAGTAACACCTGCCAACATGGCCCAGGCATGAAGTGCCAAAGGAGACTCTCTGCCATAGAGGTGCTGCCATGGGATGCTGAGGGAGGAGGTGTCCCAGAAGCCGGATGGGATCGCTTCCCATCAGTGCTGTGCTCTGCTCTGTCTGCCAGCATCACAAAGCCAGGACATGTCATCATGTGTCTCTGGAGTGTCCCTTCATCCTCCCCAGCGAGACCAGCTGAAGCTGAGGCAAGACAGAGCCTTGGCAGCATAAAGGCATGAGTGTTTTGCTTTGGAAAAAAATTGTGGGTTGGAGGGCAGGAGCTGGGGAGCTGCTGCATCACCCTACACAAGATCCGATTGCATTTGGGAGTAGTTCAGGTCAGGCTTTTGCACTTGAGCCTTTGGGAAAGCAGGAGTTCCTCTGGCAGCTCAGCAGCAGCTGGAGCCCGCAGCGGGGACTCCATGGGTGCCTCCCAGCAATGGCTTAGTCAGGAGTGACTCATGCCTGGTCCCCGCATGACGTTTCCTCACTGCTCCCTCACAGCCAAAGCATCCCAACTCTCCCTTTCAGCTCCACTTTCTGAGTCTCCATATCCCACTGTGCTGCTGGAAGATCCCCTGTGCTCCTTCATTTGGGCACCCAGGACCTCCCCATGGCCCCATTGGCTCTGTGCATCTTGCAGATGATTGCTGCCTGCGGCAGGGTTTGTCGTTGGGCTTCCTCCTTTGCGCAAGAAAGAGTCAGGAGGGAAAAAGCAGGTGCACAGGCAAACCCTTTGGAAATTCCCAGTGTGCCTGCAGGATCCCTCTCCTCTTTGGGCAGTAAATTTGAAACCTGGTGCCTCCCTCAAGAGGTAGGAAAGCAGTGCTGGGACATCCCTGCTGCTCTTGTGTGCCATGAGGTGGCCTCAGGCTGGTTTTGTGACTAGCATGAGCCCTGAATGAGCTTGAAACTCAGTAAATTCAAGCCCTGCAGCCTGATGTCAGGAGTCTAAGGTGTTAATGCCTTTGCTGGGCTGTTGCCCAGGACCCCTCTGCTTAATTTTGCTGTTCTCTGGGATGCTAAAATTAGCTTTGGGCTACACACTCTTCATTATGAAGCCTGTTCCCAGCAACTGGGGGAGTGTTTCTGCAGTAAAGTAGAACTGGCAGGCAGGGTGAGGCTGTTTCTCTCATCCATGTCTGGGGGAACTGATTCTGCAGCATAGGCTATAGGAGGGAGATGTTCTCTACCTTGTACCATAGGGTACTACACTACAGGCCATGCTGGAGGTGTCCTGAAAGGCTTTGCTGTGTCCATCTGCTGAGGCTTGATGGCTTTGGGTGCTCTGGAGCAAATGTCCCTGTGGGGTTCCCTCTCATGTGTCTCCTGCCTGTTTCCAGCGCTCGGGCTTTCCTTAGCCCCAGTATTGCAATCTGTTCTCCTCCTTCCCATCCTCTCCCACCACCTCCGTAAGAAGCCAGCTGGCTTAAAAAACACAATAAAATAAGATATCTCTGCCTCCTGGCTCGCAGCAAGGCAATCCTGGGCTGCTGCGGCGTGATGCCACCCAGACCCTCTGCCCCATGTCCTGCATCCTTCCTGTGCTGCATCCCAGCTGGAGCACTAATGCCTTTTCATCACTGCTGCATCTCCTCTTTGTGGCTTGAGTTGGGTGGGAGCAGGCAGAGGTATCTCAAGTGTTAGAGTGGTGCTGGCCTTGGCCAGCTTCATGGTCCATGGCACATCCCTGCCACCCTTGGCTGTTGTGTGGCCAACCTGGTGGCAGATACCTGCAGCATGGGGATTTTGCCAGGAAGCCACTGTGGGTCAGGGACAGCTTGTCTTAGACACTGTAAAACTTCTTTCTGGGGTGCTTGCTTCACTTTACAAACATTTATTTTCTCCTGGCTCAGCAAGGTGGACTGACTCAGTCTGCAAAGAAATGATGGGGTGAGATGGGGATGGACCAGGACCATTTCTCTGCCAAGGCCCATTGGGCTTCATTCCAAGTGCTGCATGTCCAATCCTGGCTGATAATCGGGGGTTGGCTCATTGGCATCCACCAGCCCTGCCTGCCTTCCATCCTCAGGAAAGTAGGATGTTTGTTTCCACCCTGGAGCCAAGCTTTATGTTCTCCCACCTCCATGCAGCCTTGAACTGGGAGACAGGACACTCCTCGGGTCCTTTTTCAGAGCTGGCAAATGAGGCTGCTTAGGTGCTTTACTTCCTCCTGTGCGTGTGTCTCTGTTCGTGTCAAACCTCATGCTGCACAATAGCCCAGCACTGTCACCACATTCACCTGCACCCTGGGCCCATGTTGGGCTTTGGCTCCTACATCTGCCCTGCTGATGCTGTTTCCTTCTGCAAGGGGAGGTGGGTTTGGGCCTGATTCTGCTGGGTGCCCTGGCTTCCAGGCACTCCATGCAAGTGCTTCGTTGGCAGAGGGAGCACGGTCCTTGGTGGGACAGGTCCTTGATGCAGCTACAAGCTGCCTCTTTGCCCCAGTGTAAGGCAGCATCACCAGCTGCCTCGCTCAGAGGCTGATAGCGCATCACTTCTATGGTGGGTGATGCTCTCAGAAGAGGACACCCATGCAGCTCCTGAGCTACCCGAGGTACCCCAGTGCTGCAGATGTGCTCTGGGCACCCCATGTGCCGTCTCCCAGTGTGTGCTCCTGTGACAATTGCTTTAGAAAAACAAGGAGTAAATTTATTTTCCAGGAAATGTGAGGTCTGAATATCTTGGCTCTGCAGGTTTCCTTTGCTTGGCTGGTGAGGAGGACAACTACTCCATGATCCCTTCCTTCCTGGGGCTGTGCTGGAGCCCATGAGGGGTAACGGAAGGGGAGGGGTCAGACTCCCTTCACCTCTCACAATTCCGCATGCTTCTCTGATTCAGATTGACCAGCTGGGCCCATAGACATATTTTTTCAGTCTTTCCTTCCTCTGCAATCACTAGCATAGGTTTTTTAAAGATGATCCATCTCTTCCATCTTCTGCCCGATGCCAGTTCAGCTGGTGATGCTGGGGAAGCTGCAAGGAAGAGTTAGGATACTCAAGGTTTGCAGGAGGAGTTGGGATGCTCAGGGTTTGCTCAGCAAGGAGAGGAGGCACCAGGGCCCTGCTTCAACTGTATGGTTGGACCATATATTCCCTGTGTTCATCTTGAGCTCAGACACATCCTGACCTGATGTAAGCCAGCTCTCTTGGCCAGGGGCCCAGAGTGCCCTCAGGAGACATTGAGATGTGCTGTGCAGCTGAGGTTTCCAGAACTTGCATGGACATCAGGCTGCCTGGGGCTTATCTCTGAGCTGGCTGATACTCAGGTTGTCCCTTGGGGTGGTGGGCACAGACGGAGGGACCCCTCCTGGAGTGGACACATTCTGGGGATACTGCTATACAGAGGACTTCTGGTTTATCCCACTGCTGGGGATGCCTTTGAACGCTACTCGGTATGGGATGGGTTGTTTATGCCTGAGCTGCTGCTTTCCCCTGCCTTCAGAGCACATCATCTCCCACCAGAATCTTCCTCCCATTGCTGGAGGTGCTGCTCCCTGTGTTTCAGCCATCTGCCAGTGACAGAGCCAAGGTCTCCTGCTGCTGGAGTGACGCCACATCTCCTGGTGGCCCTGTAGCCTGGAAATAAGCTGTCTGCAGGCAGACCAAGTTAGCAAAGGGTTTGGTGAGTGAATGTGGACATGGCATGTGCCTTTCTCTGTGGTCAGGGATGCGCTTGTGGCTCTTGTGGATGCCATCTAGCCCATCCCCAAGGGGAGCAACCACTTCCACTTGCAGGATGTGGTGTGGTTGACTCTGTTGTGCTCAGTGGCTTCCCCAAGCTGCACAGGTTGCTGTGGGCATCACTTGTAGAGACAAGTGATGGGAATTTCCTGTCCCAGCTGTGTTTGAGATGATTACAGGTGGGTTGGAAAGGCGTCTTAACCCTACCACGGCAGCCTGCATGGCAGTGCTTTTGGCACTTCAGGGTTAACCACGGCACTTTTTCAGGTTACATAGGATCTGCTGTGGGTTTGCAGAGGTTCCCAGCTCTGCTTCACCCATCTCTCTAAAATTAACCATGTAACCTTCCTAAAAATACTCAGAGGACAGTAGCCCCCAGGGAGCACCAGCGCTGCTTGCTCCCAGTTTCTAGACCAAGCCATCAGAGAGATGAGATCACCTGCCAACCTGTGTCTTGAAGCCCTGGAAAGCCCTTGGCTTTCTCAGTCTCCTGTAGGATATGAGAGGCCAGGCCTGGATCTGAACCTGCCTTTCTGGGCCAGCTGATTTTCCACAGCACCCTTGTCTTCCTCACTGGCTCCTGGCGAGAGCTGGTTCCTGCCTGTGACATGTGGTGACTGTGCCAGCTTTGGGTTTAATGTGCTGCAGGGAGGAGCATCACCAGCTGCCCAGGGTGCTTTGGGAAGGAGGAAGGCCTTTCCTGGGAGCATCCTTAAGCCTCCTCATGGATGTGGGAGGCCCAAGTGAGGAGAAATAGCTGGGCCCTTCCTCTCTTTCCTTTCTCTTTCAGGCATGTGGGAGGAGGGCGGAAAGGGCTCGAGGAGGAGGGAGAGAGCTGAATTTTCCATGAGCAGCTGTCAAAATGTAATCTCCTGCGTCGCTCGGGCTGGCAGCTTAGCCAGGATAAATTAACAGGGATTTCGGGGACCATGGAAAATCCAATGGCCCGGAGGAGGACCAGCTGTGTGGGGAGCACCCCCGGGCCCCAGTGCCTGCCCGAGCCGTAGAGGAATGCTCCGAGGTGCTGGGCTCCACTGTCAGGTGTCCCCTGGCCTCACTGGGTTTTCCGTCTACAACATTCCCCAAGAGGTCACCCGGAAAAGGGATGAGGCAGCCTGACCTCTTCCCTGCCTCCCCTGTCTCTGTGGCTCCAGTGAAAGGGGAATTCAAGCAGTTGCTTTTGTAATGCCAAATATTTGTGCCGACAGCCAGGGTGCAAGGTGCCCCCTGGCCCCAGGAACCTTCCCCCGCTGGCTCCTCACTCCTGCTCAGACCCAAGAACTGCATTTTCATCCCCGTCTCCAGCCCCATCTTGTGAAATGCAGAGCCAGGAAAGCGTGCACTTGGCTCAGCCCCCAGACCCATGCAGCAGCCAGCAACTGTGTGTGGAGCATGTCACACACATGCTGGGGTTTGTGCCCAAGCCCCTCTGTCTGCACAATGTCCCCACATCCTTGTCACAGGGCCGTGGTGGTGCTGGGGGTCTCTGTCCCCTGCCAGCTGCCCTGAGAGCACCACGGAGCATGATGGGTGTTCATGCCAGCTATTTATAACTGTGCTAAAACTACCCCAGCCAGCAAAGAGGCCTGGAGACACAGCAGCAGCGCTCACCAGAGCCTGCAAAGGGCCCTGCTCTTTGCCTGGCTCCTGCTGCTTCATGCCCTGGGCTGGGTGGTTTCATCCAGGACCCTCTCCCTTTGCCCCGGTTGCGCATCTCACCGGATCCCTTTGGATGCTGCCAAAGCCGGTAGATCTGGGGCAGCCGTTTAAAATAACACATTGGCACAGAAAAAAAGGGGGGGTGGGGGGGAGGGTGTGCAGAGAAAACGAGGTCTTCCCGTGTGGTGCACGGGGGACAGTACCTCACCTCTGCAAATGCCTTGTCCTGACACCAAGCTGGCAGCTGGAGCACCTTTCCCAAAGGGAGCCATTCACAGCTGCCCTGTGCCAGGGGCTTGCCACTGGGAACCAGGTCCCAGAGCTTCCCTGGTGCTGGGAGACCATCCTCCTTCAATCAGGATGGGTTCAGCCAGGGACAGGCTGGCTGCCAGGGGAGCTGGGTGACAGGAAAGGTGTCTCTCAAGGGGAGGCTGGTTGGGTCTTGCAGGCTTGGAGGCCATCTGAGCCCACTCTATAAATACACCAGGCAGATAAACACTTGGGAGGAGGAAAAAACCCCAACTGTTTCAGCTAATGGACACTGCTGCCACAAGGTATAAACTGGTCAGGAGTAAAATTAGGCTGGAGAGGATGAGGCAGGTTGGGACTGCTGCCCCCGTGACTCTGGCTGCCAGCATGGCTGTGGCGCAAACAGAACTGGACTCACAGCAGAAACCCCATGGTGGGGATGTGTCCCTGCAGTGACACCCTGCTGTCAGGGCTCCCTGTCTTAGCAGGTCTCTGTAGAGCCAGTCCCCTGCTATCCATGACTCCCATCCTTGCTGTGCTCTCCCTGGGAATATCCATCCTCTGGAGGAGTAGGAGTCAGCATCTATGTCCCAGCCTTCCATCCAGGGAGCTGGGAAGTAATCTGTATTTATCAGTGCTAATTATGAGAGCAATTATCCTGGCTGTTTGCATGGTAGAGGTCTGAGCTGCCTTCCCTTAAAGCCGCCCTTAAAGCCACCCACACTTTCTCCCTTCCAAGAAGCAGAAAATATGTACTCGCCACATCCACGTGATGGCAAACAAGAACCTGATTCATCCTTAGATAATTTGTGTATGTTCCTCTCCTTTCCTGAGCAGCCTTTGCATATATATGAAGAAAGCTCTTAAGGAGCGCTGCAGTCAAACCTGATCTGCTTTTAGAAGACAGGTCCTTAAATTACCTTCTCCCTCTCTGCAGGCAGGGAATTGATAGATATTCTGGTGCAAAGCCATGGTGGCAGTGGTGGCACACGCTTTTGGCTGCGGCAGCTCGAGCTCTGCTGCGCTGGGCAGTGACAAGCTGCATGGTCTGGAGCAGTGGGACAGCAGGAATCCTGGGTGGGTGACCTGCAGGGCTGGGTGGGGTTTTGCTCCCTGTGAGTCTGGGGTTTAGTAAACCTGAGTTTGGGGCAGCCTGGCTCTGCAGCGCTGGGGATGATGCCATAGCAGTCTGTGTGGCTTGAGCTTGTGGTGGCACCAGTGGGATACGCTGGCATGAGCCAGGCTCCATCCTCATGCCCAAGCAAGGATGCAGAGCAGATCTGGCCAGCTTCATCCAACAGTCCAAGTCACCAGGCAGGGCCAAAGCCAAGCTGGAACATCAGCCCACAGGGTCTCTTGCTCCTGGAGCTGGTGTCTGGCATTGGAGGGGCGAGCACCCACCTCACTCCTGCCAGAAGCTGGATAAAGCAGCAGTGTGGTCTCATGGCTCCAGCCTGTCAGTGCTCTGCTGCAGCCCTACAGCAAAACCTCCTTCCTTGCAGCTCTCCTGGCTTGCTGCAGCAGCAGGGACATCACTGTCCAGGCACAGAGACGTGCCCCTGCCCTTGCCAGCTGTGGGTGCTTCATGCCCCTGGCTGCTCCTCGCCCTTTAAGGCCCAGCAGCAGCTGATGCCCACGTGTGCTCTGCCTTGGCACACTCCCTGTGCCCTCTGCGCAGCAGGCACAGGGACAGGCAGCTGTCCCCTCGCTCGGGTGGCTGTCCCTTCTCTTGGGTGGCTGTCCCCCATGCTGGCACTGCTGGTGGCTGGCACAGGATGAGTGGGTGCCCCACGGGCACTGCGTGGGGGTGGTGCCGCCATGCAGGCAGCAGGTGAGGGGCTGCCCACTGCCGGGATGCGGGATGTGGGATGTCCTTCTGTTTCCCTCACTAAGGGCTCTTCTCTCTGCTCTCCCTCCAGGTTTCAAGTGCCCCATTTGCTCCAAATCGGTGGCTTCTGATGAGATGGAAATGCACTTTATCATGTGTCTGAGCAAACCTCGTCTATCCTACAATGGTAAGGGCCAGGCTGCTCAGCGGACACAGTGTCCTGCTGGCTTGGGATGGCTCTGGGCAGGCTGGAGACACTGCAGGCTGCACAGGCGGGTGGCTTGGCTAGGCTTGCCAGAGGGCTGTGCTCCAGTGGGGTAGTGCAGCTCACAGCCCTGCTCAGCTCTGCTCCCCTGGCATGGCTCAGCCTCGCTGCTTGTGCCTTTGGGACCCTTTGGGATACGGCTGTCTCCCCACATTGCAGAGTGCTGTGGCCAGAGGGACCCGTCTTAGCCAGGTATCCTGCCTGCGGTAGGGGACATGTGGTCTCCTGGGCTGGCCCTCGGGAGGGTCATTGCTTTCCTCCCCTCCTCGCTGGCAGTGAAGCTTACTGGGCTGAGCACTGCTCATGCATCTCCCATCATCT
Source organism: Lathamus discolor (assembly GCF_037157495.1). Classification (NCBI taxonomy): domain Eukaryota; kingdom Metazoa; phylum Chordata; class Aves; order Psittaciformes; family Psittacidae; genus Lathamus; species Lathamus discolor. Next base: position 21,009,136 of record NC_088909.1, on the reverse strand, counting down.
TGATGCTCGCTTGCTACTCTGTAGTGCTCTTTGGAAGCCCCATCCTGGCTGCCTCCACAGAGGTGGCTGTGGGCTCCCCTCCATCCCAGGAATGGGAATGCCGCTGCAGTGGACAATGTCTCACCACTGCCCTCTCCTCCCCTCCTAGATGACGTGCTGACCAAGGACGCTGGCGAGTGCGTGATCTGCCTGGAGGAGCTGCTGCAGGGGGACACGATAGCCAGGCTGCCCTGCCTCTGCATCTACCACAAAAGGTACCACACGGGGACCAGGGGACACAGCCAGGCGGGTCGCAGGGGGATAAGAGGACAGCCCGCGGCGGCTCAGCAGCACAGTGGTGACATGCTTTCCTCTCTGCAGCTGTATAGACTCATGGTTTGAAGTGAACAGATCTTGCCCGGAGCATCCTTCTGATTGACCTGCCGGGCATGCTTGCTGATTTCTCTCTAAGGTGAGCCTGTGGCGGGCTGGTCAAATTAGACTGGCTATTAGGAAGGAAGGAATTCCTTCTCGCAAAGGGTGGTCAGGCATTGGAACAGGCTGCCCAGGGCAGTGGTGGAATCACCATCCCTCAAAGTGTTCAAAACCCGTGTGGATGAGGCCCTCAGGGACATGGACTAGTGGTGGCCCTGGCAGTGCTGGGGCAATGATGATCTTAAAGGTCCTTTCCAACCCAGCTGATTCTATGATTTTCCTGTGCTGGGTTTAAATCCTGGGCCAGGAGGGGGGGATGGGTTGGCTCGGGGAGGGATAGGTGGCCGTGACTCTCACCTGGGATCATCTCTCTCTGCCTTTGCAGGGCACCTTGCTATACTGCTGTACCTCCTCTCCCCGTCCTCCCTGCCCCGCCTGGAGTTTTGGGCTGACTTTAAGTTCCTCGAGAAGACAAACAAATAAAACCCAGAAACTTGAACCCATTCGGGACAACAGTGATTTTTTTTTTTAATTATTATTATTTTATTATTATAATTTGTTTTGTTGGGGTTTTTTTTGCTTTATTTTGGTTTGTTTTGTTCTGGTTTTTTAAATGAAACGATTTAAAATAAAGAACCATCCAGAAGACAAGTGTGAGACGAGCGGAGCGACCCAGTCTCCCCTCCACAACCACTGGTCACCAAGAGAGCTCTGCCTGCCAGGGAGGCCCTCGGCTGAAACCCTGCCATGATGTTTGGCTTTTCACCCCAAAAGGAAAGGGGAAACTGCTGGGGGAAAGCAGCCGGCCAAACGGAGCACGCAGCATTCCTCACCGGCAGCCTCCCGCCCGGACCTGCCCGCGGGCCCTGCTCGGTGTTTTTGCACTGACTCAACAGGAATTTTCTCCTCTTTTTCCATCTCCCTTTTGGAGATCTCCATCCTGGGCCTGGCAGCGTGAGATGGGGATTCTGCCCCATGCTGGGAACGGGGACAGTGCTCCCCCGTGCCGAGCCGCAGGGGTCTGTCTATCAAAGTGTTTACAATGAGTAACAAAAAAAAAAAAAAGGGAAAAAAAGAAGAAAAAAAAGAGAAAATGGTAAAAAAGAAGAAAAAAATGAAAAAGAAAACCCCAACCACAACTGAAGCTTCGTGTTGACTGGCGTGTTCTTCGGTTTGAGCTTCCCTGCCCCGGTGATGTTTACAGACTGGTCACTCTTTAACTCAGCTATAACCACTCAGAGACTGGAGAGCCGCAGCATCCCACCGCCCCTCTGCCACACCTCGCCAGGCTCCTCTTGCCAAAAATCCTCCTCGCCATCATCCTGGAGTCAAACCCTTGCAAGGAGGGGACGGGTGAGATCCCCGATGGCATCTCCCCAGCCACCCCTGGCCATGGGGGTGGCTTTGCCAGAGGTGCCAAGATGGAGCCGGTTGCTGGCAGTGACCCCCCCCATCCCATCCCAGCCTCTCCCATCCCTGTCCCTCCCAGCGCGGCGGGTGTGTTTTTGTTGGTGAGACCTCCCCTGCTGGTGGCCGTGCCCCTGCGGGAAACCTTTCTGTATTTATATATTAAAAACAAGGGGGAAAAAACAAAACCTTCAAAGAGTTCAGAGCCTGGGGGGAGCTTCCTTCATTAGTCAAGGTGTTTTGATATGGTATTAAAACAATGTTCAATAAAATAGTCACTGTTATTTTATTTTACTGGCTTTCTTGGTGAAGCAGAGCGTGGTGGTGCCCCTTCCCTGTCTTCACCTCTCCCACACAGCCTGGACAGCTCTCAGTCCCACAGAGTCCCACAGCACTGGGAAAGGGTCAAAGTGGGACCCCACCAGTCCCCCAGCCTAGGGGTATGCACTGCTTAGGGCAGGGAACCCCTGAGGATGGGCTTGGGTGTCCTGTCCCCCCAAAAAACATCACAGTGCATGGAGGCTGTGGGTGCAAAAGAGTTTATTGGGGGTCTTTGACCCACAAGGGTGGGGGATTTGGGGAAACAAGGGGTGTCAGCCCAGTGCTGGTGCCACCGTCAGAGAACCTTGCCGGGGTTCATGAGGTTGTGGGGGTCCAGCGCAGCCTTGATGCTGCGCAGGGTGTCCAGCCCCTCTTGTCCCAGCTCCTCCAGCAGCAGTGCCCGCTTGCCCAGACCCACACCATGCTCCCCAGTGCAGGTTCCCCCTGCTGCCAGCGCCCTCCTGCAGAATGATGAGGTCAGGGGACAGGGAAGCCCATCTCTCCATCCCGGTCCCCCTGGAGCATCCCCATCCCCACCTGCCCAGGCGCTCAGTGAAGGCATGGACACGCTGCGCCTCATCCTTGTCCTGCGTGTCGAAGACGAGGATGCAGTGGAAGTTGCCATCACCCACGTGTCCCACCATGGGGCCTGCAGTGGACTGTGGGTCAGGTGGGGTACAGTGGGGAGGACAGCAGTCCCCCAGCTGACACCCCCCCCTGCCCCACTGACCGGTGAGGCCAGAGTCCTGCAGGTCCCGCTTGGTCTCCACCACCACATCAGGCAGACGGGAGATGGGCACACAGACATCAGTGGAGTAGCCCTGGGCCAGGCAGGATACGGCAGTGGCACCACAGCTCCACAGGGCACTGTGCCCCAGTGCAGAGCAATGGCACCACAACTCCACGAGGCGCTGCTGCCATTGTCCCTGTGCCTGTCCCTCACCTGGCAGCCGGGCCGCAGTGCCAAGGCTGCATACCAGGCGCAGTGGCGCATGGCCCAGAGGCGTTCGCGTTCCTCCAGCTCTTCCGCCCAGGCCAGGTTGGAGCCGCCATTCAGCCGCACAATCTCCTCTGCCAGGAGCACTGGGATGAGGTGGGTGGGACACGCAGCACCCCCAGGAGCCCCAGTCCCTGCCCTGGGCATCCACCCCACACCCTGGGGCACCTATTATCGTCCCTCCCCAGCCCCTGGGCCCCTCAGCAGACCACTGCCTGAGGAGGTCAGTACCCATCCTTCACCTTGGCACTCCCCAGTCTCCCAGTCCCCATTCTGGGCACCCAGCCCTATCTCCCCTGTCACTGGTCCTCGGAACCTGTCCCTCTCCTCAGGACAGCCCAGGTCCCCTGTCCACATGCTTGGGACAGGGGACCACATCCATGGGACCCCTGAGAATGCCAGTCCTAGGCTCCAGGCATCCTCACCCTGATAACACTAAGGTTCCCCAATCCCTGACCCTGGGCACCCATTGCTTGCCTCAGGATGCACCTGGCTCCCCATCCCAGATAGTGGACACCGTCGCTTGCCCCAGAGCCATGCCATGGCCACCCAACACTGTCCTTCATGCCAGGACATCCCTGGTTGCCCATCCATTGTCCCTGGGCACCTGTGCCCACCATGGCCCTCAGCTGAGCCTACCTGTCTGCTGCTGCTGCTCAGCCAGGCCATGCCGGGAGCCGTGGAGCTCCAGGAGTAGTGTAGGGGCCACCGGCAGCTCCATGTTGCTGAAGCGGCCACAGGCACCTGCCATCACCTCATCCAGGAACTCTGACCAGAAAAAGACAGCATGAGCCCTGCCATGCGCACCCAGACCCCCAGCCCGAGCGCCAGACCCATCCCCTAGCACCCACCGATGCGTGCCACGGGCACGGCAGCCTGCAGGACCTGCACGGTGCAGTCCACAGCCGCCTGCACGCTCGGGAAGGCAGTGGTGGTGGCGGCGCTGGCCTCAGGCAGTGGGTGCAGGCGCAGCGTGGCCAGCGTGAGGAAGCCCAGGGTGCCCTCGGAGCCCACAAACAGCGAGGTCAGATCGTAGCCGGCCGCCCGCTTCCTGTGTTGGGCTAGTGAGTGGGTGCTGGTACAGCCCGCACCCAGCCCGAACCCCCCCGTGCCCACCTGGGCTGGCGCCCGGCGCCTGCGGTGTGCAACAGGCGCCCGTCCGGCAGCACCACGCGCAGGTTCAGCACGTTGGGGCGCATGGTGCCGTAGCGCACTGCATTGGTGCCTGAGGCACCTGTGGCTGCCATGCCACAGAGTGAGGCGTCCGCACCGGGGTCTGTAGATGGGATGGGATGGCATGGAGTGGAGATGGGATGGGCAGCCGGCATAGGGACAGGGACATACGATGTCCCCATGAGACCCCATGCTCTGCCCAGCCCTGTGCACCCCTGGTACCATCGGGACCTCATGAGATCACGGCACCCACTCCCACATGGACACCCCTGGAACCACAGTACCTCAGCGGCGAACCCCAGCACCCTTGTGACCACATCACACCCACGGGCACCCCAGCACCACCACCCCACCCCAGACAGCCCCCTGTCTGTTCCCAGTGCCCACGGTACCGACAGGGAACCAGAGCCCGGTGCCACGCAGGTAGCTGTTGAGGGCTTTGCGGGTGACGCCGGGCTCCACCGACACGGAGAAGTCTTCGAGGCTCAGCTCCACGATGGCGTTCATGTGGCTCAGGTCAAAGCAGACACCGCCCTGCCACGGGGCACCGCAGAGGCTGGGCATGGTGTCACGGGCAGCCCTGGGCGGGGACCGGGCACGGGTCTGGGAGGCTGTACCTGCACGGCATTGACACCGCCCTCCAGGCCAGTGCCAGTGCCAAAGGGCACCATAGGCACACGGTAGCGGTAGCAGAGCGCAGCCAGCTCCTGGACCTGCCCCACCACGTGCGGCCACACCACGGCGTCCGGAGGGGCACAGCTGGGGACAGAAGCATTGCTGCCACCGGCCCCCGTCCACAACCGTCACCCCAAAGCCCTTCCACCTCTCCCCAGCCTTCTCCCCGTGTCCCTTCTTCCTCACCCCAGACCCTTCCCCCCACTGCTCTTCCCCTCCAAGGACCCTCTCCCAGTCCAGACCCTTCCCCACCGTATGCCCATGTCTCCCCCGGTGACCCTTCCCCAACCCAGACCCTTCCTCTCCCCAGCCACTTTCCCTCCCACGCCCCCAGCCTAGACCCTTCCCCTTCCAAAACCCTTCCCCTCCCGATGGCCTTCCCACCCACAGCTCTCTTCTTCCCCCCAGACCCTTTCCCTCCCATGGCTCTTCCCCTCTCCCAAGTCCTTTCCCCTTCTCAACCCCTTCCCAGGGTCCCAGCCCAGGTACCTACACATGCATGGACTCGTCATGCCCGTGCTGCTCCCGCACCGCCATGGCCGTGGAGACGTTGTGGGTCCCCACCACTGCCCTCAGGGCCTCTACGAAGTCTGGGGGCAGCGGGGACTGCGGGGGGGAAACGAGGGTCCGACCTGGAGGCCATGGCCCCGGGACCTCCACCCACAGCCGAGGGCAGCGCGGTCACACCGGGATCCCCGTCCCGCCGTGCCCCATGGGACCCCCAAGCTCCTGCTCGGCCCCACCTTGGAGCAGTAGCTCCGGCGGCCCAGGGCCCGCCCCAATCCCAGCACCCGCCGCAGGGCCATGGAGCACCCTGCCACGACAGCAGCGAGACCGAAGTGCGGCTGCGGCGAGACGGAACGGAAATAGGAGCGGAGTCCTTGCCCCGCCCCTCCCGCCCCCGCCGCGTTAAGGTGGCTCCTGCTGATGGGGCCGCGGCGCCGCCTCACGGCTCCCTCCCTCCCTCCCCGCGGGCCTCAGCCTCCTGCGCCTGCTCTGCCCGCAGCGGCCGCCCCGGGTGTTCCCGCAGCTGCTCGGGTGCCCGGGAGCCTGGACACGGCCGCCGGACCCCAGCCTGCTTTCCCGGCGGGGGCACCCCCACCCAGGGCACCGGGGACCCCGCGGGGACCGGGGGGGTTCCTGAGGAATGGTCCTGTGTGCCTCGGGCTGTCAGCCCCTGGGGCAAAGAGAGCAGGGGCACAGGGAACTCAAGGGCAGCCCAGGGACAGATGGGTGCCGGGCTACCCCGGAAACCAAGGTCACGCTAGGGAGCAAGCACGCTGTCCTGGTTTCGGTTGGAACCGGGTCAGTTTGTTTCCGTTTCAGCTAATACAGTCGATGGGTGCGGGCTCGGGTGCGGGACACCGGCGCAGCAGCAGGACACTCGGTGCTGCCGGTGCGGGCCGAGCAGGGCAGGGGCGGGATCCGGGGGACCCTCGGGAGGGCCCCGGCAGCGAGCGGGGACCTTTGGCCCTGGTGCGGGAGGCGAGGTGGGGTCCGGTCAGGCCGGGAGGGAGGGACTCGTTTTGAGGCGCCGCGGCCCCGTTAGCCGGAGCCACCTTAACGCGGCGGGGGCGGTGGCAGCGGGGGAGGCCCCGCTCCGATGCTGCTGCCGCGCTCCTGTCCCGGGTCAAACCCGCTGCGGTCCCTGGCCGGGCTTGGCCTGGCCGGAGCTGCCGTGTCCCTGCCCCGGGGGCTGGGGCGGGCCCTGGGCCGCCGGAGCTGCTGCTCCAAGGCGGGGCCGAGCTGGCGCTCGGGGCTCCCGTGGGGCACGGCGGGACGGGGATCCCGGTGTGACCGCGGTGCCCTCGGCTGTGGGTCCCGGGCCCATGGCCCCAGGCTGAACCCTCCCGTCCCGCTCTGCCCTGATGAAGGGCCTTGCTCCCCCCCCTCCTCCGGCAGTTTCTGCTGCCCTCGCCTTCGCGGAGACCCTGAGGGGCGCGGTCAGGGCCCCAGCTGTCTCAGGGGGCTTGGGCCCGGCACCCCCGGGGCAAAGATCGGGGCTGGGCTGGTCTGTGGAAGGGCCATGCGCACACGGGGGAACGGTCTGGGCTGGAGAAGGTCTGTGGAGGGGCAGTGGGTGGGAGGGCCTGGGGAGAGGAAGAAGGGACATGGTGGTGAGGGTGTGGGACACTGGGCTCTGGTTCCCCATCAGTAACTGTGGCGCATCAGGGGTGCCACGGACTGGGGGTGCTATGATCTGTGGGGTCCTCTTGTGTGTGTCATGGTCCCTTGGGATGCTGGGCTCTCCATGGTTCCAGGGGCACACCAAGAGTCCCACCTCCTGCCTGCAGACGCTGGGGCAGATGCCTCGGGGTGCAGCATGGCAGCCACGGCCCCCTCAGCCACCAACACAGTGCACTACTGCACCGTGCTAGATGCAGCATCCCTGGAGACATTCAAGGCCAGGCTGGATGCAGTTCTGAGCAACCTAATCCAGTCGAAGATGCCCATGCTCACTGCAAGAGGGTTGAACTAGATGAGCTTTGAAGGTCCCTCCCAACCCAGATTATTCCGTGATTCTGTGGCCTAACATGCAATGTGGTGCTGCTGGAGGAGCACCAGCCCCATGCAGGAAGGGGCTATCCAGCTATAACCTGACCCTGCTCCTTGTGGGCTCCAGGGACATCCTGGGCTTCTTCACAGAAGTCACGCGGCCCCTGCACCCACTGCCTGAGGCCACTGCCACCTTCAGAATTGCAGAATAGTTTGGGTTTCAAGAGACCTTCCATGTCCTGCATTCAAGACCATACTAAACCCACCCCACAATCCCACGAGCCCCACTAAGATGCTCTGAGATACCCCCAGTGCCAGCACCAGCCCCCTGGAGTCAGGGCTGTGTGGCCCCACTGCCCCCCATTCATTTTCACCCCTAACCTTCTGATCCTCTTTCCTTTGTACCCATAGCCTCTATGTGCTATCATCTCTTTTGAGGGGATGCCCCAGCCTTCCCAATGGGTTCCCTTCCCACAGAAGAGAAACACAGATACCCAACAGATGGGGGGTTTCTAGGCAAATCTTTATGCTGTTGGGGGCTAGGGGGCTGAGTTCTGGGGGGCTGTGACTCCATAGCTCTGGGAACCAGCAGAAGCTTCCCCTGCATTCAAAAGGCACCAGTTTTGGTTTGCGTTTCGGTTACAGCTCATACAGGAGTTAAAACCCGAGAACATACAGGTCAGACCCTTCCTGCCCCAGGCCCCCTCTAATCCCCTTATTCCCCTGGGAACACTTATCCAGAGCCTCTGGCACATAGTACAACCTGTCCCTGCCCCGCCACATATGGTGGCTTGCACAGCATTAAAAGTCTGGCTGTTGGAGACCACTTAGGAGGCCCTCCAGCAGTGGAGTGGCCAACAGCATCATCCCAACTTGCCAGACACATCCCCATGCTGATTGAACAGGGACATGGCCCCATGGCCTTCAGGCTGCTGGGTTTTGTACAGAGAGAGGACAGCAGGAATGAGTGGGTACAAATCCACACCCCAGCTCTGCTTCATTAAGGGCATGGCTCTAAAACCAATCCTGGCCTCTGGCCAGAGGGAGGAAAAAAAGGAAGGGGGATAATGGCTGCAGCCCCTCACCCCTCGAACAGCAGAGCCCCAGACCCCCGGTGCATATGGGGAGTCTCTATGTACAAATCCACTTACACCAGGCAGAGAGAGATCTCATGGAGGGGATGTGTGTCTGGGGAACAGGGCGGGGGCTATGGGGATAGCAGCCCTGTGCCATCACATGGCTGCCAGCTGGCCCAGCACCATCCTGAACTGCTGCGTGCTGTTGGCAAGGTCCTTGACACGCTCCACCATGTCCTTAGAGGCAGCAGGAGAAGGGTAGTGGAGGGCAGCTGCCTTTGTGGTCACCACGATCTCCTTGAGCATCTCGCAGAGGAGGTTGCTGTAGTGCATCACCTTGTGCTGGACGTCCTGGGCCTTGGCCTGGCGGGACAGGGTATCCCCAATGAAGACGAGCTTGTGGGCGCTGAGAATGATGAACTTGCTGTGGGCCACAAAGATCTTGGGAGGCTGGTTGGTGCTGACAGCAGTGAAGAAGGCATCGACAGCGTTGGTGAGCGTGGTGAGGTTGGCCTCACACTGCTCCAGGTAGAAGAGGAGGAGCTGGCGATCGGCGGGACACAGGGCACCCCGCGCTGGGCCGTAGTGCTGGGGAGGACTCCAGTTGGACAGGTCGTTGTCAATGGGGCGTGTCACCTCCTGCTCCAGCCGCTCAAACTGCTTCAGCTATGGGAGGGACAGGCGTGAGGCACAGTAGCCATAAAGCCAGTGCCTGAAGCCATGGGCACGGCTGGCAGTGGCCACCAGCTCCAGGTGACAGCTGTGCCACAGGGGACGCAGCAAGGGACAGTGCCACCCCCAGGACAGCCGTGCCAGGCTCCTCTCTCCTCCACAGCACTGGCAAAGGAGGTGAGCCAGAACCCACCATGGGGACAGCCATGCAAGAGGGGACCATGGTCCAGGCCAGTGGCAGGGGGTACATAGGGAGAGGGACCCAAGGACCCTGCCTGCCACAAGAGCTGTGCCCAGCACTGCACACCCACCCCATTACCTGCTGGTGCTCCAGCTGGTCCTTGCTCTGCCGGATGATGTTGCCTTTCTCCAGCAGCTCTTTCTGGGTCTTCTCAAACTCCTCCTTGCCCTGCAGGGAAGGAATGGGCATGACATGAGGGTCAGCAACACCAGCCTTGCTGAGACCAAGCCCTCCCCTGCCCTGGGACACCCCTGGTCTCCCTAGTGCTCAAGCCAGAGTAAAATCAAGATGTGGGCGGAAGAAGCACTGCGGCGGTGAGAATTGTCTGATCCCCCCTGTTCCAGGGACCACTGGCACAGAACCCAGCCTTGGAAGCAGTTCTACTATCTGCGCTCACCTGGAGATGGACGTAGTCATAATCCTCCATCCAGCCGCTCTCACTGTTCTCATAGGGCCCATCGGGCGACTCCTGGGCCAGCAGCTTGGGTGGGGAGGGCAGGGGCCGTGACTGGATGCTACTGGCCTTGTCGGAAGGGTGAGGGGGCCCATGGCCGCCGATGTCTGCTGCCGGCTTTGTCCGTTTGAAGAGGAGGGAGGCGTTGCCATGCAGGAAGGAGGCCAACTGCTTGGTGTCATCGGGAATGCCGCGCGAGTGCATGACAAAGTGCTCCAAGTCATCCGTGCCCGGCTTGCCACCGGCCAGGGCACTTGGGGCCCAGTGGCAAGCGTCCAGCGCTTGGCCATGCCGTGCCAGGGCCTGGTAGACCTCCTCCATCTTCTGCAACTGCTTGCTGAGCTTGGTGTAGAGAGACCGGTCAGAGGCCTGGGCAGCATTGCCCACTGCCCCCCGGGCAAACTCCAGCAGGTCCCGGAGGGCCGTCCGGACACCCTCAGCTGCCCCACGGATGCTGGCAGCGTTGGCCTCCATGTGCTCGGGGCTGCGCCAGTTGGCACTGATGAAGGACATGAGGTAGGAGACAGCGCCGCCAACACCGTGCTGGAGCTTGGCCAGTGTCTCCATGGCGGCATCCAAGTCCAAGGAGAACTCCTTGCTGGCTCCCTTGGCTGGCTCCTTCATGGGCACCACATCCAGCGAGGATGTGGAGATGTTGCTGCGGGTGCTGCCTGTGCTGGAGGCTGAGAGGCGCTTGGCATCGGCGCCCTTCGCCTCACGATCCACTTGTGGTGGGACATCATAGATGTACTCGCCCTCTGTGTCCAGGGAGCCCTTGCCTGGAGCATGCAGGTCCCGGGGCACGTCATATACCTCCTGGGAGGAGAAGGCTGACCCGCCCAGCTTCTTGAGGCTGGGGGGCACATCATAGATCTCGTGGGAGAGCGGCGGATCAGGGGCACCTTTCCCAGCTGCCGGTGGCACATCGTAGACATCCTCTGGCAAATAGGGCTCCTGCTGGGCCAGGAAAGGGTGGCGGGAGGGGTCAAAGGCTTTTTGCTTGGCGAAGGCAGGGGGCACGTCATAGGTCTCCTCCCGTGCTGGGCCATCGGGCACATCTTTGCTCACAGACGGGGGCACATCATACACCTGCAAGGGCAGCAGCAGGCACCATCAGCATCACAGGGAGAGCCAGCCTGGGTCACAGCGGGACATGAGCACACGCTGTGCCATGCTGGGGTACACATCAGTGCCAGCTCCAGGGATGCTAGACAGTGCTGGGGGCGCACCAAGATGGAGCCATACCCCCAGGGATGCCCCTGCCCCAGGGAGGCTGGCACAACACTGTCGCAGCACCCCAGCCTCCCACATCCCCTTTGGGGTGGGATTCACGAAGTCCTAGAGCAGGCCAGGACGGAAGAGACCTTGAAAGATCATCCAGTCCAACCTAATCCCCTAGATGAGATTGTCTAAAGCCCTGACCCTCACAGTGGCAGGCAGGGGAGCAGAACCCTGGGGATGTTGTTCCAGGGAATGATTGTTCCCTTATATACCGTCTTATTAAGAGAAGCTCGGATGTCTTCAGCAGCACTTACAGTTTGATGCAGGTTCTTCTCCACGCTGGGGGGCACATCATAGATCTCCTGCCCTGAGTCCTGCCCATTGGGACCCTTAACTGCCATTGGTGGAGTGTCATAGACCTGGAGGGATGGGACACAGGACTGCATGTCAGGGATGGTGTGAGCACCCACCTCCTCCCAGGGACCACTGGGAAGGATGGAGGTGCCCAAAACAGCGCCAAGACTCATGACGTGCGCAGCTTTGGGTGCCATTCGTCCGGATTTGGATCCCATGCTGTGACAGAGCACCTCCCTGCCCCCCAACCAGCCTCACCTCCTGGCTGAACTGGCTTGGGACACCCCCTCGGACAGGCGGCACGTCATAGATCTCCTGGGAGCCTGTGGAGAGGAGGTGACGAGGGAAATCGTACTCATCCTGCTCGCCCTTGGGGGAGTCGTAGACGTACACTTGCCCCACACGGGTGGGCACCAGCACCTGCAAGAGGGAAAGGGATGAGGTGGAACCACCGAGCATCCCCAGCCTGCCTTCCCACCCCACATCAGCAGTCCAAAACGCAGCAATGGGGCTGGAAAGATGGGTGCTGGGATTGTCTGGCACCGGCAAACCGGTGCCCACGGGAGGGCGCTGCCTGCCCAGGCTGCGCTGCCAGGACCGGCATGATCTCACCGGTTATTTATAGCGGTGAGCCTCGGCGAGAGACAAAGCCCAGCGGCGGCACGGCCGCAGCGTGCGGGAGGGAATGGTCGGTTGGGCACGGAGCCGCGGGAAGGGACCTGCGAGCGCCCGGCGGGTACAGCAGGTCCCTGCCCATGGCTCAGCATCTCCCACCTTGCCGCACCATGGGGACACAACAGCAGCACAGAACCAAACCCAGAGGATCATGGCACCCTGAGGCAAGAAGGGCTGAGCCACTGGCAGAGGTGCCGGGCTTGTCCTCCATGTAGAATGCTCCTCATGCACTGGCAGTGATTTGGCAGCCCCACCGCCCCTCACCGGCCATTTCCTAAGGGGTTTAGTCAGGGTGGCATTCCCAGAAAGCACGATGCTGAAAACACCTTGCTCCTCTTCCCCGGAATGACGTGCCCGGGAAGGGGCAGAGCCAGGAAGAGCCCAGTGTTCAGGATGCAGCCGTTAGGCTGACCTGGACAGGTTCCCTGTGCTGCGGACAGGCGGATGGCTCACCCTTGCCTTGCCAGTAAACCCAACTGGCAAGCACTGGCAGGACCCTTGGCTTGGCTGAGACATGCTGGCATTGGCTGCCTGTCCCTGCCCACGCTCCCACAGTGCCATACCCAGTACCATAGCCACCTTCATAGCTGCGGGATCTGGCAAAGGGGCATTTCCAAGCAGCTCTTGGGTTACCAGCAGCCTATGTCACTGGCAGAGCCCATACTGAGACGAAGAGGACCCAAGTGCCAAATGCTGTGCCAATCCCCAGCTAGGTGGGCCACACTAACCCGAGCACTTCAGCCAGCATAGGGACCCCCAACAGCACACCCGCTCCTGCCTGTGGAGCGGGCAAGGATGCCCCCACACCCCCTGTGATACATAAAAGGAGTGCTTGCTCCCAAAGACAGTGGTGGGCAACAAATAGCCCTGTAGCCCTACCACCCACTTTCCACCATGGACCACAGAGAGCCCCACGATCACACTACCATCCCCAGTCCCCACATCCTACCTTTCCTTGGGGCTTGTGCCCTTCCCAGCTCCTCATGTCCAACGATGGTGGTACCTGGTAGATGTCTTGAGCCTGACTGGCTGAGGGGGGAACCTGGTAGACGTCCTGGGGAGGGCTGGCAGAGCCCCCAGGGTAAGCCTCTGCTGCTTGGCCGAGTGAGGGGGGCACCTGGTAGATCTCCTGGCCAGGGCTGGGGAAAGCATGGGGAGGTGTCTGCTTTGGGTAGGCAGGTGGCTGCTTAGCTGGGGGAGGTGGAAACTGTCCAGTGGCTGCCGAGCCTTGGTACAGACCCTGCTGTCCCTTGTTGGGGACTGGCATCAGGTAGATGTTGTCCCCTTGGGGGGCATAAGCAGGGTGCATGGGTGTGTACTGCGAGGCGGGTGACAGAGGGGTGAAGCCCCCTTGGTGGTGGTAAGGCAGAGACAACTGGGACACCGACGGCTGCGGTGGTGCCGGTCCCTGCGCAGGGCCGGGCACTTGCTGCTGCTGCTGCTTCTTGTCGTACATTCCCACCAGGATCTTGAGGCGGTTCCCGGGGACGATGCCCTGCCGGCCGTGGAGCGAGCAGAGCCACCAGCCATCTAGCCCTTGTGTGTTGCGCTCCAGCACCGTCATGATGTCGCCCTTGCGGAAGGAGAGCTCGTCCGGGGACTCGGCCACGTTGTCGTACAGCGCCTTGGCCAGCACGTTCTGCAAGGGAGCCCCGCGCCGGGGCGGTGAGCCGCGGGGAGTCATCGCGGCAGATCCAGCACCGGGACGGAGCCCCGCGGCGTCTGCTGAGCGGGTCGCACGGGCTGGAGCTCTCTGCTCCAACCGCCTTTTCCTTCCCGGCGGGAGTGCAACCCATCCTTCCCAGAGGTGGTGCTGGGAAGGGGACGGGCCCCTCCACCTCCCCGGTGTCGGGGGGGGGCCCTCCTCCGCCTCTCCCTCCCCTTCCCGCCGCCGCCGGGGAGGAAGTGCCATGGCGGTGAGTCAGCCGCGGCCATCCCCACGCCAGCCGCCACCGGGCCCCTTCCGCCACGGCCACCCTCATGGCGGACACGGGCCGTGCCGCCGCGGCGTGCCCGGGACGCGGCACCGAGCCCGCTGGCCTCAGCCGGTGCCACGGCGGCAGCGCAGGCCGCGGATTGCCCCAGGATGGCGGGACCGGTCCGGCCGGCTCCCTCCCCGCCCCGCGGGCCTCGCCGGCCCCTCGGCGCCTCCGCCGCCCCGGCGGGGAGGCCCGTAGCCCCGGGGGGGTCTCCCCGCGGGGCCCCTAGCGGACAAGGCCTCCCCGCCCCGGCGCGGCAGGGCCAGGCCAAGGTCACCCGAGGGGGGCTCGGCCGCCCCGCGGAGGGGAGGGTGCCCTGCCCGGGCTCTGGAGGCGGAGCACGGCCTCCGCCGAGCTCCGCGCTGCCGGGGCGCCCCGTGAGCCCTCACCCCCGTGCCCCGCGAGGCGCCCCCCGCCCGGCTGTCCCTCCCGCGGGCGCGCTCACCAGGTAGTTCATCTTCCCGCGGGGCCGGGCGGCCCTAGCGCCGGGCGGCCAGGGGCCGGGGCCGGGCCGGGCTCGGCAGGGCGGGCGGGCGGCGCGGCGGCGGCGGCGGCGGTGCCGTAGGGATCATTATAGCGCTTGCCCGCCCGGGCCCGGCGGCACCGCCCGCGCCCATTGGCTGAGCCCGCCCCGCGGGGGCGGGGTTTGGGTGGGGAGGGGCGGGGCGGGCACCGCGACGGCGTTCGGTACCGCCGGCGGGAGGGGGAGCGGGCCCGCGAGCGGGACCGGGACGGAGGGGACCGGCGCCGGCAGCAGAACCGGGGGTGGGCGGCGGCAGCGGGGGGCGGCGGCAGCGGGGGGCGGGCCACCGTGCCGGCGGGGCGCAGGGGGGGTGCGGTGGTGCACACTGCGGGTGTGCAGTGCGTGTGCACCGCCGGTGTAACGGGCGTACGCGGGCACGTGACGGGCGGGAGCGCTGGGCGTTACACGTGTGTGACGGGTTCGGAGCACATACGAGTGTGTGTAAGGGGTGTGTAGCAGGGGAGGTGTGTGTGAAAGGTGTGCAACAGGCGGGTGCGTAACGAGTGCTGTGGGCCGGCGGTGGGTGTTCAACAGCAGAGGACTACCGGGTGGGCTCAAGGCGAGGGTGACGGGTGTGTGTCGGTACAACGGGTGTGTAAGGCAGGGGCTGATGTGTGCAGCGGGGGCGGTGTGTGTGAGTGTGTACAAGGGCTTTCCCTCACCTGCATGGCCCACCCTAGCCCAGTTGTTGATGTAGGGTGATGGTCCATTGTGGCACACATGGCACACCAGTGTGGCACACATGGCACACTGCGGCACACATGGTGCAGCACACGATGGCACACGGCACACTGCAGCATCCGGCACGCTCCCCACCTGGCCTGTTCCAGCAGTTCAGGCACATGGCCCACAGGTGCCCTGGCAGCCACGCTTGATGCTGCCCCGCATGAACTGCAGCTCTGCTGCTGGCATTGCACCCGGAGCCAGCAGCGGGCTGGGAGGGCAGCTGCAGCGTGAGCGGGAAGCTCACGGCAGCACGTGTCTGAGCTGCAGCAGGGAGAGCTGCGGGAGGTGTGAGCTGCATGGGCACAGACGAGCCGCAGGACACATGGGAGCTGCAGTGGAGGCACGGGACCCGTGTGACATGCACAGACCTGCACAAGCTGCAGACACGCACGTGGCCCAGCACAGAAGTGTGTGAGAGCTGAGTGCGCGCCGGCAGCGGGGAACGTGGGACCTTGTGTGTGCGTGCCCAGAGCCGGCGCAGATCTGGGAGTGCCCAGTGAAGGCACAAGGCCTGTGCACATGCAGGGAGCCAAGGGGAGGCACACGGCGGTGCCCAGCAGCCATGATGTTGCACACAGGAACTCCAGAACTGCGGGGCCGTGGAGCGAGCGGTGCATGCGGAGGCAGGCCAGGAATGCACCTCTGCCCGTGCACATGCTCCTGCCGTGGCATTCCCTCTCGGCTGTGTTCACCTCAGGGCTTACCTTTGGGTTGCACCAGTGTGCTGCAGCGGAGCCGAGGCCACGCTGCCAACACGTGCGCCACCACAGACAGCAAGGCTTGCTCTGCTCCCCCTGGCACCAGCAACCTCCCTGTACCATCCCCTGCTTGCAGGCACTGCTGGCAGAAGGGGAAATCGAGGCACAGCCGGGGGTGGGAGATATCTGGCACAGGGACTGCGGTCGCAACGCAAACCGCAGCCACCCTGATGGTGCAGCCGGAGGACTGTGGTTTCCTCTTGCCAGTAGCAGCGATGACAGTGCAGGGAATGAGCCCCGTGGGCAGCCCTGGGATGGGCTCCGAGCTCCGCAGCCGATCCCACGAGGCCGCGGTGTGTTTGCTCCGGAGCCCTCGAGCCTGGTGAGGTTCCGCTGGGCCGGCAGTAAGGGTGTCTCTTGGGATCCTTGGGATGATCCAGCCACCGCACGGCTTCAGGCAGGTGCTGAGGAGCCACAAGCGCCTTGCTTTGGTATTTAAAAGCAGCAGGGATTTTATTTCCCACCCTCCTTGTGAAGGGATCAAAGCATCCCCTGTCAATCCTCAATCCTGCCCATTTTAGGTGCATTGGAGCCAAACGCATCTGCTGCCAACAGCTCCTGCATCCCCCTCCTTCTGCAGCCGAGCACCCGGTGGGTGACAGGCACCAACAGGCCTTCCTGCGGCTTCTGCAGCCTCTGAGAAAATGAAATGCCAGAAAAGAGGATCAGAAGTGGAGCACTACAGGGGCCCTGTGGTGCTGGGGATGCTCAAAGCCGGGTTGGTGCTGTGGTTGGTTGCTGGCAGTGGGGTATGGTGAGGGCCTCACACTGTGATTCTCCACCAGCTATGGTGGATGCAGGATTGGGAGATTTGGGATGGATCCTGCTTGGGATGCAGGTTGCCCCAGCAACGGTTGCTACGGAAGACACTTCGGTGGCAAAATTTCCAGCCATATTCATGTGTCTGTCACTGTCACTGGGAGAGTCCCTGGTGTCCAGCGAGCCAGCTCTGCACTAGGCAGGCTGCTGCTGTCTTTCCTGTACCTAGCTTGGCTTTTCCTGGCTTTTCCTGGCATGGAAGTGTGTTGGAGGACCACAAAGTGGAGGTTAAGGGGCACACAGTAGGCATACATGAGATATGGGGAGCAGGTGAGTGGTGCTGTGCCAGGTTAATTGGCTAATTGGTGATGAATGCCCCATCAACCCTGCTATGCCCCAAGCACCAAGATGGGATGAGTTGCAGTGATCCCGCACCTGGGGCACAGCTCTGGTACAGTGGGACATCCCAGGAAAGGGGGCACACTGGGGGAGCTGGAGCTATCCCCAGAGGGAAACAGAGGCTTTGGATGGAGCTGCCTGCTCCTGCCTGCAGCACTTTCCTGCAGCCCTGCCAGGGCTGTGCTTTGGAAAGCTGCCTCCTGCCTCCTGGAGCAGCAATAGGATTACACAGGACCGAGTCTCCTAGCAATGAACGGAGAAATAAATCCTGTAAGGCAGGATGGGATTTATTAGCTTTCAATATTCTGGAAATAATGAGGACATTTCTCTTGGCTTGTATTATCACGGGACCCAACAGGATCACAACAAGGATTTATCCCCACGCCTCTCAGTGGTGCAGGGCTGGTTTTAAGCCGCAGAGCAGACCGCTCGCTTTTCCAGGGAGCAGGATGGTGGGAACAGGACGGAGGGGCCCCCTCATCTCCTGAAAAGCTGAGGCGGAGCGTGGGCCTAGGGCTGCCCCAACAGTAGCGGCTCTGTTCATCTCCCTCTTCATCCCCCAGCGAGGGCTTGGCTGTGCCACCACTGCCGGCTGACCTTCAAACGCCAGTGCCAGCACCCACCAGTGTGTAAGGATGCCCCAAGTGGGGACCCTCTGATGGATGGGAGACCCACAAACCACCCCGTTACTCCCCATTAGTCCTGAACTCACCGCAGCCACGCTGTGCTGCTGGATCGCACTTTGCTGCGGGGAAAATAGGTGGGGGAAGCTGAAAGCAGCAGCTTGGGGAAGAGGATGTGGTGCCCCCAGGTTCTTCAGCCCTTCCCAGCACCAGGTCCCCACGGGGAACTGCTGCCCCACAGCAAGGAGGTGCCTCCTGGGGCCAGCCACTCTTTGCCCCATGGCAGCCTGGCCAACCCAGAATCCCATCACAGCCCTGGGGATGGCCTGGCAGGGTCCCATGGGATGCACCTTGAGAGCCAGACATGTGTTCCTGCATCCCTACCACCTCAGCAGCTGTAAATGCACACCATTCCCTGCCCTGTAGCAGGCTCCCCTGGGCAGCCTCCCCAAACCCCACTGAACAGCTTCATAACAGTTTCCCTGCGGCTTTGGAGCGTGGCCCCCGACCGATGGGGCACACAGACACAATCACTGCCTTGTCTGGGGCCCAGCCACACAAGGGGCCCCTTCAGGCAGTCAGGGAAGGGGGAGCTCCTCAGGGCGAGGTGATGCTCGGGGCCATGAGGGACTCCTTGCAGTGCCAGAGTTATCCCCAGCAAATGCCCCAAGTGAGTTCCGACCCACAGACGACACAGGGAGCTTCCTGGAGAGGACGGCTCAAGGTGGGAACATCTCAAAAGAAGGACCTGCATCTCCTGCAGGATCTCCATCTCCCTCCAGAGTGCTCAGGGCTGGAGGGGATGCCGAGGCCTGGCCAGGACCCGGGCAACCCCCCTTCGTGGGAAGGCGTCTGGGAATGGAAACAGCAAGCGGAGGGGGGGTGGTGGTGGTGGCTTTTTGTTTTCCCTTCCCAAGCAGCCAAGCTGTGTTTTCTGGAGACCTGTAAATCACTCCGCGTCTTCAGGAAAAAGAGGCGAGGAATACATGATCCAACCAAGCAAAAACGCGGGACACTTGGGAGCTCACGCAGAGGAAGCCAGGAATCAGCCCCAGGCTGAGGCTGCCCCCGGCCATCCCGCAGATCCTGTCCAGGCTTGCCGGGCTGGGCGCTGCTACCGCAGCCCAGCTCACCTCCAGGATTGTGGGAGTGGGGAGCGTGGCAGAGAGGGGAGCCGAGGCTCTTGGCCACGGCCGTGGATCCGCGCTTTTCCAGCAGGTCAGGTTGCTTCCAAGACTTCAAAATTTTCCACATTTGCTCAGCTGAAGGGAAGGAAAAACCCCAGAGAAGAGAGGCCGGGGCTCTTCTGGAGAGCAGAACTGGGGCTGGCAGGCAGGGTCCTGTAAACTGGGGGTCAATCATTTTCCCAGTTTACCAGCGTGCCCATGGAGGCTCTGCTGGCCAGATCCCACTAACACACTGTTAGCATGTGTGGAAATCCAAAGGCATTCCCCCAAGCCACCCAGAGCCTGGTGCTGCTGCAGGGCTGCTGCTCTGGACACAGCCTGGAGCTCTTCAGGGCTTTTAGGAGCAGGGCTGGGTTTGGTGCCCCTGGACTTTGGGTTCTTCAAAGGTTTCCCTGTTGCATCTGCCAGCCAGGAGCCCTGAGCTGAAACCTCCCCACAGCAGCGCCCTGGATGGGACTTCGGTTGTTTTTGCAACCAAAACCAAAGCAGCAACTGGCCTGGGAGTGTTTCGAGATGAAAACCTGTCATCACCCCCTCATTTTGTTTGTGTCCAATTTCAGGCTCGTTGAAGCAGGTCTGTAACAGCTGATTCTGTGCAGAACAGGCTGCAGCTCCCCCCAGCACGTGGTGTTTTGTTCTCAGCTATCCTGCAACACGGTCACAGAGCAAGGGCTGACTCAGCAGCTGACACGTGAGTCCAAAGCTGAGACCATGCTCAGCGCCGTGGGCAAGGGGCCAGTGCAGCATTGCTCAGCCTGTTAGCAGGAAAGATGGGGCTGGTGTCGCTTTTCCCCCTGCCACAGCACCAGCATGGGCTGCCCACCGAGCAGGCTCTGAGCATCCCATGGGGAAAGGCACCTTTACTCCAAGGACATGTACAGGACAAACACTGGGAACCGCCAAACTCAGCTCTGGATCACAGGAATGGCAAGATGATGGCGTGCTGCTGGCCTCCAGCTCCGTCTGCTCCACACCCAGGCGCCTCTGCCCTCCCAGGCAGCTTCACTCGCAGAATGTCCCTGTGTGGCTGTGCTGTGGGAGAGATTCCTCACTCCTGCAGCATCACTACAGTGTGACTACGCTGTCCCCATCAACCCCCAATTCTGGATTTAATCCCACCTCTCAGCAGGGATTTTCACTATCACCACCAGACACTTCTTACCGTATGCAACTGTTAATTTCTTTGTCCTCTGATTACCACACAAACCAGCATGCAAGAGTGTCAGGGTGGAATACTTTATTCACATGAATGGTCAGATCCTGGCCCATGCTGCCTGCTGCAGCTGCTCCCATCTTCTAGACAGCATGAACAAGGAATGATTTCTTCATAAATGACTGCTACTGCTGAACCCACAACAATCAGCTTGCTTAACACGCACCCCCCACTTCCCCCCAGCATCATCAGACCCCATAAGCAAGTAGAGACAGTTCAGCTTTGTCCAGGCAAGAGCACAGCGTGGTGGGGCAGGGAGGCTGTGGTGCTGGCAGGGCTGGGAGAAGGGCTCCAGCACACAGTTTGTGCATGCACAGCACCCATTAAACCTCCCTGCAGCTCCACTCTCAGCTGAATATGCTGGCACCCTCCCAGCCCTCACAGTTCCTCCTGCTGCCAGAAGTACCTAGGGCCGGCAAATGATGGGTGCCACCATATCTTCTCCATGGAAAGCTGCTGCCAGAACCCCAATCTTCTATCACCTTCTGGGCCATTTAACCCTCAAAGTAGCCCCTTCCCACAGACTAATACCCTCCCTGAACTATTGCATTAAAAGGAAAAGCCTGTACATTGAACCGTACAGGCTGAGTCTTGGGTAGAGGTTTCCATGCTCGGTGGTCCAGCGGTAGCTGGCAGCCCCCAACCAGCACTCGGGCACAGAAGGGAGCAGGATCCCCTGCAGCCATACACAGCACTTAGGGCTTCATCCTGCTCAGTCTCAGGTCGCGTTCAATTTCAAACTGCCTGTGATCCACGCGCTCCAGGAATGCTTTCCTCTCGATGTACCTGTAGGGAGGCAGAGGCTGTTAAGCAGTGCGTGTAGCAGCCAGGGCTACCCCCAGCCTTGGGGCACAGCTGACCCAAAGTTAGGAGCAGGGAGGGAAGGCATCATCTGCTTCCCTCCCTCTCTCTCCATGAGCTGATCAGTGCACTGAATGTCTCCCATGGACACGAGAGCTGCCCTGTGGCCTGCTGGGTGTCCCCTGTGGGACTCACAGAGGCCTGGGGCGAAGGGATTCTGCAGGCTGGAGGTACAGACTGGCAGGTTCTGGTTCCAGCTCTCCTCTAATGGCTGAGAAATCAGAACCCTCGATGGGTTTGTGTTGGAAGGGACCTCAAAGCTCACCCAGTTCCAACCCCTGCCACGGGCAGGGACACCTTCCACTAGGGCAGGTTGCTCCAAGCCCCGTCCAACCTGGCCTTGAACACTGCCAGGGTTGGGGCAGCCACAGCTTCTCTGGGCAACCTGTGCCAGGGCCTCAGCACCCTCACAGGGAAGAACTTCTGCCTCAGAGCTCATCTCCATCTCCCCTCTGTCAGGTTAAAGCCATTCCCCTTGACTTGTTCCTACAGGCCTTTGTCCAAAGCCCCTCTCCAGGTTTCTCGTAGTCCCTTCAGGCACTGGAGCTGCTCTAAGGTCTCCTCAGAGCCTTCTCTTCTCCAGGCTGAATAAGCCCAGCTCTCTCAGCCTCTCATCAAGCAAAGGTGCTCCAGCCCTGGAGCATCAACATGACCTCCTCTGGACTCGCTCCAACAGGCCCACATCCTTCTTGTGTTAGGGGCCCCAGAACTGGATGCATCCTTCAAAAACAACTTGAACTTGCTCAGGGAAGGTCCTTGGCAGAGAGGCAGCTCTGACGCTCCTCCCTCATGCCCAGGTGACCTTGTAAAGCATTTCAAACCCAACCACAGCAACCCAAGCCACAATACAAGCTGGTAACAGGCACAGGGAGCATTCGGGACACAAACATCATAACCCATGAGCAGCAGCTCAGGGATTCAGCACACCGGTTTCCCTGCCAAAAATCAGCTCATAGCCACTGCTGAGCATTTACCCTCTCCCTCTCAGCACAGCACCTGAGTGCTGCAAGGAAGAAAGCAAGCACGCCTGCACGTGGAAAAGCACCTTGCCACTCATTAATGGCATGCAGATGAATTTTAATGTACTTTGCTGCAACCCTTGCCACAGATAGCCCGGGGCTGTGCTACTAATTAACCTACAGAGGGAGCGAAATTGCAATTCAAAACAGGAGCTGTAATTGAATCATCACAATTGTTCTGCATTTGTTCCAGGGCGGCAAAGCACTCGGCTGTCATGACAAGGTCATTACGCTCCATGCGTTTGGCTTCTCTGTGCCGGTCACTGCTTTTCCTGCAGCTGGTGCCTGCTAACCAGAGAAGCCTGCTGCTTGAAAGCAAGACTGAAGGCTGCAGGCAAGATGAGCATCTGCAGATTTTCTAGGCTCCAGGGTGACCGGCAGCATGCACGGATGTGCCTAACACCCACCTGCATGGGAAGGCTAAAGCCCCTTCCCACCACCAGCAGCAATCCCTCTAGGACAGAGGGCCTCCTCTACCTTTGGTGATGAGGTCTCTGCTTGATGCTACATACACTGAACTGGCACTGAATGTGCTCCAGCACCAGGGTGCCTTTGCCCTTGCTGCAAGGGACAGCCCTGATGCTCCTGCCCACCCAGGCATCACTGGAAACGAATTAATCCAAATTAATTTCAGCGAATGATTCCCCCGAGCGGATGAATGGCCCTGCACATCCCTACTGCCACCCCATGCCCCATTGCAGCTGACACAACTGGGTCAGCTCATCTCCGCCGGGTGCAAGGGCAGGGGTGTAATGCAGATGGGGTGTAATGCGCTGGCTGTGAGGAGGTATTTCTCTGCACCCTTCACTGTCAGAAGTTGGGCTGAGAGCCGTGACCCTCCTCCCCACGCTGGTTCAGGAAAGGCAGACAGGGGAGTGTTGCTTCCCTTCACCCCTGCAAGCAGGGAGGTGACCTGCATCCTGGGGCAGGGCTTGGAGAGGCCACAGGAAGGAAGCTGGAAGGGTCACATTGAATATTAGTGTGTCATAATGCTGGGCGTGTGGTTTTCCTCCCCCTCCGCCGCTGAACACCGACCACAACCACAGCTGGGAAGGCAAGGGACAGGGCTTACTGCTGGCAACCTGTGCCTACTGCTTGGGCAGCAACACCCTGAGCTACTGATTTTGAAGCTCTTTAAGCCCCTCTGCAACACCATTCTCCCAACCCCAGCAATGGGTCAGTGCCTTCCTCTTCCTCCTCCTCAACTGCTGTGCCTCTGGTGGACAGGGACTGGCTCCTGGGGGATGGATAAGGATCATGAACCAGGAATGTGGTCTCACTGCCGCAGAGGAAGCCGTGCATAGAGTAGGTTACCCCATGGCGTTGTCCTTGGCCAGCCACAGAATAACACCGTAGGGGCTGGAGCAGACCCTGCAGGGCACTGCTGTGCATACACAGGGGTTCATGGGGCAGGCAGCCTGGGAACAAGCCCAGCTGGCTGTACAGTATGCACACAGAGGCTGGAGGTGCTGATGGACACAAGCAGGGAAGCAGCAGCTCTGCAGGGGTGGCACAAGCGCCCTCTGCACCCCAAACCCTGCACCTGAGCCATAGCTCCACCCCTGGTTCCCATCCTGGCTCAGTGCAACTGACAGCAAGGCCGTGCCAAATGGCAGTGTAAAAAGCACGAGTGAGGCACAAACACCCGTCCTGTGCTTATCTAAATAACCTTTGCTACCTGAATCAATAGTTTCCTGTAAATTATCAGCCCATGTGGAAACAGGGCGGCTTGATCCACAGCGGAGGAAGGTAAATTTGTGGGGAGAAGAGGCTGTCCCTGCTAACCAGGCCAGTTGCAAACTGCCCTGGGGAGGGTTTCACTGGTGCTGCCTTCTCCCCTGCCAGGCACCACCAGTCATGAGCACACAGGGCTGGCCCAGGGCTGCTCCCCACTGGGGCTGCCCTACAAAGGTGGCCCAATTAAGAGGCCGCTTCACATTTCCATTTATAAAGCTCATCAGAGAGATCAACAGCAAAGGGGACAGCTGCCTCTGCTTCTTACTTCACCCTCCTGTCAAATCCAGGACAGGCCCTCAGGATCTGACACAATCTGCACAAACCCAGATCCTGCTGCAGGGGCAATGCAAATCACTGTATGGGGCTTGTGATAAGAGGGGTGGAAAATCAGAGGCAGGGGTGGACACAGCCACAGGGCAGCACACATTCCCTCTGCCTTGGGAATCTGGGGCCAGGCTGTGGCCGGCTGATAACCAGCAACAGTGTCAGAAACTTGCCGCAGTCCCAGGGAAGGGTTGGAGAGGTCTGACACACAAGTAGCTCTGGACAGCAACTTCTGCAAGGCTACCAGAAAAAAGAAGTTCAGCCTGCCTTCCCTTCTGAGCAAAAAGAAATGCCTCTTGCTTTCCTCAAGACATGCATGGATCATCCCTGCACTGTGCAGGCACACGTAGCATCCAGCAGACAGCTCCAGGAGCAGGTTGTGGCTGTCCTGGTCAGGCAGACTGTTAGTTACAAACCAGGAGAGAGGTTTCTAACATACGTCAGCACCGGGGATTAAAAGCAGCACCCGCTCCCTCCTGCCTGGGTTGAAGGGTTAACAACGGCTCCTTACAGTTTTTATAGAGATGGGTAAATAATTGCTCACTGTAGGCTGAGCAGAGCCTATCTTATTAAAGGAGAAGAGGCAGCTGTGGAAGGGACAACAGGCTCTCCTGCAAAGTGACCTGAAGCAGGCAACGGTGGTGTCTGTGTGCTCTGCCCCCCAAGCAGGCTGGCTGCTCTTGTAACTGTGCAGCACGCCTCACACCTTGAAGGTGGAAGTAATTCATAGTGAGCAGGTACTCATCTGATCCCCTCACATTACATACCTGACTGGCACAAACAGATTTGTAAAGAGTGGCTAAAATTAGCACACCATCTCAAATGTTTCTCATTAGTTTAATGACGAAACCTGATTAACAATAAAGCCCAGTGGATTTTCCAGCCTGGGATGTGACAGGCAGCAAAACCTAAAGCTCTCCCGGCTTACAGATGCTCTTAAATATTGCTGCTCTGCTTTGCTCATCTTTTCAACATGCTAATCCCTTCTTCAGCCTTCGTTATGTTAGTGTCTCCGGAACGGTTTCCTAGGTGTGAAAATCAAGCTGTCCTGCTTGTCTAGGGTGGGAAAGGTAACAGCTCTGCCCAGGAAAGGTCAACATACGGGGTTTGAACAAGCAAGAGATGCCACAGAATACTCATGCAGGGCAGCCTGGCCTGTCTGGGGTGTGTACAGTCCAGCTGAGAGTCAGGCTGACTCCACTGGCTGCAGAAAGAAATGGTGTGTACCAACACTTGGAAGGAAATGGTCTGGCTTTTAATGATGGTACTACCACCATCAGTCCAATCCAGAGCAGTGAAGGCCCAAAGCTGGTACCACATTTGGCACCCACAAAGGACATCTGCACAGGGCAAATTCTCACTCTACATCCCATCGGGACGAGTCAGCCAGGTGCCACAGACAGAAACAGGATGTTTCTCTGGAGGTGGGCTCTCACAAAGTAGCCTGCAGCTCCTGATGCGGCTTCATGGGAAAAGCTCACCCTCCTTCATCTCAGAGCCTGGTACACAGCCTGGCTTTGCCTCCAGACTCCTGGCATGGGCCATTTCAATGAGGCCTTGTGTATGGGGCTCTGACCGCAGTTTTAGCCATGCTGCAGACAGCATCAGCAGTGATCTGGTGCTCTGCCACACCTGTTCACGATGTAAATCGCTCACCAACTTGGATTTCAGAGATCTCTCAGGAAACATCTAACCCCCTCCAGCACTCCTAATGAATTGCTCTACTTGTGCAAGGGCAAGTGTTCAGAAACCCATCAGGGCAGAGCTGATGTAGCAGGGTGCAAGACCAAACTGAAAAAAACCACAGCAACCATGAAGTACCTATTTGAAATACAAACTCCAATGTGTTGGAATGCAGAAGCTCTTGAGTTTTTTCTGCAGAGTAAAAGAACAGCTTAAAATAAAAATACATTTTATGAGCTGTCCACTAAGCCGGTTATGTTTTACCGGAGCTTAGCAAAGCAGCTGTAGTGGAAACACCACTTCTGATCTTATTACTCTTCCCTGCAGTGCATGTTATTAACTGTCTGTTTTATTTACAGCATCGCCATTTACTTTTACGATACTTCCATTAACTTCATTGGAGTGAACATTGCTTGATGCACACAATCAACACCCAGTGCTGCCATAATCTTTAATGCACCTTGCCAGCTGTTCTAGGTTTGGAGGAAGAGAGAGGGCAGAGGCAGCTGGAATGTGTCACTTGAAGAATGGAACAAAGAACATACGTCCCAATTTGAGACAGGGCAAAGGCAACAGTGCCTCCTCATGGGAGTGCTGTATTAGACCAGTTCCTGCTGTATCTGTGCCACTAACAAGAGAGAAGATAAAGCATGACCAGACTCTACTTTAGCTGGACTTGGGTTGGAAAGGATTCTAAGATCATCTAGTTCCAGCCCCCTGCCATGGTCAGGGACACCTTCCACTAGACCAGGCTGCTCAAGGCCACATCCAATCTGACCTTGAACACTGCCAGGAATGGAGCATTCATAGCTTCCTTAGGCAGCCTGTTCCAGTGTCTCACCACTCTCACAATAAAGAATTTCTTCCTTACATCTAACCTAAATCTCCCGTTTGAGTTTGAAAGAACTCACCAGTTTGTCTGCAGACTGATAGGTGCTTGCAGGCTTACCTGTCTCCCTGTGATAGCTAGAGCAGATACTGCCTTTATATATTCCAAGAATAAATCCTTGGTCAATCCCACAGGTTTGCTGAACTCTCTCTGTAGCAAGTGATGGAGTTCTTACATGTATAGGAAGTGGTGGGAAATGCTGTACTACTATTAGGTAAAGTCCCTCTTACCCATCTTTCCCTCGGTTATGGATCGCCAGCTCCTCCACAATCCCCTCTTCTTCCTTGAAGTTCTCCCAGTCCAGTTTAGATTTCTCCAGTGTGCTCATCTTCTGCTTTTTGGAGCCAATTTTTCCCAGGAGACTGCTCATACCACTTGGCCTTTTCACCCTGATGGAGATAAGGGAGCAAATGTGACTTAAAAGCAGGAAGAGAGCAATTAAAAATGGAGCTGAAGAACGTCACGTGTGAGAGTGGTGACCCTGATGGTGGTGAGACACGGCTACTAAACAGATGGCCACCAACTTCAGGCAGCCTGGAGGCAGCAAGGTCACGCTTCCTGCAGATCCTGCTCCCCTGTTCCCCTGGAAGCAGCAGAGTTCATTTGACACATATCTCAAGTGCTCGCTTCATGTGAAAGGCCTTTTTCATTTATCTCCTTAAGAGAACAGAAAGCTTTCAGGCCAAAAGAGATCATTAAATCATCTACTTTGACCCCTTGTATATACCAGGCCAAGCCATTCCACTGATCACCTCCGTGCTAAGCCCAGCTCTTTGTCTTCAGTTTAAAGTGTTGTTTTCTGGAAGGGATCCAGCCTCAGTGCGTCATCAGAGCTGACAACACACTCATGAATTAACCATTTCATTGGTATTAATGCATGTGTTTTCAACTTAATTTTGTCTAGCTTTAGGTTCAGGTTGCTGCTTCTTATTCTAAATTCAACAGTACTTTGGAGCCCAGGTGGGTCTCATTAGTAACACACTCATACACCATAAAGAATTTACATCTGAATTACCATCTCCCAGGTCCCTGTTTAGCAGGAAACCAACTGGGTCTTTCAACTCCTTGCCTCTAGAAGACTGAAATCCCACCCATGTGGCAGGGCCCCCGAATCTCCCCTTTATGCCGGGAAATGCACACATGGGGACTCAGGTCAACCAGGTTGCCCTCTAAGGAAGACAATTCCCATGCTAGGAACTGGTAAAACAAACTGGTATTAACCCTTTGTAAACTCCCGCAGAAGAGGGGGGCAAACAACATCCCATTGAACTCAGTGTTTACACACATTCCAGAGATAACTTCAGGTCTGCAGGGCCTTTGCCTCTACAAGAAGCTGGAGAGGAAATGATTCTCGTTCCTGAGAAATGGAGGAATTTGGGGAGGGGGAGCTACAGAAAGGAAGGCAGCCAGGTGAGCGTGGCAGACTGCTCTCCATCAGTACTATCCAAGCACACTCCTGCCCAGGGGTAGCTGTTCTTGGGAACGTATCCAAAGCTGTCCTTATCGGATCATTAGCATGGTTTATGCTTCCATAATTTGCAAGCCTCTAAAGGAAAATAATTCTGCAGTTTATATGGAATTAAATCAAAGAAAATGATGTCTTTTAAAGTCTCAGCCAGAAGATTCTCAATGCAAGAATGGCTGCCCATAGTCACCTCGGGTTGCAGCTGCCTGATAGAGATATATTTGGGCTACAAACCCTGGATTAAAGGCGTCTTGGCGGGCTGTATAACCCTTGGACAAAGATACCTGCCCCTCCTCATATGCCCAGCCAGAGGAGCAGAAATGGCCCAGGACCTGGCTCTCTTCTTTCTTTCAGTCCCTGGCCACCACAGTGCCAGCCAACACTTTTCACTCTGAGAGACACAGAGCGACCTGGGTGCGCTTTTATCTCTGAATGTTTCATCAAAATGTTTACAGCTCTTCACATCATGGTCATGCAATAAAACCTTGATACTCGCTTAGCCTCTGATTCTCCCTTCCCTTTCAAGACATGATGGCTTCAAGTATCCTTATCTGCAGGTACCAGAAACGTGGTGCAAGGGGGCAAAAATGTGCAATGATCTTCTCAGCACAAGATAACACTCGAGAGATTTGGCTCCCACATCTGGTCATTCAGAACTACACATGAGCCTTGCACAACCATCAAGCCTAGCGTCTGCATGTTCATGTTGGAGGGAGTGAGAGGTGGAGATACGACAAGGAAGAAGGCAAAACTAAACAAAATATTGGGCAAGCATCCCCTGTGGCAATCCTGGCTGAGCAGCCACCCAGACAGCAGAGCCTGGTGCTTGTGCATGGCAGCTCCTTACTGCAAGGCCTTGGGGTTTAGCGTGAGACTTAAAGATGCCCTGAGACAGATGTAGAGAAGTGCTAGGGCTGATGCAGCTGACACTGCTCCTCTCCCCCAAGCCTGGCAGGCAGAAGGTGTTTAAATTAACACAAGGAAAGTATTCAACAACACG
Organism: Lathamus discolor; assembly: GCF_037157495.1. Lineage (NCBI taxonomy): Eukaryota > Metazoa > Chordata > Aves > Psittaciformes > Psittacidae > Lathamus > Lathamus discolor. The sequence continues at coordinate 20,979,815 of NC_088909.1, read as the reverse complement.
TTTCTCTGGATGCACTTAACTTTCCAGACATGCTTGTGCTTACAATTTTGCCAACTGGGAGAAGCAGAGGTGCAGAAATGGAGGGTGTTGTCCTATGTCCCTAGATGTCTCCTAAGTGTTTATTTTGGGCAGAGAACCCCAATGGCACGAGAGCCATCTCAACATCTCACCTGCATCCACCAACTCTTCTGCAGGCGGAAGCCTACAGCCAACCACACAGCTGTATTACAGACAGGCCTATCTCTGCATAAGACAGGGCATGCACCTGGAAAACCCACTTGAAGCTGTTTCAAGATCTCTCCTGGGTGTCAGAGAAATGTCTGCCCTGCAGAGTGACAAGCAGACGCAAAGGCAGGCTCACACATGCTGAAATTGATGCGTTTCTTCTCCTCGGCCTGTCAGCTGCCAAGGGGAAGAGCCAAGTTGGGACAGGGGCCGATCGGCCAGGCTGGGCTGCCACACACGTCCCTGCATGAAACACAGACTGGGACATGCCCACAGGCAACTACTGTTCCCAAACCACAATGGAAGATATATGGAAGGGAAGGGAACCAAAGGCATGATTGCTCCACCAACCATGGCCAGAGGTGGAATCAACAGTGGCGCTGGCTTCACAGCAGGGAGCAGGAGCTGGAGGCTGCATGCTTACCACACACCTTTTCTTCCATGGTAATTCCTGGCACAAACTAACAATGTCTACATGCACACATCTATCTGTAACAGTGCTCAAGGCCCCTCTATCTCCTCTTGGCCATGGATCTCAGGAGCACACCTTAAAAGATACAATTCATCCCATGTTTGAAGCTACAGAGTCTAAGTTATGAATGTGGACCTCCATCAACTGCTTCCAGACAGCCACAATACCTGCAAGTCAACAGTTCCTTCAAGGCAAGGGAACCTGACCAAAAAAGGCAGGCTATGTCGCACCCTTGTATTGATCACTACTCCAAAATCACTGCTAATATCCGGTGTCAGCTCCATGCTGGAGATGGGCCGTGGGCTGGATGACCCATCTCTGCTCCAGCCCCAACAACCCTTGGTCCTTTGCTGCTTGCCAGGCAATGAGATGGGGCCAGGCACAGGCTGAAGGACATGTTTGTCTGCTGCTGAGCCTTCACTCCACGCTGAGCCTTTCATCACCCTGAATAAATCCAGCAGCAAACCTGGGGGTGGAAATTCCTACTCTTGTGCCAAAACGAAGTAAATGAGAAACATTAAAGTCCAATTAAAAACTTGCTTGGCCTTAAATGCCTCATTCATTTAAAAAGCAAGTAAAGGGGCCTGATTAATTGCATTCGGTGCCAATAGCAGGAATTATTACCCTTTCTGTACTCATGAAGGGTATCTGCTGGGGCATCTTTAATCACTAAGGTATTTAAAGGAGAGAAAGTAATTTGATAAGATATAATGGATCCCAGGGATGAGGATCAGGACAATCACCCATTTAGGACCCAAAGACAAGCTTCTCCTTTTCATGGTTAAAAAGCACAGCCCAAGTCAGCAGCTGAACCAGCAAATCAACATGCTGGGAAGCTCTGCCTTGGGTGAAGAGACTTCCTTGCACCCATCTAATGTCTTCAGGACAAAGACTATGTCTGTACGTCACCTGCTGTGGCTGCACACAGGGAGAAGCAGCAAGCCAAGGGCTCCCTTCCTGTCCCACCATAGCTGAACACACTCTGTTTCTGTCCTTAACAATGAGCCTGCAGCCCAACCAGGACCTTAGAAAATGGCTGCTATACCACTGATGTCACAGTGTCACTGTCACATGTAATGCCTGCTGTCTGGTAAGGTTGGCAGCGTCTGAGAAATGCGTGCCTGCTTCCAAAGAGGCAGACTTCATCAAAGCTTTATAAAATAATCTTCAAGCAATAGGAAGACAGGGCTACAAAGGTCTCATAGTGCATCCTGCCGGCCAAAGATGCGTTCCAGAGATGGGTGCTCTGAAGGCCTCCTGACACCAACCCACACATAGTAGAGGTTTCAGTACTTCATCAGCCTTTCACTTATGTTAAGTTTTCCCCAATGACTAAATTTCCTTGCTCAGGCTATGACTGGTTATCTTCTTCCTAGTAGCTACTAAGAACAGCTCATTCCCTCACATTTTGCAGCAGCCTTTTATGTCTTCGAAAGCTTTTCCTTCTCCTCCCCTGCTAAGCTTGTTCTTCACCAGACTAAACAATCCCACGTCCTTCCAAGCTTTTCTCATGGTTTCCAACCCTCTGACCATTCTCGCTGGTCTCCCCGAACTCTCTGCTATTGGCCCACATCTTCTTTGAAATACAGCATCTAAAATGGGAAAGAAAGGGCTCCAGCCACAGCTTTACCGGCACTGGAAGCAGAAGGAATACTTCAGATGCCTTGTGAAGCATGCAGCTCCTTACACGGCCTCCTATGACGTCTGCCTTTTCACAACCGTGTGATAGCATTGACTCATGTTGAGCCTGTGATTCAGAGGTATCTGTGTGCTCTGCTGCTGCCAAGCCAGTTATTTCCTTTCCCGATCCGTGCAGATGATTATTGCTACACAAAGGCAGAGCTTTGCTCTGGTCCTTCTGTGCTGTTCCCCCTGTCTGCCTTCACGTTTCCCTTGACACAGTGGATCTTGGGTGTCTTCGCGAACAGCCTCTGCCATTCATAACACCCATGCTGCAGCTGCTGAAGAGTACCAGTGGGGGAAGTATCCATGGGGACAATTTAGCAGCTGAACCAGCATAAGCTGGCCACAAAAGATCAAGCTGATAGCCAGAAGCAGGCAGGGACCAGCAGCAGATGGCAGGAGTAGCTGTGACAGTTCATGCTGTCCAACTCCAGTAACCAAAGGGTGGCCACAGGACACGTACTCATGTGTTGATCAAAGAGCCAGCAGCATTCCCAGCTCCAGCCTCACCTCCACCCTTGGGGATCACAAACCCTCTGCTGTTCTGTTTCTGCTGGCTCTATGGGAGTGTGGAAACCACAAAACCTGCAGTGCTTCTCCATCTGCTTTCTATCATCCTCCTTGCTGTTGAGGACAGCAACTGCTGTAGCATGAAGGTCCAAATTCTGTCTTCTAGCAATCCTTTTAAGAGAGCAATTTGTAAGGGTGGGACATCTTCTCTGGCCTCACTGCAGGATTTGCACCTCCCAGAGAAGAGACAGTTTGGTGCTGGGCACTCTACCACCTTCCATCTGAAGCATCTGGTCACTCTCCATGAGGCACTGCACAGCAACCTTTCTTTTTGCAGAAATAAACCTGGACTCACATGGTTGATATAATTTCATCAGAAGGAAATCTTGCGAGGCCAGGGAAGACCCCGTATGTCCTGCCCTAGCCTCCATACACAGCTTAACAATGAAATCACCTTTACCATCAAAACTGCAGGTTACAAGCACAGGCTAAAAAAATCCACTTTCAAGGAGGTTTAGAACTAGAATAGCCAATTTTTGTTGTGCATTAGTTGATCAGATGATTGCAATAGGCAAGGATCCTGCCAATGTCTGGCACAAGAGGACAAGCAGAAGGCATCTGCTCGCAGGCCTTCTTCAGCATGGCTGAACAGCTTTGCAAATCTTCAAGCAGAAGATCCCAACTCAAACATCAGCTGTAACACAAAACATTTCCCTGCTGGCTCCCTGCAAGGCAGGGCGGCACATCAGATACCACTAGCAGCTGGTGAGTAAACATCACTGCATGCAGAAAGATGGCATCCCGGGCCATGCAGCCCTGTAAGTTCTACCTTCATAATCAAGCTCAGGCTGTCCTGCAGCCCCTCTCCTGCTACCTCCCTTCCCCACCAGAGCCTGCAATATTTCATAGAATCCCAGACTGGTTTGTGTTGGAAGGGACCTTAAAAATCACCCAGTTCCACCCCCCTGCCACAGGCAGGGACACCTTCCACTAGAGCAGGTTGCTCCAAGCCCTGTCCAAGCTGGCCTTGAACACTGCCAGGGATGGGGCAGCCACAGCTTCTCTGGGCAACCTGTGCCAGGGCCTCAGCACCCTCACAGGGAAGAACTTCTGCCTAAGAGCTCATCTCAATCTCCCCTCTGTCAGGTTAAAGCCACTCCCCTTATCCTGTCCTTACAGGCGCTTGTCCAAAGCCCCTCTCCAGGCTTCTTGCAGCCCCTTCAGGCACTGGGGCTGCTCCAAGGTCTCCCCTTAAGGAGCCTTCTCTTCTCCAGACTGAACCAGCCCAGCTCTCTCAGCCTCTCTCCAGAGCAGAGCTCTTCCAGCCCTCACAGCATCTCCATGGCCTCCTCTGGACTCGCTCCAACAGCTCCACGTCCCTCTTGTGTTGTTGCCCCAGAGCTGGACGCAGGACTGCAGGGGGGGTTTTCCCCAGAAAGGACCAGAGGGGGAGAATCCCCTCCTTTGACCTGCTCACGCTCTGGGGGTGCAGCCCAGCATGGGGGGGGATTCTGGGCTCAAGCACACACTGAAGCTGGGTCATGGGGAGCTTCCCATCACCCAACACCCCCAAATCCCTCTCCTCAGGGCTGCTCTCAATCCATTATCCATGCAGCCTGTGTTTGTGTTTGGGATTGCCCGACCCAGTGCAGGACCTTACAGTAGGCCTTGTTGAACTTCATGTGGTCTGCACAGTCCCACATCTCAAGCCTATCCAGGTCTCTCTGGGATTCCATGCCTTCCCTCCAGTGTGTTCACCAACTGATATTTACTTCTAGTACAGCAATAGCAGCTCTAATCCTGTCACCCCAAGCACCTTGATGGCAGGTGAGAAACTGCCATTCGGCAAAGAAGAGAGCACAAGGTTTTGTAAATAGTAATAACTAGTCCTGCCACAAAGTGCTGTAAAGCTGAATAGTTCCCTTAACATCAGGAAATGGTTCTCATACAAACTAACCACAGCTGGGCAACTCCTGCAGCCATTAAATACTTTCATTTTAGCAACGTGGAAGATTCCTGCCCAGCGCACCATGGGTCACCCACCCTGCTGGCCTCCCTTCAAACGACAACCTGGTGTGAGACACACTGCACAGGAGGATATATGCAGAGACCTGGCTGGTGGCCCGTGTGCCAGCTCTGCTGTTCACCCCGAGCCTCCCCAGACCCTGTTCCTCAAAGAGGAGTGAAAATGGTGGGGAGGAAAAGTGGCACATGGCAGAAAGGGAATCAGAGTGCTATCTGCTCCTCAAGGTCAGGGCAGTCAGGCAAGATGGAGCAGGCGGCAGCAGAATGATGGTGGCTGGTATTGTCAGCTTGCAGGAACCCTCCCTAAAATGATACAACAGGTCTTCCTCTTCAGACCCTAAAACCAACCAGCTCTTCCCATCCCTCACCCTGTGTAACTGGTCGAGGACAAAAACATCTCCCAGGCAAAACCTAATCACATTCCTTTTTCATGCCCCTCCCACTACTCTGCATCACTCCCTGAACGGGCACTCAGATGGATGCAAAGAGCAGACCAGCTTGTTCTCAGCGCTAACTGTCACAACGGGTAGTTAAAAATAACAAACAAGAAAGCCTCCCTGATGATGAACAAACACTGAAATCCCACGTGGAAAAAAACCAAAAACCAAGTGAGGAGGAAATGCAGATAAAAAAAGCACGGTGGATGCCGCTGGAGGGCTGGCTGGGTGGTGGTGATTCTGGTCAGAGGGCAGCGGCCAGGACTGAGTGAACACAAAGCAGGCTGGCTGGAAGAGGACAGCCCAATTCCCACTGCCTGGCCAGGGAACTCGCTGCCAATTCAGGTAGTGGTGCCTGCGCATATGCTCCGCTAGCTGAGCTGATAGTAGATACCCAGCATTTACACCCTAGAGAATGTATAAACCAAGCCAAAGAACCTGCCTGAAGTGCTCCAAGAGTAGCAGTGACTTTTGAGGCACAGTTATAAACCCAGATCTTTGTAGTGAGGATCACAGAGCTTCTTGCACACTGAAAAGTGACATGCACTAAATCACCATGGCAAAGCAGCTGTAACTGGGGCAAAACCCATTTGGTGCTGCTGCAGGGCACCTTCATCCTACACCTATGTCCCAGCACCTATGTGTTACAGTGCTACCTATGTCCAAAGGTAGTAAGAGACACAAGTGCCCTGGCAAAACATAGTTACCCCACCTGCAATCCTGCCAACAGAATTATTGCTGCTGCACATGGGGCTTCACTGACAAGAGGCAGTCAGTAGCTCGTGATGAAATTCTCTGAGTCCAGTTACCCCTGCAGAAGGTGGTTGGTCTGACTGCAGCAGCACCAGCCTGAAGTGCAGGTTCTGAGCTGATGGCATGAGTTAACTCTTTGGCTTCTGTTCAGGCTTGCCAATACAATTTAACCTCAAGTGTCTTTGCCATCACTACTGTTGGAAAGCAAGCCAGCAAAATCTGAAGAGCTAAGCTGAGCCCCAGGTCCTTCTAGTTTCTGATGTCACCCTATATCCCTAAGACCTCAGGACAGCCTCATGGTGACCACCCCGACATGAACACTGATGCTCACAGCTTGTTTCCGTTCTCAGGAAGTCTTTGACACCACTCTACTGAGCTGAGGAGGTGATCCAGGATCACAGCACAATGCACGTTTGTTAAAACACGTCCAATACATATGGAAGAGAAGGTATAACCTCTTGAGAAGTGAGAGCGATAGTTGTCCTTTCCCATAGCCAGAGTCTGTGTGGAAAAGAGTTTGACAGAGATAAAAGGTACTGCCAGGCAAGGACAGCCAGACTGCTACACCCCAGCAGCTTGGCAATCTAAGCCTGACCCAAGATGATGTGGTTTCCATCAGTGTGGAGGGCAAGGGCAGATATGACAGACTAAATGCATGTGTGGTGCTGCCTTGGTGAGGGTTCCTGCACGCAGTGGCAGAGCTTGTAATGAGCACAGTTGATTCTGGATGTGTTTGTGCCCAATACAGCCTGTGGGGAAACAGGTTTGTCACAGGGGTGAAAACGTGTCAGTCCCACCTTCCAGCAGCAGTGAGCAATGGCCCACCAAAGAGCAGTATTTCAGCTACTGGTTTATTGCTGGATTTGTTATTGTAGAATCATAGAATAGTTAGGGTTGGAAAGGACCTCAAGATCATCTAGTTCCAACCCCCCTGCCACAGGCAGGCACACCTCACACTAAACCATCCCACACAAGGCTTCATCCAACCTGGCCTTGAACACTGACAGGGATGGAGCACTCACAACCTCCCTGGGCAACCCATCCCAGTGCCTCACCACCCTAACAGGAAAAAATTTTCTCCTTATATCCAATCTAAACTTCCCCTGTTTAAGTTTTAACCCGTTACCCCTTGTGCTGTCACTACAGTCCCTGATGAAGAGTCCCTCCCCAGCATCCCTATAGGCCCCCTTCAGATACTGGAAGGCTGCTATAAGGTCTCCATGCAGCCTTCGCTTCTCCAGGCTGAACAAATTAATGATTAATCCAGCACAGTGAGTTGCAGTGTGACTTTACAAGTTGCATGATGCTGCTTTGCTCTGGCAGAGTGCACCTCACCTTCAGGAGGGAAATAAGTGTCACAGCACCACCTTACAAACAGCAAAACCCACACAGCAGGTGAGGAAGGGGCTGGCAGAGCATCACACCATGGGGTGCCAGCAGGGATTCTGGTGTACTCTCCAAGGCATACAGATATTTCATGCTCATCTCCATGTCATGAATTCTGTTGGATAGGCCTTTCCAAAGTGCTGGGCTGGAAAAACAGACCTAAGTGCTGCCTTGCTCTGAAACAGGACAGCATAGATATGGTACTACCCGGTTCTCCAGTCTGCCCACCAAACTGGGGAACAACCTGGCTGTAAACACACAGTAATACTGCGCACATGAACATAGCTGTGTGCGAGGCACTAGGTGGTGAGGCACTGGCACAGGTTGCCCAAAGATGTGGTAAATGCTCCATCCCTGGTGGTGTTCAAGGCCAGGCTGGACAGAGTCTTGGGCAACATGTTCTAGTGTGAAGCATCCCTGCCCACAGCATGGCAGTTGGAACTGGATCTTAAGGTCCCTTCCGACCCAAACCATTCTATGATTCTACAGTTATTCCAGGAATAAAACCAGATTCAGGTCTCCATGTACACCAACAGGCAAATTTGCTGAGCAGGGGAGAGAGGATGCTTTGGCTCAGGAACGGCAGAGAGCAGCAGGAATAGCAGAGGTGCACAGCTGTGCCAGAGCTGACCTTTCCTCACGCAGGTCCCATCCCATAGCATCTGGGTCTGCACCCACTTCTGAAGGGCTGGACTCTCTTTTTACAGGCTTTGGAGGACACGCTCATCAAGAAGCACATCAGTTCTTGGGGAGCTGGCTCAGGCAGAGCCCCTGACCTGCACGTCCCCGTATCAGCAGGAAGGGCTCATTATGGAACAGACCAGTGTTTCCTGTGCAGGACCAAACCCTTTGTGAAAGCACTGCCGCCATGGAGAACCCGCTTCCTAACAGCAAGAGGAAGCAGAATATTTTCCTTGGGCCTCCGAGACAGAGTTGCTACAGGGTGGTTATCAGCAAAATAAAGTTTCACTTGTGGAGCTGGGCAGTGCATGCCACGCACGGGCTGTTACTGCAGGATAAAGGTACTCCCTGCAGCATCCCTGCCTGCCCCCGAGCTGGGGACAATTCAGAGTGGCATAAGGCCCCTTTGTACCAGTGTAACTGCAGCTGCCCTCTGGGCTGTACTGGCAGAACCATTTTAGCAAAAACAAAATCTCGCACCCTCCTAATCAGTGTGACATTGTGCGGAGACCTCAGCTCGCTCTGGCTCCTCTCCAGCCCAGAGCACAGACCCAGGCTGTTTCAGTAGCAGACCCAGCCAATTACGCTACAGTATCTGCGTATGGAGCTCAACAGGAGCTTAATTGAAAGAGCTGTAGCATTCAAATGACTTTTGATACTATGAAGACATTAATGAGTCCAACTCAGCACTAACCAGCTCTGTCTGATGCTTGGCTGATGGCTAAGGACCAGTAACTTGGTCTGTAGCCAGAGCTACGCCCCTGTTAACTCAGTATAGCACCGCCGCTGTGGCCAAACGCTGATGGAATTGCCCCTTCCCAGCTGGAAGATGAAGTAACTCCTCATGTGAGCTCTCCTCCACCCAGGGCATCCACACAATGCAAACCAGACCTGCTTCTGCCACTGAAGGACCATGTACATGCACACAAACTCCCCAAACTGTTCCCACATGGACTAAATTCAACCTGCAAAGCACCACTTTTGTTTATTCTTTATATTGAAAAATATCATGCATGCTCTTCATATGTATTTTATGTTGCTCTGAAGTTCTGTACATGTTTTGGGACAATAAATATGCCAGTTTCAGATGGATTTTCCTACACCACCACAGATACAGTACACCTACCTCACTTCCAGGTAGCAAGCTATATTTAATTTAGTGTCTTAGTGCTGCCACTAAGAAATGACGGGGAAGTGCCTTTCACAAAAGTTTAACTGTGTGTGGGGAGGGGAGGTGCTTCTACTATTCTCTCTTCTGATCCAATGCAGAAATATAAGCAAAAATGTATACACACACACAAAAGTTGCCAGTGAGCTTGCACTCCTATGCGGCTGTGAGGCATTTCACACCCCAGCAGCAGGCAAGGACAAAAACTAAAAGCAAGAAGGCACGATGCTTTTGATACCCATGACTAGCAGGTCAATGACCTGAAAGCTGCAGCAGCTACTGCAAGTCAGTTGCTGTGGCATCTAACATGCTTGCTGGGCTACATTTTGGGTCACACGCTGAAGTATTTTAGAGTAACACCCTGTATTACGGCCATATTTAGCCATGGAAATAAGTGTGACTTGACTTTCAAACACTTGCAGCTCTCACTGACTTCATTGGGTTCAGTTGAGATGTTTCAAATAAACTGGTAACGACCACAACTCTGGGCTGGGACCAAGCACAGGCCATTTTTATCTTAAAAGGCATTTGTTTGAGAACATTCCGAGCTGCTAGAACCAACAGCACTGAAGTAATTTCACCGCGCAACCTTAAAAACGTTGACAGCTTTGTCTGCAAAGCGACATGGATTAATTGGTGACCAATCCTTAAAAAAGAGGTTAAAAAAAAACCTGCTGGCAAACAGAGGAGAAATTCCTCCTCTCTTCAGAGGCTGACTCCTTCCCCTCCTTTGTCTAACAGCAGATCTTTTGTTCAGGATTTCTGTTGGGAGCAGCCCCGAGGTACGCAGGGAATGTCTTGGTTATGACGAGCCCTCCAGACTAGTGCGGGGACCCGGTTTTAATGGGAAGAGAAATGGCTCCAAATCATGCCTGAGAAGTAGTGCTAATAGAATTGTTCCAGTACTAAAGGGATTTCAAGGTGAATGAGTGCGGGTGGCGGAGCAGCTGGTGTGATTCCCAGGTTGCTCTTTATGGCACAGTGTGCTATGCAAGGAGGATCTAACACCCCAACCACCCAAGCCTTGAAAAAACAACCCCAGTGTGTCCCATCCCTGCAATGCAGAGTCCCTGGCTCTGTCCCCATGGTCTGTAGACAGCCTCAGTTCTGGTTAGCTTCCCACTGTATCAGACCAATGCCAGGCTTTGATCAAAATTACGTGAGAAAGGCAGAAGTAGGGAGGGAGCCCCCCTGGCAGGGACCCCTCTGCTTTCTCCAGCAATTAATCTGATAGCTTTAAGAACAGTTCTGATTAAAACAAATGCACTGCCTTCCACTGGAAAATGTTTGCATGCCAGCAGCCCAGGACAGGAAAATATTCCCAGGAAAATAAGTCAGGGGAAAGGAGTGTCAGGGCTCCCTAGCACAAATGCATCACTACAACAAGTAACAAGCTAGAGCTGGTGGAGCAGTTGCTTTGCAGCATCATCCAAGTTAATAAATGGTATGAATATAGTATCTTCCAGTGGAAAGCCTGCCCTGGCAGCATGTGGGACAATAAAGATTTGGGCACTGCTACAAGCAGCCATAAAACAAGAACAGGGGTTTAATCACATTTAATTGCTTTTGGGAAGGGTAAATCACCTAGTTATCAATCACAATTACCTTCCCTGCTGTATTCCAGATTAAGAGTTGGCCAAACAATCCAATGAAATTGGGTATTTCAGGGGGTAAGGAAAGGAGGGAAATACCCTAAAAACTTTAAAGATGTTTGACATACAAAACCTGAAGTCCAACCTACAAGAAAGTGGGCATTAAAAAGTTTACTGATGAAATAATGTGCTTTTCTTCTCAACTACAACTTTCTAAGGCTGGCAACTGCAGAAGCAGCTCAGTAACAAACCAGAGGACAGCACAGAAAGCCTAATTTTTCCACAGAAAGAGAAGAAACTAAGATTATCCTATGTTATTTTTCTAGGGCTTGACTGAAGTGTTTTAAATGCCTAAGGCTGGCAAGGTTACCCTGAACGCCTTCCAGCTCTGGCAACAGCCACTTAGAGGAGCTGCCCTTCCTCTTCCCAGGGACCTACCTCACTGGAAATAGATCTCAAGTCTCCAGAGGAAGAACATGGAAACAGCTGATTTCTCCCAGTTGCCACCTTCCAGCTGGAGGCAGCCAGAGGGGTAAGAGGAAGACTTCCCTTACGCCCATGCAAAGCGAGAGGTTCCCAAACAGATTTTGCAGCTAACATTCACCTACCAAAAGCTGCTCTGAAAGCCAAAGCTCTCACTGAGTGTGGGGACCACAACCCCGCAGGGCTCCCACTACCTCCAGCAGCCCTGTGCAGAAGGGGGCGGCAGGGCCAGGCTTTTCATGACACATCATCTCTGGAATTCACTGGTGAGCATCCCACAGCCTCTACTTGGTACGATGCCAGAGCTGTTTCTCAAATCTTGTGTGACCTACCATCTGCTGAGGGCAAACCAGTAAGGCAGACATCATCCAGACAGGAGACAAGACCAGTAGGCTGCTGCTGAATGAACAGACAAATGCTTCACAAAACTGACTCCTGTACTCTGTTGGAGGGAGCAGGTACAGGTCGCTGGCTCTCCTACACAGCCTGCATGACCCTAGGCAGGTCATTTAGTCCCTTTGTAGCAAGACTTTTTGTCTCAGGAGGCAGAGAGCTATGCAAGCAGTGCTGAGCAAGGCAGGCAGGCTGCCAGCTGAGGATTCAAACTCCTTCAGGGAACTGCAACAGTTACGCGGTAAACGCATTAACCATGGGAACAGCTTCCCAAAGGATGTGGTGGATCCCAAATTGTAAGTCTTTCCATTGTGAGTGGATGCCTCTCAAAAATGCAGGCTGTAGTTCAACCACAACCGCTTGCAGAGAGCTCTCAGGGAATGCCACGACCCCAGCAAAGGCAGGGTCTCACACTGGTACAAGGGACCTGCTTCTGACCTTCAAGCAACAAACCTGTCCTCTGCACCTCGCCATGGGAATTCAAGACTTCTCTTGGCTATTCCCCTTTTATTATGTCTCTGCCCAGCCCAGTTTTCGCTGTTCATGTGATCTGCCCCAGGCCAGCTAAATTCCATTTGAAGGGACCTGTTGAGCAACCCTCTAAACCTTGTCACCCTTCTAACTGGTTTTGTTTGGGTTTTTTGATTGCTTTTTTAGTTACAAATAAGATCTCCTAGTGAAAGTTCCTCTGTTTCTTTGCTTCTGATTCTGTTCCCCCGGCACCAGTTTCTTGGTGAAACTCCGACATAAGGACCAGCAAGTGCCAGGACCAGGCTCTGCAAACAGCCAGGTACAAGGAGGTCATGCTGAATGTCCCAGGAGACCAGCAAGAAACAGGAAACTTTCTGCAGGGGAAAAAAAAAAATTAAAAAAAAAATCCCTTATCTGCCTCAATCACAGTAGTATTTGGATAAAATGTTCTTGTTCCTATCTGGGATGTCATCTCGCAGCCGCGCTCTCAGGTCTCTAGCAGCACCCAACTGATCCCGATGTGTACCTTGGTGAAAGGGTAACTGTATCATACTTAAAGTCATTCCTCCTTTTCTCATCTCTTGGCTTTTGCATTTCTAGTTCTTTTCGGGGTCTATAATCAGGAATTTTAGCAGCTGATTTCTACCCAATAAAATGTCATAGCTCTCTCCAGGATATCTCTACCACAGCACTTCTTCTGCAACTGTTTTCTTTCCATTCAGCAACCTCGACCATCTCCATGATCAGAACAGCCCAAGCAGGGTAAAGCCTTGCCAAAGAAAGAAACTCTCCCATTATTCTCATCCAAGAAAGTGGCACAAAGGAAGACCAGAAGGGATGGCTTGCATCCCTGAGTCACGGCAAAGCTGGGAAAGGCTCATCTCCAGGAGAACAGAGTGCCAGCACTTTTTTTAACTTAGCCAGCAGCTGCAGAATTTAAGCTTTATTAAAAGCCTATTTTGCCCTTGCTGCTGCAAAGGAAACCATCCTCCCTCCTCTCCCCTCCCAAACAAAAGGCTAAAGTCTGCAGACAGGTATCTGGTAATGTCACCTTAGAAAAAGGTGGCAGCTTGACTCATTTCAGTGGGATGTGGTGCATGGAACAGCTTTACTTCTACTTCAGGTTACAAAAGAAATATACTGCTCCCATGGCTGATCCTTGCTTTGAGGTTTTACGATGAGCAATACAATAAATCTTCAATATTCTCTGATTACAAGTGTCTGGAGCAAGAAAAGAAGAGAGAGAGAGGGAAAACAGGTAGGCTGGATTTTGAGGCTCTAGGCACCACTCATGACACACAGTCTCCCATTTACTTCTGCATGCAGAAGCCCGGTCTCCCAGAGATACACACTGTGTAAAAGGTTAGAAAGACCCTCTTTTGAGCAGCTTTCCTACAGTAGATTTTAGCACAACACAAACAAGAGGCTACATTATTAGTCAGGTCAGAACAAGAAGAGACAGAGCACTGACCTAGATGCTATTTACTAAAAACACTGTACTCCAAGGGCTATTCTAAGCCTACCTTGATTTATGGATTAATCTGCTGGATCAGTAATTTAGGCTATTTGATGGTTAGCATTTGTAAGTGCATATTTCTGGGAAGGCTGAAAACCTGCGTTTGATTTACAAAATTACGGCAGGGTCTCTAGTGGCTTGGGTATCTGTCAGAGGCAGGCATTCTATGTTAGCCATGTTCTCCCTTCTCTCCGCACATCCAAGTTTAATATCAGCAATAAAATACCAACTGCTCCTGCAGCATGTACTCTAAAACAGCAGACCAAGTCTGAGTCTTGTCCCCCTTCCCATTTCTAGCCTTCTGTGCCAGTTGCCACATGATATTGAGGCTTTAGGATGACGTATATCAACCAGCTAGGGTGGAGGAGAAGGGGACCAGAAAGCATCCAGATAATCTATGCCTTCCCCACGCCTTGGGGAGCATGTCCCAGCCTCACAGGACAAGAAGCATTTCTCCCCTGCATCCCTGCTTGAGGAGAATGGTGCCAGGGGCTGGCCTAGCTGAACAAAACAGGACAGGATTTGAAGAGGAAAAACCAGCCGTGCCTCTGTTTGCAGCTAGCCCCTCCTTTCACCCAGCCCTTTCTGACTTGGACCCCAGGCTGCTGCTATCTTTCAAGCCTGGGCTCAGATTCCCTCTGGAGTATGCCAGCAGAGCTCTTGAAAATAGCAGTGGGAATCCTCATTAAACAACAGGACTAAATGTCCTCCCTCAAACACCCAACACATGGGGTCCAAAAGCCTTCTGGAGCCTTCAGTGCCTCTGCAAAGCAGGCAGTGAGCTTCAGCTGGCTCTCAGCATGGCCTGTTTCATAACACAAAAGGAAGCTTGAATCCCTCAGGGCTCAGATTTTTTTCCAGACTGGGTAAACACACGCAAACACACATTATGTGCATGCACAGCAACTGAGACAAAGGATCTGTGGCCAGGTAGGTGTCTAACTGGTGGTCCAGGCATGTGGTAACATGTATGTAATCCTAGAAATCTTCAGCTAAAAGAGATGTCTCTCTAGGCTGACTCTGTGCTGCTTCCAAGTCTCTCTTTGAGGTTAAAATGCAGTCTTTGTTGTTTGCAACATTACCATTTCAGAAAAAAACCCACCTCTGCTCAACCCCCCACCCCAAAGGTTTGGTTTGGAACCCAAAACATGGGCACTTTAATAGTAGAATGTCAAAGCCCTCCAGACATTAGGCAGATTCTATTTAAGACCCACATGTGCAGCTGATCAGAGACTTATTCCTTAAAGGACTGAAATGGCAAGACAGTGCACCTCAGCGAGCAATCTTGTTTAATAGTCAATTAGCAGAGATGCGCTCTTCTGAGCTAAAGATCACTGCAGACAGAGAAAAACCATGCATGAACATCAGCTTTCCTCCACTTCTGCTATTAAATTGAGCCAGCTGATCCACTTTCAGCTCATCATTAACTGGTAAGACTGGAAAGGTACCCAGCAGTTTCACCCCAACCAGAAGAGTAATGTTCCTGATAATAAAATATTTTTTTTATATACTAGAGGGCAGCTGAATGGGTTCAGAAGCCGAAAGAAACCCCCAACTTTTTCAGTACAAAGCCTTGTCTCTGAGCATGTAATTAAACCGGGGCAAATTACGATCCTCTCACAGTGACTTCCCTTGCAGATCCAAATACCTAAACTCCACATTGTCATACAGCTGGGAGAAGGAAACAGCTAACTAAAGGCAGATTTGCATCATGTTGATGTATTAGCACCAGCCAAATTACAGATGAGAGCAGGCCACCTACATCCAGCCAAATGGTGGTAACAAACAGCACTGTGAAACAGCGCACACACCCAAATTTCATAGGCACATGAACATTAGTGTAACCAAAAGCACATGGGGGCTCTTCTCTAGAGCTGCCAACCCCACTGTTCAAATGCCATGAGTCAGTCTATGCAACCTCTCCAGTTGAGGTTAGCTCAAAAGCTAGAGATTGCAGAAAAGAAAATCAGAAACAGTATTAATTTGCCTCCTTGTTTCTAAGAGTTAGGTTAAGCCAGCCAGAGTGGCTGTCCTTTCCTTCCAGCCTTTAGAGGCAGAAACTTAACTTTTCTTCCCTCAAAAGCAGAGTTTCTTATCTGGTTGCTTTTGTATTAAGAGGAAAACTTGCCAAGTATTTAAAGACTTCATGCAAAGTTAGCATCACTCCCTCCCACAATCAATCAAACATAACACTGGGTGACTTGTGATTTCCAACAAGAGGCTTGTGCTACCTGGTTAAAAGTAGAGGAGAGCTGCTGTCCACAACCCAGCCTGGAAAATCTGATAGAAAGGTTTACACCACCAAATCAGTGCTCTTCAGGCTTAAAGGCTTAAACTGTCCAGGGACTCTGAATGAACATGCTGTGACCACGTGAACAATCGTCTAAAATCCTCTGTGCTGGAGCAGGTGCAAAGCAATGTCATGCTGCAGAAAACCAGGGCTACTAGTGCAATCCACTGAGAAGCAGCAAAAGAAGGCTGTGAAAGCTGTGTACCACCACAGCAGCATGGACAGAGCAGGTGGGCCCATAAAGATGTTCATCTGATACGACACAAACACCTCCTGAACACGGCAGAGAAAGGGTCTGCATGTCAAATTAGGGTGCCTCCCACCTTATGGGTTACCACAAACATCTCAGCAGGCTGAGACTGACCCTGGGAACTCCAATTTAGTCTCCTGCTGCAAAGAGCGGGGAGAACACAAAGTTGCCAGAGGTCCCTTCCAGCCTTTGTGATTTTGTGATGCCAGTGACAGTGTGCAAGGAGAAACTGACCCATACTTTCTCCTCCTACCATTGCCATGCTAACTCTGCACACAGGCAACAAAAGCAAAGCAAGTCTCCCTGAACACCCCTTTTCAGCAGCAGAGCTAAAAAAGGCCAATTCCAAACAGCAAAAGGCTGTGGGGTGAAGCTGCCACAAGAGATGGTCGTTTGTCACAGTACACCCTCACCTGAGTGTGGCAACAGAAGAATAAATTCCAATGGAAGAAAAACTGACAGCTCTTTCCATTTAAATATATGCCCAAAGGCACAGCTTAAAAGCAGGATTCTTATGTTATGAGCAAAAATCCCCTTCAGTTTTCTCCCTCACAGCAAAATCCTACCGGAACATCTCCCAGGTGGGGTGAATCTTACCTGATCAAGATCATGCCATGTTCAACTCTGAGAACAGAGCAGATGGGAAAGTCTGCATCAGTACAATCCCAAGTAACTGCTTCAGAAGGCAAGTGTTTATTTTACCTGGTTCTTCTGTTTGATGAGTTGGAGGCAGAATTTCCCTATTGGCTTCCTAACCTTGCACAGCTGGTTAAGTTGAAGGTGTGAATTGCCAAGCACCCCTTTCAGACTCAGGAGGAGAACTGGACTGCTAGAGCACAAGATGGGAGCAGAGAGACCAAAGTAATAGGTGGTGCTGGTTTATACCAGGAAAGGTGACTTGGAGGTATTAACTCTCAGAGTTAAACCATTGCAAGGAATGATGCTGCACTTCAGAAGGACAGACACAACCCCTCAATCCTCCACTGCTGTAAATAAGGCACAGCCTGGGATCCGGGGAGTGAACAGCCAGGTCAACCTGGCTACCAGGGTCACCCCCTTTTCACCTTGCACTTCTTGCCATCAAGCACTGAGGCTCCTTCAACTGGATAAGCTAAAAAAGCAAAGCAATCAGGTCCCTGACTTCAGGCACACAGCTGAGTTACCAGCACTTCCATGGCATGGCCAGGCTTTTTCAGCCAAGCTGTACAGTACACCCAGGTAGTGTACAATCCAAATGAAAAGTCAGACAAATAACAAAGGGCACTTGTAGCTGCAGGATTGCCCCAAGGCCTTCACTCCTCATGGCTGGCTTCACTCAGAGCCACATGGAAAACCCAGGCTGGCTTGGAGCTTGCCAGCAGAAGGATGCACAGATTCGCTCTGTGTCCCCGCAGCAGCACTGTTCCTGCACTGCTGGGCACTTCCACCACCCCCCAGACACACTGTGTTAGCTTGGGCTGAAGCTCCCTGTGTCCTCCTCACCCACATTACACGCATCTGGTAATACACAGGGTGCAAGGTCTGGTGTGCCCAGCTGTCCCTCACACTCCCAAGTCTAATGATCACAAAGTCAGAGCTTTCTATGCCCAGTTAAGCTATTAACAAAGCAAGTACCCCAGCCATCAGTTAAGTCTGTTACACCACACAGAACTAGCTCACCATCAAATTCCCCTGAAGCAACTCCATCACTTGTTTCAACCTGCCAGCAGCTGGCTGGAGGATGGTGAATACTGTTTCAGGCTGCTCTTGAGAGGTTGTGTGGGAACTGTTCACACCCTCCTCCCAAGCACACGCTGCTGTGAATGCAGTCCCTACGCTACTCAGCCCTATGATCATGCAGCTCCAACAAGGGGAGCATCTTTGCTCCTTCCACACATGTCTGCCTTAAAGGGGACATGAAAGCTGCTGGCTTTGTTTTACACTGGGATCCATGCCTGTGTTCACCCTTACCACATTTTTAAATACAGACAGCTGGAAGCCTTTCTCCAAGCAATTTTCCCCCTGCTGCTTTCTTCTTTTGTTCAGGACAATATTAATCTGGTCCTCTCTGATCTTGCCAGATAGTTTTCTGGAGCTATCAGGGATGGTTATTTTTTGATTGAAGGGCTTAAGTACCTCAAGGCTCACGAAGGTGTTCCTTTTCCCAAGAAGGGTTGGACAGTCAGTGGAGACAGCAAAAGCAAGTGACTACAGGAATGTTTCAAAGCATTACAGGCAGAAATCTCATCCTCCCCTTCACTGTTCATGTTTAAAGCATACAAAGCCCCATATATTTAATTTCCACGTAAACTGCTTGGTCTCCTGCATTGCAAGCAAGGCTATGTCATGAGAACTCCAGCACGGCACATCCTTACCCATCAATTTTGGGAACCAAGGCAGGGCTGCGGTAAGCAGCAGAACAGGAGGGACATGGGTTTATTCCCTGTATGATCTCCTACATGTTCCCCTACCCTCACCACACTCAGAGGGAGCAGCAGGGAGGAGAATGTTAGATGCTGCAAGTCTTTGGTCTTCTTCAGATCTGCAAATACAAGTTTCTTATTAAAAGATAAAGAAAAAAACCTTTCATCCTCTACACCCCAACCTAATCTTTAAATACCTAGTGAAATACAAGTAATTGAGAAATGCTTTTAGCAGCTGTGGGCTCAGTCATCTCTTTCATGTACATAGACAGAAGCTGACTAGGACTAAAGGCTGCTTAACTTAAAACTGACAGTGTGATCGCCGTGCCTGGAAATGAATATTAAAAGCAATGACAAGATTGACATTATCTAGCTGCACTGTAGCTTCTATTTTTTTTTTTCCTATTTAAATGCTTCATTCCTCAGCTCTTACTGCAAGGATCTGAGTCAGGAAAATACAGCTCAGGCTGACATCTTCCAGAAGTGCCTGCAAAAGCCCAGCTTTTGGGGTGCCAAACTTACAACACTTAAAAAGGCTCAGCTTACAAAGCAACATGATTTCCTGAGGACAAACATGAATAAAACACTCCTCAGGTGTCATGTGCTGCACACACATTCGAGGCTTCAAAGAGGCACCACTTGACTTTTCTACACATACGGCAACATTACTACACCACCTGCTTCACCTTTCACAGTCAGTGTGGTTCTCCAAGAAGTGACTGCAGAGCAGCAGTAAGGAACTGGAGCTCTCCCACACCCTTCAGGGACCACGTCAGCTACAGCTTCTGCTCTGAATGAGGACAGATGTTTCCCTGAATATGCAGAATTCATTTTCCCCCCTAAAGAAATAGCTTTAAAGCTGCTAAGTGGCTCTAACTGAATGAGCAGTGGTTAAGCAAGGGCATAACATGGAACAAGCAAGTTGCCAAAATGCTTTCTTTAAAAAAGAGAAAGCACCACCACTTGCACAGACTTGCTCCAATGCCCAAACTGCTCTCAACATGAAATGTGTACCTTATTTCTAAGTCCAGCTCTTTCAACCACTGCTTACAATTGCTTCTTGGTGGGCTGGGCTAAAGAGCACCTCCCTCAACTGAGAATGACGTCCTCATGCAGAAAACTACAGTTAAGGCCAAGGCATATTGTACATGATTCCTTCTCACCCGAAAGCTGTGCTTCAGCTCTCACATTAGTCAGAGCCTCCATGGGATCCGATGACAATGCGTGTTGTATTTTGTAGTGGAGGTGGAAGCTGTTTCCAAGTAACAGGGTAAAACCTTGGGCTGCCCAAGGTGACAGAGGTACCTCTGCTGCAGAGCATGCTTCAGCTGCTGCCCTGGACTCTGCAGAGAGACTACAAAGCCTCTCTGGGGATCCCCTTGTGTGTGTGTGTGTGTGTGAGTGTGTGTGAAACCTGGGCCAGCTGGTTTCTCTGCAGCTGCAGAACAAACCTAAGTGGAGCTCTACTGTGCGCTGACAGCCCCACCTATTCTGCAGCAAGGATTGCAAGCAGCGGCAGCTCCGCTTGCCTCTCCACAGTGGAAATGTTCATCACCAGATCCCCAGGTTTCCCCTGTCCACTGTTCTTGCCTGTAGTGATGCATGGGCATCATTGGCAGGCTGGTCCCACAAGCCTCAGCACAGTTCTGGACTTACCTCTTCAGGCTGCCTTATGGTACCAACTTAATCACTGCAACTCCAGAGAGGCAGGGACCCACCTCTTGCTACCTTCCCTCCACCCTCAGCCTCCAACGGAGATAGACGTTTGCTATCACTCTACCAAGAATAGTGTTTCCATCAGCAGATGTTCTCCTTGAGCATCTTATCCTACATTGTCCTCTGAAATCTTTCTTAAGTAACATGATCTGAAAGCTGATGGTCAAGAGCTCACACAGAGAAATCTAGCTTGCCCTGGCCACTTTGCAAGTAGGATATTATTTTTTTGTATATGAAACAAAGGTAAGAAAGCCCAGCACTGGGCATAAACAAGCTGACTGTACATAATGGACATTGTTAGGTGTCTGAATAGGTCACTGACTCAAAGGAAAGTTCAGCTCCACAATGCAGGTCTTGAGCTCTGAATACCAAGCAGAAAGCATCCCTGTGCACTCACACCCCGTGCATTCAGCGCAGCTGGATCTTTTTGTATTTCCCACTGTCCATTTCCTCCTGAATTTCCCTAGTTTCCTTCCATTCGTATTTGAGCCTTTGTTCTTTCTCTGCCCTCTTCCTCCAACTATTTTGAAGTGTACAGATGGAGCCTAAGGGTGGGGAAACAAGCACAGTAGAAAAACAACTTTCGCAGCTTAGTGAAAATAGGATAAACCAGCTCTAGCATTCATTGTATGGAAGGACTGACCTCTGTTGCAAGAGGTAAGACCCTACCAAACTGCAGCCACAAAAAATTTTGTATGTTAAGAAGCTGAAAATAGCCCTTCATGGAATTAATTTCTTCCTAGTTGTGCAAATCTTGTACATGGTACTTTCCACCAGGACACCCACTGTCAACTATGGTGGAATATTCTTCTTCCTACTAACATGTCTCAAAATGCCACAGGAGTTTGCACAGCAAGGTAATCCCAACTCTGAACATGGCCTAACTGAGATATTCCGAGCAACCCATCTGAGCATCCCTAGAGTCTTTCAGCACAGGAGGAAGGCATTCAAACACTGCCTAAGTTTGGGTCTGACACTGAAAAGCTTCTCCGTTGGACTAAGTCACAGATTACCCACTGGTGAGATGAATTTTGTAAGAGGCACCTACTGCAGAAAACAAACCCAGAAGCTGGTGTCACTGATGTACAGATCCAGGCATGTGGGGAAGCCAAAGCTGAGCGAGATACTTACCCCAAACACAGAGGGTCAGGAAACAGCACTAAAGACTGGACCAGGGAAATGCTGAAAATACCTACAGAAAGAGCTGTCTAGTTGTTGACCTTGCTTTGTTCCAGAGTTCATGACTAGCAGTGCTTCCCATTGAGGTCCAAGATATTCTGTGATCTTAAGGGTACGCTGGGACTAGATCCTGCCCCAACAGAACAGTGATCAGTGCTGCTGATCACACTAGTGCAGACAAGCTTCATAACATGCAAGTTTTCTACAGCCTTTCTTTCCAAATGCTCAAAGACAACCTGCATGCATGACAAATAGCATCAAGACTTCTCCATCACTTGAGACTACCTAAGCTGTCAACTCTTTCAGTGATAATAATCACCTGTCAAAAATGCAGATCAGACTGGAGAAGAAACAAGGGTTAAAAGGAAAAAATACTAGCAAGTACCTGGAGCTGTAGCCAAGCCAATCAAGAGACTGAATTCAGCTGCTTTGTAAGTACCATGTAATGCAACATGTTCTTCCTCCAATGCAGGGTCCTAGGCTGACTTCACAATACTTGTGTGCCTGTAGCTTTAAATTTGCTGGTAAATAGCCTATGCACTCATGAACACCATGGATGTGGGGGAGGGAGAAGAGAGAAAGATTTCAGATTACAACAAGAGCAGCTTTTGTCACTTGATTTTGATGATGTGAGAGGCAGTTTCCAGGCTCTTGGACTTGGGAAGAATATTTTCTGTTCCATTCCTGATGTGCTTGGCTGCCTTCTGCCAAAACCTGCTTTAAATCCATTAATGAAACTAGGCTGAGTCTGCATAACTTCTTAATTCCCTGGTGGAAAAAGGGCACTTGAGCATATTTCCGGGAATGACAGACACCCACAGTTCCCACCATTGTCATGTGAAGCATTGCTCTCTGGCCAGTGCCCTCCCCAAGGAGGGAATATTCTCCCTGGAATATCACCCCAACTTGTCCCTGATTGTGTCACTTTATGGAGAACCCAAGAACTTGATGATACCTGCTCTTCTCTTTATACCAGCACCTCACTAGTAGCTAATCCTGCATTGCTGACACGTTTGCATCCAGTTTCATACACAGAGGCAAGATCACACTCGGGCACACTGGATCAGGTCTTGACACCCATCTGCTCCAAGGTCATGAACAGACCTGTTCCAGGTTGTAGGATGATGGGAATTATAAGGAAGGCTTTTTATTCCAGTATCGCCCTGCTCTAAAGGGACCCACATGCACGCCCCCTCTCCTCAAGACGGGAAGCACAGAAGAGCAGCAAAGCATCCTGACACCTCCACGCAGTTTGGAAGAGCTGAGGGGATGCTCCTAGCAGGAACTAAATTTGGCAGCTCCAGGACCAATCCAGCTTCCAGGAGCTGAAATAGTGTCCAGCAGAAAGCTGGCAGGTAGCTCTTTGCAGATCCAAAGGCAACCTGGAAAAGTCCTGTGGGGGAGATAAAGACCTGATCTACAGGACCACAGGTGAGCCTGAACCCATAAAGACACACCCCTGTGCTGACTTTCACATTATAAGCAAAGCCCATTCATTTCCACACAGCAACTCCCAGAGTTCACATGAAATCCTTCAAGGTTAGGGACCACTGTGAGTAGTGACGCGAACTGTGCCTAGGACAGATACCTGGAGAAAAGATGCCAAATGCTGCTCATAGACAAACCAGAGTTATTCCAGTATATGAAAAGAAAACTCTTTCACAGGGTATTAAGGCAGTAGTAGACTCCGTTCTTTAAAACAGTAAGTCAAAGGACACAGCAACAGTGAATAAAGCAGGCACCAGTTCTGTTAGAGCAGTGGTATTTTTTGGCAGCAGTATTTTAAGGCTAACCTCCTGTTCCATGAACAGCAACAGCTTAAATGAGAAGGATTGCTGAGTCAACTTTTGCTTTGGCCTTCACAATGTGCTCTATGTTTTCCAACAGGCTATAACCTACCAGGGAAAGCTGAAGTGGGCAGAAGGAGGTGAACATTAAAAGCTTTGAAGAAATGCGGAAAGAACTATATGAAATTCAAGCCTCCGTTTAATTAAAAAGCTGAAGAAAATGATATCACAATGTTGTGAGCTATGACTGCAAAGACCATGGGCACTAGCACTTGCATGTATGTGACTCAAGTGCTGCTCTGCTGGGACAAGAAATGTTTTTTCTTGCAACTCTATAAAACATATGATGTTATCCTAATAGTCACCTTAACATAGATGCACATGTAGCAGCTTTCAGAACAGGAGATACTGCAAGCAGGCCATTGCCCAAAGGTCATGTCTAATTCAGGACCTTGTCTCTAGCACAGCCCAAGAGCATGCAACTAAGAAAAGATGAAAGTTCAAGTGTAAAATGAATCTTCCTTGGTGTACCTTTCCTGCCTCAGGAGAACTAGATACTTAAGACTGAAGTTCCTTCACAGTTTAAATCCCATTCACCTCTTTGCTGACATGGGCTCCAGCACTCAGCTGTTGCAGAGCTGTTTTAGCATGCAGCGCTGGCAGTCAGGCTGGTTTCAGCTAAGTTCACCAAAATAGCGCAGCAGAAAGATTCAACAAGCATGGATGCAAAAGCAATAGCAGGAACACGACAGCCAGGGGTCAGACAGTCTGGCTACAGTGAAGCCTCATCCTGAAAGAGGTCCTGCACAGGACCACTCTGCTAACAGTATCTTTTGCAAGTAGCCAGAAGAAGCTTTTACGTTTAAATAAAGGACTTGGCAGAGAAAAATCACTTCCTCTCATTAGCTCTCTCCACATTGAGTGAAACTGCAGCTGAATTAAGTGACTGGGTTACCAGTCCCCTTCCTGTCCCCCACAGCCTCTCAGTGTGGTTTGCTTTTCTACATGAAGATAGCTATCCTGAAGTTTTATAAGCTTGCTTTTCCTTTTCCAACTAAACATGCTAAGGTGCTTAAACTCCACAGGGCAGTGTATGCAGCTGGCATGCACACTAACTCATGACAACATGCTCCAACACCACTACCTGATGCATCAGATGCTGAGACCTCTCTGGCACAAGACAAAAAGTGAGTCCTCTCCTGCACAGCTTTGCCTTGCCTGGATGAGTCCCAGCTGTGCTGTGATGTTCTCTGCTATCCCCATCAACAACCACCCCCTGTATTTTGAACATTTCTCTCAGCAAGAGCTACCCTACATTGGAACAGCCTGCAAAAATTCAATAACCATCGACTACTAGTTATGTTATAGACTACACTTACTACAACTAGTTAATGTAAAAGCTGGTGTTGAGATGCAGAACATATCCTACAGCTATCTCTCCATCCTCGTAGCAGAAGGGGAGGAAGGGGGTCTGCAATGCCCAGACAAAGCATCAGACCTCTGTTCGCTGCTCCGCAGCCAGCCTGCATGCCTCAACAGGCACTACCCAGCAAATCCTATTCGGAGGGAGCTTATTAGACCAGGCACAGCAAGGCACAAAGCCAGCTCAGATTTGGAAGCAGCACAGCTCGGCCTGCACAAAGGTCTGCCTTTGCCAGTAAGCCCTCCAAGAACTGGCAGGTACATTCTGCGTGGAGCCAGCTCAGGGGTCCACGGGCCCCTGTTGCAGTTTATTCACAAGCCACGTGATGGGTGCCTTGCTGGGGAAGGGACAATTGCACACACAAGAAACCCAGCATGGTCTGACTGTGTATTAACTCTGCATATGGCTCCAAGTCCTAAAAGGACCAGAAAGCTAAGAAAAAAACCTGAAAGTTACTTTAAAAACTATCTCATCCCTTCTTGTGCCTTCTGGATGACTGTTCAGCTTGATAAGCTGATGAAGAACCACACAGCAGAACTACTCGGCACACTCTGCACTGAGGCTCCAGAGATGATGACGACCTACCACATCCAACCCTCCATGCCTCCAACATTTCCAAGGAACAAGGTCTTCACCTCTTCCTTCACAGCCATCAATCCACAGGCGTCTGGGTTTCTGGGCAGCTGTTTTCTTTCCAGTTACATCACAAATCAAAGTAAATAAAAAACTCTGTTAGGGACCTCTTCCCAAGATTCAGTATGAATCTTTCCCATTTTCAGCCCCACACATCCACAGCGTGTGGACTCAAGAGGACCCTGTCCATTATTTCTGCATCTGAAACATGCTATCTCTTAGCAATGCCCTTTCTTTTACTTTGTACAACAATGAATTCCCCAGAGCATTCAGCATAATCTCTGAGCTAATGCTTCAGGGCTCCCAGATGTCACAGCCACAGCCTTGTTATACTGGTAACAATATTTTAAACCAAAAGGCCTTCTTCTTCCAGCACAGTCTGTGTTTCCAGGTTTGTAACAAAGAACAAAAAATAAATGCATGTATTCTTGGCTCAAGGTGCACATATGAAACCAGATTCACTCATGCATTGGCCAGACAGCTGACATCCATCCTGACACTTATCTCCAAGCATGAGGAGCAAAGATGAATCACTCACAGCTATACATCTCTGGAGTTTGCCCTTGGTCAAGCTGCTAAATGTCATAAATCAGCCACTGGGCATCCTCAAATACAGAGACGGACACCTAGAGAGAGCTGGAGAGCAACAGCAGCAGTGAGAGTCTCTTCTGAATTAAACAGGCATAAACACAACCATGTCCTAGCGACACTGAAATAAAATCCACAAGAGCAGAGTTCAAGCAATTTGCTGTATTCTGGGAAGTTCTGGTATATTTATAACTACTTCAAACAATTTCTTCAACAATTAGTTGCCACAGTTAATTAACCTCAAAGAAAGGGGAGGATTCTTCATTTACTGAGGTCTTCAACTCAAGATTAGCTGAAATCCTTTACCAGAAAGGCCAAACAAAGTCCACTGGTTTGGCAGAGGGTGGCTAGGGAGAAGCATGCTGTGCAGGAGTTGAGGCCAGATGAACTCACGAGCTTTGCCTTCAGCTACAGCAGTCAGGCAGAGGACGTAGCTGGCAGTAGTTGACCAAGGAGCTGTTTTGCAGGCCTGTCACATTGGACATGCCCAATTCAGACAGGTGTTTCGGGGTTTGTTTGGGGTTTTTTGTCTGTTTGTTTTATCAAAAACTTCTTTCTGGGTACAATCAGACTTTTCACATAAAACCCAGCAGACACAAAGGTGACACGGAAAGCAAGCACTACAAGAGAGGGGACCCAGAAGCTTGGGTAACAGTTTCGGTACCTTCAGCACACATCTCAACCTCACTTCTTTTGGCTCAAATTGCCTAGAGAACAATGCTAAAGCCTGGAGTTCCTCCTGCAAAGCATAGCTCCTGGCAAAGAAAGGGCACTGAGTTTTTGGACAGCAAAGCCCTCCTTTTATTTCAAGGACAGATCTGACTCCAAATAATCTTCTAGTGTGACTTGGGACCCTGAACTTCTACTGGTGAAAAGGTACACGAGTTGACCAAGGTCCCATCCCAACATAAGCAGGGTTTAGGATTCACCCCACTGAGCCCCCAGCTACCAAGCTCCTAGAGTTTCCAGTGGAAGAAGAGCTCAGATCTTCTTCCAGGAGCCTTCTGTCCTACAGATCAGGTAGTGGCAATAAATCTGCATAGCATGAAGGGTTTTTTCCCCCTCCATTTACTATTCCCAGCTGTAAACTATGAAGCCAGTGCACCACCAACAAATGTACAGGCACCCTCAAAGCTTCCCTTGTTACCCTGAGACTGGGATTGCTGGGAAGCCAATCTGGCTTGCCTTGCCGGTTCTCTAGTTAAGGCTTGTGCCCTGTAATGCCCAGTACAGGCTGGGGTTATGTTAACTGGCCATCTAGGCTACAATAAGACACATGAGGTGTGGAAGGGGGAGGAAAAGCACAGCAAACGGGAGAAGAGACAATTTTACGTTTGCTTTGGGAATCCTAGACAGAACATTCCCTCGGAGCTTCCAGGCTCCCTTGATTTGTAAGTTTGATACAGAAAATCAAGACTTTATAACTGCAGTGGCTGATCCAGCCACTTCCTTCCCAGCCTGTTACACATCAAGCAAAGCTGAAGCTCTGGCACAAAGACAAGTGCGGGTGGGAATGCGCCAATTTCTGCCCAGGTTTTAAGCTCCAGGACACCACACTCAAGGTTTTCCATGACCTGTGGCAGAGCCTGCATGTATTTATAGTCCCAGTCCTATCAATACTGCCTCATAAACCAAAAGCATGGCCAACAGTAATTTATTTGTTTCCAGGTGTCCATGGTGCCAATGCTGTCCCTCCCAAGCTCCCCCAGACCAGACACCAAGTCCTGTGCTCGTTAAAGATTAATTCAGCAGATAAAAACAATGCAGCACAAACACATACTGACCTGGCACAACAGGAGCATGGCACATCATGGAGAAAGAAGGTATCAAAACTGAGCAAAGGATTCCTGTGTCACAGGGAGACAGGAAAGCATTCCTTGCAACAGCAGCTCTCTCTGCTTCCCATCCAGCTCATCTAGTGTTAAGGGACAAGGGAGAAGGCAATTTTTCTCCCCAGGATATATGTATTTGTAGCAAACAAAATTGAAGAGAGTCAGCTCTGTAGTGTCCCTCAAACAGCTATGACCAACAATCTCTTCCTAATGTTCACCAACATACTTTTACTCCCAAAGATTTTAGAAAAAAGTCTCCAAAGATTTTTGGAGAAAAACCTTACCCATCTGAGCGCAGATATTCTACCCCCATAAAACATTCAAGCACTGCACACAGCACTGACCAGGGGAAACCTGCTAAGCATCTTCAGCGTCTCATAGGCATAACAAAGCTTCAAAGGTTTCTTAAGAGTCCTGTTAAATGCAGTGGCCATGAAACCATAAAGTGAGGAGAGAGACCACTATCTTGTACAGACTACAGAGCCAGTCCGAAGCTCACGACCTGTTCTGCACCCATCTGTTTGCAGAAGCCATGTAATTCTCTACAAGGGGTTTTGTTTCCAAAACAAATGCTACACACTCTTCTTAGACTTTGGGAAGCAGAAAACAAAAAACAGCCAAACAGTGGTGGTGAGGCTCTTGAGTGCATGAGCGTGAGTGGGAAAGTGAGCCCTTCCAGCTTTCCAAAGGGTTCTTGCAAACAGCAGGGAGGGAAATGGGATTTTACACATTAGGAAAAATACTGGGATGGTGATTGTCCTTAAAGTGAACGCTGCACAACAAAACGCCCTGGGCTGCATTGTCTGTTTAGCACTTACACGATGCAAACCATGTGATGTACAGTGAGACCCCCACTGTTAGCAGGGGGTACATGGCAGGAACTGTTCCTGGCTGCAGCACAGGTCAGAGTGCTGTACAGCATGCTGTACAAACCTTCATGTTTTTCTGGCCTAAGCAACTTTGCTGTGCATCATTAACAGCCTATAGCAAAATCAAGGACGTCCCTGCATAGCAGTCTCCAGAGAGTTAGAGATATGGTATATACCAGCTGCTTCCTCAGCCAGCCTGCAATGGGAAATGTGCAGGTCACAGATGAAGAGGCAGGAACGCTGCATACCAGCCAGAGTGTAACAAAACAGCAAGACCACACTGGAAAATTACTCTTTCAGTGCTCTCTCAAGGAAGTTTAATAACCCCATCATTACACCTCTGCTGTTTTTTTTTTTTGCAGAGCATCCCTGGGTGAGCTGTAGGAGCAGGGATGCAGCTCCACATGAGTCAGAAAGGTTAGAATAGTGGTAAGGGGGGCTAGGGGGAGACCAAGTTGCTGAATTCCCACTGGTTTTGCATTATGAAAGCCATGAGCTGCAATCAGCAAGCCTCTATGGGTTCGCTTTAACCCCGTTCTTGCTGCTAAATAAGCATCTCAACTGACTTCCTGACAGCATACATATATTGGTGACACACAGCATGCTCAACCACAAGGCAAAACAGGCAAGCACCTGAAGAACGGTCATTTGCTTTCTTTCAGTCAGTATTTTCTAAACTGTGCAAGCTTCTTGCATTCACAGGTGCTGCAAGCCAGCCTGCTGCTCTCAGGCCTGCACCTTAAAGGAACAAAACCCACTACATTTACAATCCAGCCCTGCACATGCTCAGGACTTGCTACTTCAAGAAATGCCATCATTGTTCTCAAGAACAGGCATCTGTATTGTCCATCAGCTGCCTGAAGGCTCAGAGCAACAGTGCTGAAGTACGAGTTCCACAAAAGGGTATCAAAGCTGCCTCACACAGATGGATCGAACTCATATATCCATAGTTATTTGCTGATAATCCCAGACCACTTTGGGTTGGAAGGGACCTTAAAGCTCATCCAGTTCCAACCCCTGCCACAGGCAGGGACACTTTCCTCTAGAGCAGGTTGCTCCAAGATCCATCCAAGCTGGCCTTGAACCCTGCCGGGGATGGGGCAGCCACAGCTTCTCTGGGCAACCTGTGCCAGGGCCTCAGCACCCTCACAGGGAAGAACTGCTAGTAGATGCTAGGAGAAGAGAGGGCACAAAATGCAACTTCCTCTGGGATACCCCGCTGCGCCCCTCCCCCCCCACCAAAAAAAAGGCAGTCTCAAACAGAAACTTCAAACAAATCAGTTCCCTCCACTCGCCGCCTCAGTGCGTACACAAGCATCTCACACACGTCCTCATACACCCAGAGGGATGTCTGCTGCCAGCATGACACCAGTTATCTGCCTCTGCAGAGGGTCCCTTGGTATTGCAACTGGCCCAAGGAATGCACTCACTCTGCAAAGGCAAGGGCTCCAGGGCAAAGCAGACTGGGCTGTAACCCAAAACATCAGGAAGGCTTTGAAACTCCTTGGATAGGGAAATAAGGTATTCCACAGCTTGGCAGACTGGATTAGAGCACCCTGGAGAGCCTGAGACAGTCTGGAGATTGTTTAAGGTGCCCTTTCAGCTCAGCCTGCGCACCAGGTCACTCAAGGCTCAGGGTTTTGCAAAGGAATAGTAAGGTGAGTGCAAGAACTAGGGGGCCCTGACACCTCCACATGAGGACAGTAAAAGCCAAAGTGAACCGCAGCCATGCTAACCATCCTCATGGCCAGAAACCAGCAGAGGAAGTCCCCATGTCTGGACGCAGACACTTACTCAACCTCTCTCAGGCTTTCTCTGGACACAAAAGAGCATTGCAAGACAGCTGCCAATCAAAGGGGTGGAGCTCTGAAGAGAGACCATGTGCTCTTCAAGAGTTCTGAGTCACACCAACATCTCCTTTAAGACAAGGAGAAAACCAGCATTTTAGTTGGTAACTAACCCTAACTGCTTGACTTCACACCTTGATATGAAGCCAACCAGCCTGGGCACGCCTGTTTTCTAAGCCCAGTCCCGCAAAAGGCTGAAAACCTAGCATGCAGATCAAAGTTTTGGCTAACAAATGTGCTGGAAAATATTGGTGCGCTGATTTTCCATGAATGAGGCCACCAGTATGTAATTTTCCATGAATGAAGCCACTAGTATGTGTAAAGCCTGCAGCAACAGTACTGCGTGAAAGCTGGAAGCATTGCTCTGTTCTGACTACCACTGCAGCCTTACTTCTGGTTCATCTTTTACAAAGAATGATTCAGCTGAACTTCTTCCTTGACATGAGAAAAACGAGTGTGGGAAAGCAAGAGTATGCAACAAGCATCTGGTATGGGGGAGACACTCAAGGGACACGGTGCAGCTCAAGTTAATATGCAAGAAAGCACTACAAAAGCAAAATAAGACAGGAGTGGAAACAAATCTTCTTAGTAGACACACCCACAAGACATGGCACAGCTGGGAACAGGAGCTCTTCAAACCCAACTCCAATCCCAGTCTTTCACCATGAAGCAAGGCTGCCCCTCTCACTTCTCACTCCAACCAGACCAAGTCTAACATGGGAAGATTCAGGGATTTCCCTTTGCAACCTAACAAGGGCTCTGGAATAAAAACACAGCTTGCTTCATTCACCATTAGCAGTTTATTTCCTCAATCATTTTCACAGAGGGGGAAAGAGAAATGCACATGATCTAAGAGATGAAAGCAAATGAAAATAAGCCTCATAAAACCTGTACTACCCTAAGGGAAAACTGCCCCACAACTTTCATTGGGGAATTATCAAAGGCCCCAGACTGGTAGGGGGTTGTTTGTATTTTATAAGACAAATGCTTTAGAGATGCAAGTCCTCAAATAGCTGAGATTCCATTCTTCTGAACCTCAAACAAGACTAGAAAAAGAAACAGCTGATGCCACTTAGTCCGGCCCAGGGACTTAGTCCTAGCCACATCAAAACAGAGGACTGAAGCAAGGCGCAGGGCTGTACAGGCACTGCTCAACTTCCTCGGGAGGAGATGTCACTGCCCCAAGCAAAAGCAACCACACCAAGTGCTGGCATGGCTGCAGGGAAGTGTGGAATGGAGCTAAAGAATCTCATTCATTTCTATTGCAAAAGAGAGGCTGGGGCAGAAGGTACTGACTCATTTAGCCTGAGAACAAGAAAGGACTGCTCCTGAGAGACTAGTTTGAAAGGATGTTTAGTGCATGTTTTGCTTTGCGTGTGGGAGAGTGGGTATGAAACTTCCCACACTCAGAGCTCTGTTTCATATCAGAAAAGGCTCAATGTAAGTTCAAGAGCAAGAACTTCAGAGAAGGGGCAAAGACCCAAAATGGCAGAACTCTCCCACCCACAGCTAAGCTCAGAGGTGACTGCAGTCCTGGATAAGCCTGTCTGCAGGTAGTGGTCAGGTCCCTAGCACAGGATTCACCAGCAGTGTGGCCACGTTCACAGCTTGGACAGACGGACTGAGTTTGCTGCTCAGCTGGATTGTGAAGCCCACGCTGGTGTCCTCGCTGCTCCCAGCCCTGTGGCAGCTGGAGAGCAGCATCTGCACTGGTGCAGGCTCTGCAAGGGGTCTGGCTTCATGGGATGCTGGAAGCCTCAGCCCACACTGACATCAAGAGGGGAGGCAGATGTTCAGAGGATAAGGTTGTTTGGCATGCTTTACAAGTGTGTGGCAACCACCATCTTATTTACTACAGCTGATGGAAACCCTTCTCTTTAGTACTGAACCAGCCATCGTTCTTCCTAATGACAAACCTCCTCTTCCACACACATACAAACACTCATCCCATGGGGTAATTAACTTCAGCCCCCCTAGCAAATCAAACCAAGATACGCCAAAAAAAAAAAAAAAAATCACCCAGCGTCATTACCATGTTGATTCAAGGAGGAGATACAAATAGACAGATACCAGTAGGTAGACACTAATAATGAATAATTAAACCAAAAACAAAACCAACAAAGGATCTACGACCTAAAGAGAAATTACACACTTGGAACAGCTACCACCACATTTATCTTTCACAACCAAAGCGTATGAACAGGAAATAAGTAAAACTAGCTCTAGGGCACATGAATATTGCCCCTGGCCAGTTCATGGTACTGTGCACAGAAAGATGTCATGTGCTACTCACACCCAGACATCTGGCTATGGTGCAAGGGCTGATCTCTCCGTCTGAGAGAACAGCACTCTCTGGAGCCCAGTAAGGGAAGCGCAGGAGAAAGCTGACAAGCCTTAAAATCACCAACAGCTATTCAATAGCTGAAGTTACTGAAAAAGCGTACCTTCAGCTCCCCCAAAGGTCTTGATTACTTGCTTTATCTGCACCCTTATTCAGCCCATACCAGCAAAATGTGCAAGAGTTTTAGCTAAATAGCTGCTTACAGCTGATGCTGAGCTGAAACTGGACTGTAAATCCCTGCTTTCTGAACAGAAAAAGAGCCATAGGACTGCTGTGAAACAAAACTGCTCTCTGGAAGCATGTGAATGCTGCAGCACTTGCTCTAGATCTGAGGTTTACAGAAGCTGAGAGCCCTGTGCTTGTCTCACCAGTGTTCACTTCATCAGTAATCAGTTTTCATCATGATAGCAAAGGGATCCAATTAGCTTGAGCCAACTCACACAGAAAGAGCAGCCTTAGCAAAAGAAAGCTTTGGATGCAAAGCATCTCCTAGGAGTAGCCAGGCTAGAGGGGAAGGTTAGCTTAGAAATCACAGTCATGGGTTGGGATGCTGCAAACAGCCTTCAGGTTCTCCCACCATCCATATCCTCCTACAATGACTACCACCATTCCTCCTCCTGCATATCGAACGTGGGAGAGAAGCCATGAACAGACATCTTCCTAATGCTCTACTCCAACACCAGCATGCAGCCGAGTAAATGACTTCTCAAAGCAATGGCCTGAAGCTTTTCATACCATTTAATGCTCAGTCCATATGAATTTCTCTACAGTAGACTAAGGGAGGAAAGCACCCACGATGGACAGGCCTCTTCCCGCTGGGTCTTGCACCCAGGTCCAAAACCTTTTAGACCAAATTCAGCCTGGGAGTTGGTGAGCACCACACCTCCAGAACTCTGTGGGAGTGGTGCCTTGCTTCAAAGGCAAATTTTACCCTGTGTTTATACCAGCCTACAAGGCATGAAAAGGCCTAGGAGGTCACACATCCACCACTGTAATTTCAGGCATGATCAAACAGAAAAGCAAAAGTGGGGCTGAGTGAGCCAGTCCACATTTAATTACAAATGGGTTTGATAATAAGCAGAGGCAAGAACAAAGCAAGTGAAAAACCTTCCTTTTTCTTCGTGGCTCCTGTTCAGGCCATGTAGAAACAGATGCCTAGAGGAGAATCTTGAATAAAATCCACCAACTACATTTTTATTTCATTTTCAGAACTGCTACAGCAGCACTGTTTCCTATGCTGTGCTTTGACACACATCAGAGACTGATGGGCAGCTAGCCGCCACTCACAATGCACGGCTTGGGTCTTTGCAAGTATTTCTCAGGCTGGAGCTCAACCCCGCCGTTGTGTCTCAAGTCACATAGGCACAAGTACATTCACACAGTCATTCTGCTCTAAGCTGCATGGAGGATTTCATTTGCTTTAACATCCTCTGAATATGAAATGGTGGCTGCAAAATAGGATTACTAGCACAGAGGACGATCGACCCAGCTTGCAGGTCCCGCCTGGCCCAGGGAGGGGGCATCAAGCAGCTCCTAGAACACCAGTGATGCCCACAGAGCTAAGTGACCCCTGCATCAGGTCATGGACTTACAGCCAGGAGCTACTCTTGCTGCCCCCAAAAGGCCCTGGAGCAACATAAGGATAGGAAACAAGCCTGAAAACAGACAGGCAAGAACGCTTAGCGGGGTGAGTGGAGGGCTTCTTTTGAACGCCAGGAGCTTTCCACCAATTTTTTTGTGACATAAAATTAGAAGGGGTCAGTGGATCCCACCCAATACCCCTAACAGCATCAGCAACACCCTAACACAACCCAAGAGCATGACAGAAACACAAACGGAACACAGCATCAGCCCCAAACCCCTCCAACAAACTGACACCCACTGCTGACAAACCACTGCCTAGCTGGATGTCACGGGGGGACACGACGGGAATAATGGGAAGGCTGGGAAACTATTGCATCCCTGGGAACCAAGGGCTTCTGACCTTTCTAGCAAAGCCTGCTGAAAGAACTGGGTGGGTTGTTTTGTACTCCTGGCTTTAATTACAGCCAAGTGTTTAAGTTATTCTCCTCCAACCACCCCCGTGTCCCTCACAAGCACAAATCCAGCTTTTTATAGCACATCCGGTATGGATGTTAAACACATTCAGGAAATGCACTTTCAGCCCCAAACATCTCTTCCCCTGGACCAGTTGTGCTGCAAGGGTTTTTAATGCGGAGATGTGGAGCTGGATGTTTGGTTTTGTGATAGCTACTTTCCTGGATTACTTCTGTCTGTTTAGAGAAGGAAAATTAAATAAATGCAGGGTAGGCTGGCTGCATCCAGAAATAATGCAAGCTGCCTGCAAGGTGAAGAAAGAAAAGCCAGATGGAGAGGCCACTCTAAGCTGCTTGAATGCCCTGCACACAGGGCAAGGCTTTCTTTTCTTTCTTTTTTAAATAGCTGACAAAGCTCCTCGAGGCTAACAATAGCTCACAGCACAGTGGGTGTCCAGAGGCACATCTAGGATCCCAAATCACAGGTTTTTCACTGCCTTCTGTTGATACTGCCCCAGACTGGGTCTTCTCCTGTAATGTACAAGGGAGAAATGCACCCTCTCCCACAAAACTTCTATTTTAAGGGGCACCAGCAAAGAGCCATCAGGCTACACCAAGTTCTGTCAGTCCTCTGGTGCTGCTCAGACTTGTCACTAAGGTTTGTGGCTGTTCACTCCACAGGGGCAGGGCTTGGACAATAGCTGACTCCAAATCTACGACCTGACCTTTGTAATTTTTGTAACACAAGGGGACCTAATTATGGCTTTAAGAAACACTGCAAGCCTGCTAGTAATTCTCTCACCTGAAAATACCCTGGCTGACTTCCCAGCTGGAAGCACCCTCCGAAGTCCAAAGGCAAGCATATTTGCTGGCAGCCTAAGGAATTAGTCTTGGATGCCATCCCAAGACAGAAAACCCCATGGAGCACTCTCACACCAGAGGCACACGTTGGTCAGTCGACCCCAGATGTCTCCTGCTGGACCCTCAAGAGCACTGGGCTGTTCCACATGTTAATCAAAATGCGACTGCTACACTTCAGCTGTAGTATCACTGCACAAACCCAAGGCACTCTGCAGCAGGTTAGGAGATGGAAGGCATGTAGGGCTGCACTGCATCAGGGTTTGCTGTGCTGAAAGAAGGTAAGACAAACAAGCCCAGGGCATTTTTCCCCTCCCATCCCTGCAGCCAGGCCACCTCATGTTCTGAGCAAGCAACTGTCAGTAGGACATCACACATCAGCAAACTGAACAACCACCTAATTGAGCTGCCTCCAAAATAATCACACTGGAGGAAAGGTAAGAGTCCTTGAACTCATTATTTCTTAGACTGATTTTTATTCTATTTTTTTCCACATTTGACATGGATTTTTCACTTCAGATACCTGCAGCATTAACTCAAAATGGGCTCTGGCTATTTCTCCTGAGCAACTAGATCTCCAGCACAAGCAGCCATGCACCTTGGTAATGACTAGTGGTACAGGCCCACTGGCCACCTACCTCCTCCTCTAGGCTAGCAAGATAGAGGAGGAAACCTTGATCTCAGACAGTAGGAAGGTGAACAGCCTGTGGGGCTTTCCCAGTGGACAATCAAACCTACCTGCACTCAGAGCAGCAGGGCATTTGCTGCGGGAACTGGAAGGCAGGTTTGAAGGGATGGGACCACCAGCAGTATGCACAGCAATGAAGTGCCCCAGCTTCAGCTGCCACCGAAACCCCTTTTGTGCCCGCCCAGACTGAATAAAGAGTGCCAGTCCAGGTCAAGGTAAGTTTTCCAGCACAAAACCATGTAACACAACATGCAGGTTACAATTAATGCACTCTGCAGGAACAAACCCTTATGCAGCATGAACAGCAGCAAGACAAATATGCTCATCTATGCACTCATTCATCTCAGGGAACAGCAGCTGTCAAGTCACACACACACTTACTATGCTTTCCTTGCCCTGATCTAACTACAAGCTATGCAACACTTAGCTGGAAAAATGAGTGACAATCCAGCTGCAGCAACTGAGTAACAGCCTATCTTGGGCAAAGGCAGCCTGAACTCACACCGAAGAATTGCTCTTTAGCAGATGGGAAAAACAATGTACTTATCTGATGGGTGTTGTTTCTATGTGACCAAATCATATGCAGCTTATGTCTTATAAATATAAATGACTGACTTAAAAATCATTGTTGGAACATAGAAGCACCTCCTCTATTCCTGAGAAGCAGGTGATCTCCCAAGCTCACCAAGAACCACAGAGAGGCATGTCAGATGCTCAGGGGACCTGACCTCTTTGTATCTTTGACAAGCATGATAGTCTCAGAATTAGGTGTTAGAGCTTGAACAAAGTGACAAATCCATGTCAAAATTATATTAGAGAACATGAAAAAGGAATCTCACATTCAAATGCTCCCAGAAAGTTTATAAGAAGCCACAGCCCAGCCTGCCATGGCTTTTTATGTTCCCAAGAAGCACCTGTCAAAGGAACTGCAGGCAATCCCAGGCATGTTCTTTGGCTACCTGCAGTTTCATCAGGTTGCTCAAGACATTCGAAACAGTATTTCCTTATTAGGAGAATGATTTATGAGGATTGAGAAATTCAAGCTTGAACCTACAAAGTGAGTCATGG
This sequence comes from Lathamus discolor, assembly GCF_037157495.1. Classification (NCBI taxonomy): domain Eukaryota; kingdom Metazoa; phylum Chordata; class Aves; order Psittaciformes; family Psittacidae; genus Lathamus; species Lathamus discolor. The sequence goes on along the minus strand of NC_088909.1, from coordinate 20,942,213 downwards.
GGACTCATGAGTTGCTTCCCCCACTTCCCTCCCCCCCAACTGAAATCCTGCAGAAAACAATTACCCCTTAGCTTAAATACCACACAGCCTTTGCTGTATGCTGAGTCCTGTCTTGCTCACTAAGCGTCTGTATCTGGGCAGAGAAACCACATACTCACCCAGACACTGTTGGGAAGGAAGTCGGAGCTGCTGACTGCCATTTCTCTTGCTGCTTCAGAAAAGCCTTAGCTTCTTTTGAGGTTGAGTCCACTTCTTTAGTCACTCTGTTGGAGGAAAAGGAGACAAACAAGAGGATAAGGAAGAGCTGTACTCACAACAGCAAAAACAAAAATCCAAGGAAACACAGAAAAGAGGTGCAGAAGTACCCACACCACCTCCATCAGCTTCAGGCTGAAGAACAGGCATCTTGTTAAGATTTCGTGCCAGTTACAAACCCTCTATAATCATGGCAGAAAAAAGGAAAAGGGTAGCTGATTAGCGCTAAGGGAGGAAGGGATTTTCTTTTTCTTCAAACAGGAATGTTTGTTCATTCAAGCAGGCCTGTCTCACTTGCAGCTACTAAATGCTCTGCTCAGGTCACTGGGGGCAATTCCAGGCTCTTAATTGGGCTCTTGATTTCCTCATTTGTGGGTCAGTGAGGCAGCTCTTATGCCACAGCTGTTCTGCCACCCACATCTCACAGGCTTGGCAACATCTGCATCCCAAAACAGAGCAAAGAAACTGGCTCCAGGCATGCGGAATGGGAAAAAAAGTTCTGGCTGGGCAGAATGCAGAAATTTGCTCTCAGTTTCTACTTAATTTCTGTTTGAGGCCCTGAGGGTGCAAAATACTGAACTTTAAAAAATACAGCACCGACAGCAAGGAATGTATTAAGAGCATGAGAATGAATCTCTAGAAAACACACTCAGTAATTAATTGTTAGAAAATCCCAGCTACTTTAGCCCCTCATTTACAATCACCTGCCTCCAGTGACACACTTTCCACACTCTCAGGAGCTCTTAATGAGGTTGTTCTGCTTTCCCAAGCTAATAATTTTGGTCCCTTGTTCCCTGATTCTCGTTAGTCACAGGATCTGCCCTGGTTACAAGTCAGGCTAATTGCTGCGTGCCTCTTACCCACCAACCAGACACTGCAGCTTACATGCAGGAACTGGCTGATGACATGGAAAAACCCAAGGAGCTGCAGACCCAGCAGGGTTACTGCTGGGTTGGGCTTCAAGGGAAGCACTGTGGAGCTGTTTATTAAGCCTGGAGGCACTGATGCCCTGAAATCCCACTTGCACACAACTAGTGCACCCATGTCCCCATCCTGACAGCACCTGAAGAAGCTGTTAGAGAAGGGAAATCATTTCTCCTTCTCTGCAGACTGCAAATTCGGTGGAAAAGGCATGTTCAGAAATAAGAGTAAGTTTTACTGTAAGAGTGACAGAGCACTGGAACAGGCTGCCCAGGGGGGTTGTGGAGTCTCCTACACTGGAGATATTCAAGGCCCGCCTGGACAAGTTCCTGTGTGATGTACTGTAGGTTACCCTGCTCTTGCAGGGGGGTTGGACTAGATGATCTTTTTAGGTCCCTTCCAACCCTTGGGATTCTGTGATTCTGTGATTCTTGTGCTGTACACCTCCTTCTCTGCCTGGTCCTGACAGTGCAGATTAACCCCATTTCCCCCTGCACTGTCACATGCCTTTCAAACTAGCAGCAGTCAAGGGGAGAGAGACAAATTCATGTTATGAATATTTAGAAGTGGGCGCTGATCAGATTGGAAAGAGGTGGGAAGTGGGGGAAAAACAGTCTCGGAAGAAACAAAAGCCTTGCTACAGCACTGTCCCAGTTTAGGACATTCCAAACGTACCATTATAGACCGGTTTGGGTTGGGAAGGACCTGAAGATCATCCAGCTCCAACTCAATGCCATGGACAGGAATACGTCATACTGGAGCAGGTTGCTCCTGGTCCCATCCTGGCCTTGAACACTGCCAGGGATGTGGCAGCCACAGCTTCCTTTGGCAGCCTGTGCCAGCATCTCATCACCTTCACTGGGAAGAACTTCTTCCTTACACCTAACCTGAACTTCCCCTGTTTCAGTTCAAAGCCACTCCCCCTTTTCTTATCAGTACAGTCCCTGATGAAGAATCCCTCTCCATCATCTTTGTAGGTCCCCTTCAGATACTGGAAGGCTGCTATGAGGTCTCCACGCAGCTTCTCTTCTCCAGGCTGAACAGCTCCAGCTTTCTCAGCCTGTCTTCATACAGGAGGTCAAGATATCTGATCATCCTCGTGGCCTCCTTCAGACCTGCTCCAACAGCTCCATGTCCTTCTTATGCTAGGACACCAGAACTGCACACAGTGCTCAGCAACAGCAGTCACACACCAAAGGTTACTGTACATCCAGTTTCCTTCAACAGAATAAACTTGGTGTCTTTGTGCTGCCATCAGCCAGAATGCCCCACAGAGCTCCTCCAAGCCTATGTGCCAGGTTCCCATGAATACAGTCACACAGTCTATTTAATGTCAAACACAGCAATCAAAGAGCTGGTGCCATGTCCTGCCCAGCTGCAGTGCAGCACCATTTCTCATGCACATTGCAGTGTTGGTTTCTGGCATGGCAGCCCCTCTTCCCATCACCCCTGCACTCTTGTGCCACTGGAGGCATGCAAAGAGGACATGAGCAGTCATGAGAAACATCAGACAGATCCTGAGCATGCAGGAATTCAAGAGGCACAGCATAGTAACCACACACCTGGAAAAAACCCTCTACACTGGCCTCGATACGGCCACAGAGCCTGCTCCTGGGTTAGATCCCAGTCAAACCCTGCACGATTCTGGGACTTGAAGAGTGTAAAATCAAGAGGAGGGGTTGGGAAAGGAAGCAGAAGTCAGACAAAGCACACCGTATCACTAACTCTGCTCCCACAAGCTACAGGAATTGGGAAATTAAATAGCTTAACACGGTCTGGACAGGCACAATCCCAGGAGTGTTCAAGGCCAGGATGGATGGGTCTTGGAACAACCTGGTCTACTGGAAAGTGTCCCCAACCATGGCAGGGGGTTGGAACTAAATGAGCTTTAAGGTCTCTTCCAACCCAAACCAGTCTGGGATTCTATAAATGGGCAGCAAGTCTTCAAAGCTTGTGGCAGAGCTTAGATCTTAACCTCGTAAGTACTTTCAGCCTCCTTCACCAACCCAGAGACAAAACTGGCCAATGTCTGCCCTACCAGTTGAGGTAAAAGAAGACACCAAGCTAAGATGCACATGAGAAACGGCTCCAGGGATTTGCCAGCCTGTAATCTGACAGAATTAGCATGCTGCTGGTTGGACCAGCACAGCTCTTGGAGCAGGAACATGCTCAATCCCAGAAAAGGTGAGAAGGGAGAAAACTCTACCTGCTGAAGCCCCTCAACATGATGCACAGCCCTTCAATGACAGACACTTCAGCTTTAATACCTGTGTCTTTCACCACCTCAGGGTACCAGCAGCAATGGCTGGGCACAGTATGTAACTCCGTTTTTGCTCCCTTTGGCCTGCCAGCAGCTGCTTTAGCATGTATTTTTGAAGTTGTCCACTGTAGAAACTCAGCTGCAAAGCTGCAGGCAACCTGTTCCTGCAGGGCTGGCCAGCTGGGGACAAAGGAATGCACCAGAAATGTAATTAAAAGTGACCTTTCAAGGCAATTTCACCACAAGATCCACTTATATCCTCATAGACTGAAACAAAAGCAGCTCTGAAGCTGGGCTAATGCCAGCAGCAACTCGTGACCCACTCCACACGAGTGACAAAATAAAGAATACGAAAGGCCTTTATAAGGTATTAATTCAGGTTATGCACATTCCAACCTTTTCCAGATCCCAGGCCAAGAAGGAAAAAAAAAAAAAATCCTCTGGTCTGCATTATTACGGAAGACAATAACTCTCCATGTAGAAACCAAAACATTTCTTGTTCTTCATGGGGAGAAATGAGAGCCATTAATCCAGCTGGAAGAAATCACAGTCATTACTAAGGAAAATTACAAGACCTTTCACTTTTAAATACTTGATAAATAACTATTTGCCTGACTGTTTACTGGGATGCTATTCACATATTGTAATCCAGGAATAAACATGGAAATAAGTATATTGTCAGGAACAAAATAAGTAGCTACTGTCTTGCCTGCTTGCAGACCCCGTAATTCACACACAAAACCGCTCACTCTCATCACTTTCCCATAAAGATTTCATTATATTGCTATGCTACTAAATTGCATAAAAAGACTTCCAAAACACAGAAGAGTTATTAATTTTTCTGGACTGTGCTGGAGCCTGGTACACTGACAATGCTACTGTAGAAGATGCCGTGCAACTGTAAAATAGAAAGGTCTCCCATGCATAAAGTTATTATAAGGAAAACATGCTAGAAACTAGATCACTAAGTCTCTCTGACACTTACAGGTGTCCTCCTAACTTAGGATGCTTCATCTCTGAACCAAGCTCAAAGTGGTACCCGAGCATTTCAGCATGCTCAAACCCACCCATCCTACTGTTCTGGTCCCCAGGTGTGGATACATTACTTCCAACTTCCACTCAAGAACTTGTCACCCTTCCCTTCACCTTTTCCAACTGAAATGCTGTGATTTACGTGCATGGAAAAGGCCCCAGTCATGCAGGCTGGGCACCAAAAAACATGAAAAAAACCTATAGGCTGTCTCAAGAGTCATTCCATAGAGCACACACAGAACTGTAGCATCCTAATTTAAGAAGTGTTTGATCTGTTCCCAGTAGTCTGCATAGCCATCTAAGCAGCTACAGTGAAGGAAGAATACAGGCTAAAATGAGCATCCCATTCACATAGCTCTACCTAATCTACAGAAGGGGGTTAAACCCAAATATTCATGCTTCGATTCAGTGGCAAAGCAAGCCTGAAACACCAGCTTGTCTCTTGTGCTCTGGTCACACAATGGGTGCAGAGTTACCAGGAGTGAAGGCGGTCCCAGTCTAACACATCATACCATTCCTGCTCCCATGGCACACACAGCACCAGCATCCCAGGACTCACCCCAGTGCAGTGGTCAGGTGCCTCTGCTCTAGCACAGCTGAACCCAGTCCTGTCTGCAAGAAACAGAGCTAGCATAAGGGATGCCAAGGGTGCAGTGTCAGGAAAGCACCTGGCTCAGCAGCGAGGTGCCCTGCAAGCCCTTCCAGAAGTGCATCAGCAAGCAGGCGAAAAGGAGGCAGGGTCTTTGAGGCAGGACAGGGAAAGCTGGGAAAGACAGCCACATCAGGAAGGCTTGCAGGCTTCTGTCCACAGACTGCTGTGTAATAGCAACCTTGTGCATCCCAAATGCCAAAATCTCTCCAACTTACACCCATGTGGCTCAACACAACTGCATTCTCCTCAAAATGCCTGATGCACATCAGGCTGCGGAAGCACATGCTGGTATTGTGGTATAAGGGGACTTGGAGCTGACAAGATAGTTAGGATCCCTAATTGCAGCGGCACAAAGGTACCATCTCTTCTGACCATGCTGAGAAAAGGAAAGCAAGAGTGGAAGCTCTGGAAAATGCCAGCTCTTTGCCACTTGTACTCAGAACACACAGTCACCCCTTGGGAAACCTGCCTCAGTTTAGACCTGACACAATTATAAGACTTTCCACATGATCTTGATGTTGTTAGCTCTGGGGAATCACAGACCAAGGTGGGGGGAAAATGAGGCTAATTATCTTATTATTTTCTTTTTCCTAGTACTCCCCATCTGTGTCTAGCCTCATTAAATAGTCCTCCAGCCTTCTGGAATGATCACTTGAGGAGCAAGCAAAACTCTTCTACAGCTGTTGGTAAAAAAACCTTAATCCCTTTTGAGCCAAGAGGAATATTTTGCCTGAGTATTTTTTTTGACTCCTGTGCTTGAGCTGCCATGGCCTGGGTACCTTCTACAGACAGATCATAGAATCACAGACTGGCTGGAAGGGCCTTTAAAGCTCACCACATTCCAACTCCCTGCCATAGACAGGAGCACCTTTCTCTAGACCAGGTTGCTCCAAGCCCTGTCCAACCTGGCCTTGAATACTTGCAGATGCACTGGCAGGTGCTCCAGCCTGTAAGAGCCTGAAGCCACAGAGTTCACTCATTCAGCACCTTCCAGGAGAGAATTAAGTCCCCGCACAACTCAACCTTCAGTCTACACATGCCTGCTCACTGGGTATGTATTTTATGCTGGATTTCCTGGTGCAAAGCAAGCAGAGGTAAAATTAATAGGTCCCAGCACTTTCTTTATTTCAAAGTAGAAGATTTGTTTTCTCCCTTTCAGAAAAAAACACACCATTCTCCAAAGCTTCAAACCAGGTGGGAGAAGTTGTTCCCTGGGAAACTGAGCCTATTCCCTGAAGCAACACCGGCAAGACCAGGCTGGAGTGACTGATAATTTTGTGGGCTGCTTATCAGCACAGAAGCTGCTGGCTGGTTTTTAAACAGAAACCAATCTGATCAGAGCTCTTCTGACACCAGGCGAAGGCCACGCTGCTGCCTGGTGCTGCTCCTCACAGTGGGTGTGTGCTCTGTCCAAGCAGCCAGCCCAGGCTGCACCTCAAACCAATTCATCTGAGAACAGAGATAAACAATATTTCAACATCAATAATGCATAAAAAGTAATTTTTGACATCCACATCCTGACCTCGTAAGCCTCGAAGGCAACAATCGCTCTTCCATCATCTCCTGTGTGACAGACTCTGTGACAGATGTAAAGAAAACAGATGGACAATGCTGCCACCTGAGATGCTGACCAAGCTGTCAGGCCCCTTTTGGGCTTCTGCTTGCTGCTTCTGCAACCAGCTCTCTAAATCCAAGGGGAAGTAGCACTGCAGTTACTGAGCTTCCACTAGGCCCTGCAATAGGTAGAGCACAACAAACATGGCTCTCTGGAGTAGATGACTCGTGGCCAGGGCAGAAGGCTTCACCTCCCTGTTGACTGGAGGTTATCCACCCCAGTTTTATATCTCTCCAAGCACTTGGTCTCTGCTTGCATCTCTGGATTCCCTCAGCCAGCCCCATCACACTGCCTCAAAATCCTGCCATGCATTTAGCTTTTGTGGCATCCCATAATTTTTATTTGTACCTCCCAAAAGAATTAACTTCAAATTATGGAACACACCCCTGAGCTGAGCAATCCATGTGAACAGATGTAGCTGGTGTATGTGTGAGTGTGACAGCACTCTGACCCTATTAACTATGACTTGCAAGTACACCAAACACATGATAGATCCCTGCAACCCCACTGCTAAAAAGCAATGCAATGTTCACATAATGTAACTCTCCTCCTGCTGAAGAAAGGAGTATTAGAGAGTCAGAGGTACAAAATACACTTACAGCTATGAATACTGGACACAAAGGTTACACAGATTACAACAGGAGCCAACACACACTACAAAGCAGAAATATCCCCATCAGAAAAATGCCAGACTAAGCTTGACTTGGTTTATAAAGTGTTAATGAGACAGTAAGACAGCAAACAGCTTTGCCTTCCCTTCAGGCTAACACAGAAATCCTCTTGCTTCAGAACCTCTTAGTTAACAGGAAGGAAAAAAAAATAAATAAATCCATCTTGCAAGCCGTACTTCCCATCCCGGGAAACCTGAAGCCCAAGGGCAGCGAAGTAGCTCTGCCAGCATCTCACCAGACATCAAAGGCCCTTTCCGAGCCTGGAGCTGTCAGGAATGACACAGCAGCTTGCAAGCAAGGAAAACGGGGCAAGCAGCAAAATGCTGGGACTGGATCTGAGGCCCCTGCGATGAAGTCAAACAGAGGGACAAAAAATCCCCTTCAGCAAAAGAACCCCCGAGAGACCTAAACAAGTCATAAGCTCCTTCTGTTTCCAGATTTTTAGAAGTCAGGGAATTGTCCGAGAGCCAGGTACAGAAACACCTCCTCCCTCACCTGCTGGGGAAGGGTGGATTTTTACTTGCATATTTCCACATATTTCCACATTAACTACACATCATGCAGGCAGAAAGACCTTGGAAGAACATGAAGACGGGAGAGCGCAGCTGGCCATTCAGTTACCAATGCTCATGCATCCCCCAGATACCACAGGTTTGAAAGACATACAAATGCCCAAGTTAATCTGGAGGCCAAGCCATCATTTTGGAGATGCTTTGAGACCCCTCCCACCTTGGGGGATCCCAGCTGAGCCTTCTTTTCCATCATACTGATTACCAGCAAAAATGAACAAATGAAACCAGCACACATCAGTTATTTCCTTAAAAGCATCAAGCAGTATTAGAAGCATAAGATGACTTTCAGGTGGACATCTGCTCCATTGCTTTGGGGTTTTCAAAAGCATGGTAATAAAGGAACACAACAGGAGTCAGCATGTTGATGAATGCCAGATAATGAACTGGATAAAGCTGGCACTACTGTGTAACACTGCAAGTCACAGCCTCCCTGTGCTTCAGTTTCCCTCTCTAAGCAGAAGCTTCATCTGCACAGCTACTAATGAAGATCCTGAATAGAAGCTGTTCATTAGACCATTCCCCTTCTCAAAGCACATTAAGCAAACAGTAACATGATTTACTTTAGGAGTAAATGCTCTGGCTTAGAGTTCTGGCTAGGTTTGTCACTCTGTTTACAAAGTTTTCATTTCTGCAGCTGCCTCTGAGAAAGGCAAATGCCTTGTGGGTGAACCAGCAGACAACATCACTCCTGCTCACGCTTAATGACTTCATCCCTGAGCTACCGGAGTGCCAATCAGCCTTGTACAGCATTAGGATTCCCCAAGGAAATCTGAAGCATCAAGGAATGGATGCACATAGAGGAAAGGTTATCAAAACATGCCCCCAAGACCCTTTCATGTTTAAGCATCTTTTGAAAGGTAACATATTCAGCTACTGGCTTCCCAAAAAAGCCAAAACCAACCAACCATAAAAAAATTAATCAATAGCTGTTTTTTAATAGCTGGTTTTAAACTGGAAAAAGACAGTATAAGCTGTGGATAACTGAGGCATGCTCTGACCTCCAAGAGTAACAATAGTTTAAGGACAGGAACAGGCTGATGCCTTCATTCCATTATGCTAAAGTCTGCATTTTGCTGCTTGTTTGTAGAAAAGCAACCAGTTGCTTTTTAAAATGCCACCCGTAAATAGCTGTCACAGTGATATTCCATGCAATGCAGGGGGGTTTGATTTGTCTTACGGTCCCGGGCACGATCCCCAGGCTCCTAGTGCTCAGACTAAATTTCTGGAAAAAATCTTAAAAGCCAAGGTTTTTGCACTGTGAGAGTCTCATGTCACTGGAAAGTGGCTAGAATCCATTTCTCTAGAACACCTTAGCCAAGGAGGGCTGAGAATAAATCCTAGATGAACATCCAGCACCACTGTCACCAACATAAAACTAAAGTCCTCAGAGAGGTTAGGCTTTGGAGTGGCTTTTCAAGGGGCTACTGAAATTCATTTGCCTTTTCCTAACACTTCCTTGCTACTGTAGCCAAAGCACACCAAAATACAAGCAGTTTCTTCCTCTGCCCCAATTAGTTGTTAATTGTCCTCCCTATCTAAGCTGCATCAACCATCTACCTCACTTAGTGGAAGCTGTGTATCACTTGCTTATCCACCCAGAAAAAAGGCAGGGCTTTGCATAAGGCTTTGGAACACAGATCCTGGCAATGCTCACTTGTCTGATCACTCATACACAAGCAATACAGCACAGGTTTTTGCAAAAAAACCCAAAACAAAACAAAACAAAAACCCACCAACTCCATGTATGGAACACATCACACACAGATCAGCCTTGATCTGACATGTGCCACACTACCTAAAACCTCAGTGAGAGATGCACACCCAAACCACTGATTTTCCTCCTGATTTTAAAAGCAACTGTCCTTCACTCAGCATTGCACAAAACCCCATGAGCACAAAACAAATGACCAAGATTCACACCCAGCAAGAAGTGTGAGCATGCTGCCAACCCCTTCCTATTATTCATCTGCTGAGTTTCCTGGAAAGCATTACAAAGTAAGGAGAGTTAACAGTATTACATGCTCTCAGTGCTAATTAGCGCAGCACATCTGACTGAGCCATGCTGAGACCAGAGACCAAGAACACAGACGGCCAATTACACATTTCTAAAATTGCTCTCTGTGCCAGCTCTGAATTCTGAGACCTGTAGCAGTGAATTCTCTGCTCTTTTTACCCCTTTCCCCTTGAAACATATTAACTCCATCGGCCTCTCCACACTCCGGCTTGATGCTTGCTAGATAAAAGCAGAAGCAGCAGCTCTCTCTTTCCAAGACAGTTAACTGTCTTGAAAGTAAAGCAATAAAATAGGTATTAGTCTTCCAAACTCCTTGGCTTACACCCCCTTTATTTCCCAACTTTGTCACATTTGGCTGGTCTCAGCTGTCACACAAGGAGAAGAGAGAGGATACCACAGGCACTGAGAAGGAAATCAGAGGCTGAACAAGAATTTTGAAAGCTCAGGCTGTTCTCAGATGTCTGATCTACTTCTTCTGCTGCCATTTCCACCTACAGTCTCCTAAAAATGGTTGGAATCCATGGGCTGAAGCTCAGAAGAGGACAGCAGATCTGGGGTTAGAAAAAGTAAGCAGTCTAGAACATAGATGGCTATTCAACAAGCACATAGATGAGCTAAGATTTTAAAAAGAAAACCAGTATTTCAGTAATGAGAGGCAGCATCAAGAAATCCCCAAGAAGCGGCATTGTACAACTGTAGAACACTGAATTATAACCCAGCACTGCTGCACACAGCTAAGCAGTTCTTGCCCTGAGGGAATAGATCAGCCCTTAACCAGCTCTGCACAGCTCTCTAGATTAGCTCACCAAGATGAAGAGTCCAGAAGCACAGCTTAGGCCACAGACTGGGCTCAGACCTCACCACCCCACTCAACCAGGCCTAAGCTAAAGGATACGTTGACCTTGATGACTTTGTGGGACACCAGAAACCCCAAACTTTGGCTACGGCCTGTAGCCCTGCCCACGTAATTCCTGTTGCCAATATTATTTCTGTACAAAGGATATCTGTACTATTGACTGAGAAAGGGCTTTTATTAGCACAGGAAAGCCTCCTGTCAAGAACCTGCCCCTAGCCACCTCACTTCACCTTTGCTTCTCCTGCTCAAAAAATCATGAATTTCACCACCAAAACACACCAATCCAACTTAAGGTCCTAAAGTTTCAACTTCAGAACAATATCCTCTGAATAATCTTTTTTTCTTGATTCCCTGATGTAGGCTGAAAACCTGTGAAGCAGCAACACAGAATGAGTAAGGAGTTCGTGTTTTTTTGGTTTTTTTTCCCCAGGCACATGCCAGATGTTAACCATTTACAAATGGTAATGGATGAAAATCAGATTCTCTTTCACCCCACACTTCGACTGTGGCAGATGAAATATAAACTTAAATCACTGGGGTTTTTATTGGCTCAGGTTAATAGCTATTTGGTTATTAATCAGATACTTTATGTATCTCTTTAAAACCTTTGTATTTTCCCTCTATGATGCAACAGCTGCACTATGAACCATCACCTCCCTTAACCTAGAACACAAGCTGCTGCTCTGCTCAGCACACATAGCCAGCACAATTTGTTTCCTCACAGGATGGTGGAAACAAATAGAAGCAGTCATACTGCAGTAGACCAGAGGCTATCACAGGTCACAAATCCAGTCTCCTACAAGAGTCAACAGCAGGGAGCCCTTATCCGGAGATGGAGTTCATGCCTCACATAGAACAGCCCAGACAAATTTATCTGACATGAGCTTGCACAGTTCCTTCTATGAAACTATATAAACACTAATTATATCCAGCAGCAAGTCACACACTCCACATGATGCTGCTTATCATCCAGTATGTTTGGCAATGGCCCTTCCAGTTTGATTAGATGCATGCTACGCACAAGTTCAGCTTGAATCCCTGGGTATCCTGAGCCATGGCATCACAATAGCCAGACCATCATGCAGGAGCCCTAATGAGTCAGTGGCTGTCAGGAAGCCCAGCATGCCTCAGTTTTCACATTCCCAAAGAGGGAATAACAACACTTCTTTAAAAAGTGCTTTGAGATACATGGACAGAAACTTCTGCAAGAAAGCTAAAGATTTTGTCTCTTTTTATCTGTAAAGCCTTCAAGAACTTCAAAAACATCATAGAGCTTTCTGCTCCCTTATATGTACCTCTGCACTAAATGCCTCATTAAAATTCACCTAAAAGCAATCTAAAAAACCCAAACAATATCTGTGAAATTGGGTCATCATCTGTCCCCTGGAGCAGGAGGCAAAAAAAACCCCAGCACCCTTAGGTGATTTTCATGGCTGTGAATTTAAGCCAAGAGCTCTCCCAGCGAATGTACTGTGCCAGGCTTGCTGCCTCACCAAACACAGGCATTCCAGCACCAAGTTCCAAAGCAACAGTAAGCTTTAATCAGACAAACGCTGAAGAATACTTTCAGAAGCAGCCTGAATTAATCAGGAAACAGGCACTGAAGAAGCAGATAAAGATTATGGAGCTCAAACTGAAAAGATGAGCTTCAGTCAAACTGCAAAATCTCACCCATCTGCTCAACCTTCAAATATGAAAGTAACATTTATCCATTGTGCAAGGTCCCACAGTAAACTCTCAGTTCCCTGCCTGTAGGTGCTGCAGGGTCAGGGCTCTGTACTCTGGCAGTTTCTGACACTACAGTAAGAATGATGCCTTCAGCATGCTTGGAAATGCTGGCTCTAGATGTGGCAAGAAGCCCAGAATTGCTCACACCACAAGAACAACTGACAGACACGTGAGTGCTGAAAGAAACAGGTTCCGAGGGCGCAAACACAGTGAAAAAGCTCAAGAATAAAACTCCAAGGTTAATGCAAAATCTGATCTGCAAGTCCTCCAGGGTCAGGAGCAATTGCCTCTGAGAAGTCAGCTATTTACCACCTGTTTACAGTAGTGAGGACTGAGTAGGAAGGGACCACAGTGCAGAGGCCTGAGGCCATTGTCCAACTTGCAGCGAGTCTTTCTGGATCCCAGACTGGTGCTCCTGGAGAGTACAGCCTTGTGGGAAAGCAAAGGGAGCTGCGACAGAATGCCCTGCAGATTTCAGGAAACGAGTAGGGTTCTCCCCAGTGATGGAGAGTGGAGCCCTGCTGTGGCTTTGCTTTGGCTTGACTGCTTTGTTCAGGCACAGAGAACTGGCCAAGGGTCACTGAAGCACCACAAGCCAGTTTTGCCAGCACAACACAACACTCTCTATACAGCCTGGCAACTCTGCAGTACCAGGACAACATTCCCAGCAGCAGAATAACTCAAGTGTGTAAAGCTCTGGATTTAAACCACATGAACAAAAGAACATATGTAAGAAATAGGAAGCTTCTAGCTTTGAACCCTTTATTTAGAATTTGCAACGTAAGAACAAAGCAGGGCGTCACACACAGGCTTCCCATTCCTGAATTAGCATCCAAGCCAGCCACCATTCCTCCTCTCAATTTTGTTTTGCTTCCTACAAGTCAAATGAAGGTGCACAGAAGATGTTTCAAACTAAAACCTATTCCTTCAACAGCCCCATTTCACTCTTCCCTCCCAGGATGTTACACTGCCTCCGATGAACACCAGGGGGCTGGGCCAGCTGCATGTACAGGAGCCATGTTCTGCCGCAGTCCTGGATGGACACAAAGTCGACTTTCTTTCAAGGAGCACAAGAGAACCATTTTGCTACACTGAGCAAAACAGCAGTTTCAAGAAAGCCAAGGGCCAAAGCAGTCTGGAGTGCCAAAGAGAAAACAAGCCTCATCATGCAACAATTATATTTCACAATAGATAAACCCTAGCACCAGCAATGCAATTCCCTATTAACACAACCGTAAGTCCTGCATTGTAAGGCAAGTTCATAAACCAGAGGCTTCAAAGGAGCTTCAATCCCCTCTGTCAGGGAGAAATTACTTGAACTTACATTTAGATGCTGAACTGCCTTTGCAAATTGCTCCAACTGCCCACAATTACAGCCATTTGGGTGACAGTTACCTGCTGCCCCTAATCTATTTAACACCAGGGAGGAACGACAAGCAGACAGAAAAGTCACAAGTGGAAAACTTAGAAATCAGTTGAAAGATTGTTTCTAGTTCCAGGATTCAAAAGCTTTGGATTTACAACCTAATACTAAATCATATATCCTATAAAATTAAAAGCCACTAAGTTTGATGCTTTATTTGGTGATTGGTAATTTGTAATACTCTGAATCTAAAGATCAGCATTAGCAACTGATACAAGCACAGACTAACCAAAACGGACATTAAATGTAACAATTACCTATAGGAGAGCTGACAGCTTAAAGAGGTCGGTCTTTCACTGTTCTAGCGTAGCCCTGCAGTTGAAGATCTCTTTCAAGAGACTTCTGCTACTCCAATCATGCAAGAGATTATACCATCTTCTTACACAGTAAATACATAGTTCTGCAACATGAGATCAGGCCTAAATGATCTTCTGTTAAGAGCTTTAGTGAGCAGACTATCAAAATTTGTGCCCTGAATCTATCAGTGCTTAAATACTGATCTAAATTCTTCTCAAGCTTTCAAAAGAGCAACACTCAAAAGTAGCCTCAAACCATTTAGAAAGGAAAGCAACAGAGGAAGCTCTCTCATTTCACTTCTTTTGGTCCAGAAACGCAGACAACTGCACATACACAACTACCATGTGTTGGCCTTTATAAACTACAATGCGCCAGCTGCTTCCCCAGGCAAGGAAGTCAGCCTTTGGTATTCAGAGCATTTGCAGACTTTAGGGTAGTGCAAAGACAACCTCCCACTATTCTAAAGTAAAAGCAGCCCTCTGGCCCTGACCTACTGCCGTTACTGGAAAAGTAGCAGTTGTTGCAAGCAGTGGTAACCCCTTCTACCCACAGTTAACATGTAATGCATCTAGAGATGCGAAATGGCAAACAACACAAAAGCTTCAGCTCTGAGTATTACAAAAACCATGGCGGCAAAAAACATTCAAGGATTTTTCTGTTACCAAAGGAAATAGCACGTTGTAACTCAGGCACCAGCAGAAAAGGGTTCCCATAGCTTGCTACAGTGTTTGCTGCTGGCTCTGTAACCTGCTGATAGAACAGCGGCTGTAAACAAAACCCACATCAGCCTTGGTGGTTTTTGCAGGATTACAGTCTCCTGTCATCCTTTTTTTTTTTTTTTTTCCTGCTTTTGCCTATTTGATCAAAAATTAGTAGACACATGTATCAATTCCTTTGCAGTGCCAAGGGAAACAGCACTGAGCAGTACAAAGGACACTGGAAAGGCAACCGGTGCAGAAAAATACACCTTTAGCTAACTTAGCTACAGCTATAAAAAAACCTACAGATAAGATACTGATGTCAAAAGCACAAACTCGGCAGCTTAGGAGCCCTGGGTATGTTCAGTTGACAAGGCAAGCCACTTCTTGAAGGACAGAGGAAGTTTCTCTAACCACTCCAACTAATATTACTGATAAAAGCAAGAGCAGCACTGGCAAAGTGAATCTTTAACCACCACACAAAATCTAGAATGCCAGAGTTAGACCAACCAAAGTAATTCTAGGCTTAAATCATAATTATCTGTGGCTTCTTTTCCTAGAGACAGGTGAACAAGAAGGTTCGAGGCAGACATTTTTGCTAGCTCCCTGCTTTAAAGGGTCCTATACTTCTCAAAAAATTGCACAACAAAAGAATTCCTTTCCACAAGTGGAAGACTCCTGTTCTGAAGGAAGTCATAGAATCATAGAATCATAGAATAGTTAGGGTTGGAAAGGACCTCAAGATCATCTAGTTCCAAACCCCCTGCCACGGACAGGGACACCTCTCACTAAACCATCCAACACAAGGCTTCATCCAACCTGGCCTTGAACACTGCCAGGGATGGAGCACTCACAACCTCCCTGGGCAACCGATTCCAGTGTCTCACCACCCTAACAGGAAAGAATTTCCTCCTTATATCCAATTTAAACTTCCCCTGTTTAAGTTTTAACCCATTACCCCTTGTCCTGTCACTACAGTCCCTGACAAAGAGTCCCTCCCCAGCATCCCTATAGGCCCCCTTCAGGTACTGGGAGGCTGCAACGGCGAGCTTCCCTGTAAATCAACCCCTTCCTTTAAGTGATACATGTCTATGCTCATGTTAGGACATGACACCTACAACACACAGATGGACAT
The DNA here is from genome assembly GCF_037157495.1 of Lathamus discolor. NCBI lineage: Eukaryota > Metazoa > Chordata > Aves > Psittaciformes > Psittacidae > Lathamus > Lathamus discolor. The sequence goes on along the minus strand of NC_088909.1, from coordinate 20,926,084 downwards.
GTCCAGGCTTTAAACAACATTGCGTGCTGATTTCCTGCAAGCATAAGGCACCAGTTCTGCTGTATTCCATCTGATGATACATCAGAACACAACAAGGCTTTTGTATGTTGGCCCTGTGATCCTACAGCTTTGGCTGTTCTCACCCAGCAGAACATCATGTTTGAATCAGGAAAAAGAACAGCAAAATCAGAGGCAAGCAAGCTGGCAGCTGAGGAAGGGAGAGTGCATTAGGACACAAGTTTTGCTACCGAATTTCTGCTACAGATTTTTATCTGTCCACAGGAAAGTCTGTGCCTTTCCTCTGAGGAAAAGGTATGGTGGATCCTCTGTCTCAGAAAAGCCGCAGGGGCACAGTTTGTTGCCATTTCATCAGTGAATGAAGGGTATTCCCACAGCCTGGATTGTACACGGAAATAGGAAAGTCATTACTATGGCTCTCCTCAGATTCTTCAAACAGTTCAGGCAGCAGTACTGACTTTAACAGCAATAGCAGGGGAAGCCCCTGCTCTGCTGCTTCTGTCTTCAAATTAAAATCTGGGAGTTATTGCTGGGAACTGCTGCCCTCTGCCGTCACACACAGAGATGAAATTCTCATCTGACAAAACCAGGCTTACAGTTACCTACTGGAAAAATAAAACAGAACAAAACACCGTGGTAATACCCACAAGGTCACAGTGCATTCAGATTTCAAGTGGGTTCAACCAGGCCTCTCAGTTCTGGTCCACTTATAAAATGCCTGTCGGTTTCTACAGTGCATCAACAGAGGCATGTTATACACTAAGCTCAACCTAAAGATGATTTTCCTGTACCCATCATTTTTGTTGCAGCTGTTTCAGAGGTAAAAGCCCTCAGCTATTAGTGCATTGAGCAAAACGCCTCTTACTGTCTAAAGATCTGTGCAGCGGATTGTGAATATCACCAGGGAAAGTGTCAGCAAATATCCTGCCCCCAGTACAGGACTTGGACTAGACTGAAGGAATAAAACATTACTGTCATTCATGTGGGGCTCTACACAGTTTTTCTCCTTGTCTCAACCCTCCAAGTGGGCGGAGCCACTGGAAAGCTTGGCAAAGCTTTGCTTGGCAAACCATTTTAAACACTGTCCAGATGGGAAAGTCAAAGTGAATTTTCAGGAGTATTTTGAAGTTGAGCAAAGACTGAGGTCTGCAAATCCTGGACTGGTTTGGGTTGGAAGGGACCTTAAAGCTCACCCAGTTTCAACCCCCTGCCATGGGCAGGGACACCTTTCACTAGACCAGGCTGCTCCATGCCCTGTCCAACCTGGCCTTAAACACTGCCACGGATGGGGCAGCCACAGCTTTTCTGTGCAGCCTGTGCCAGGATACTCTGCAGCCCTCAGGTAGGGATATCTTAAAGGGAAAAGATATACCATGCTTCACAGCACATTTCCAGCCTGCCCACAGGAAAGCAGTTCTCAGTTTGTGCTGAGCCTACAGTGTCACATCTGCCGACTTACCTGACCTCCTCACCAGCAAAATCAAACATTTTGGTGATTGTCACTTTTCCTGAATCTTTTGGTTTCTCCTGAAGCTTCTTCTCACTCCTCTCTCCTTCAGCCTACAAAATACATGAAGGAGAAAGCAAAACAATGAATTTGTGAAGCCAAGCTGAATTATCACTCCAAGGGGCCAAGGACCCAACACAGACCTCAGGTCCCGCTGCAATTTAGGCTGGCCGGTCAAAGGAAGTCACCCACAGAAAGTAAAAGGAAACAAAACACCCCTGCCACTAAAAGGAAGTTCCCCACTTTGGTTACAGACTCTCACTGGAGCTTAAGGATAAAAACAGACCCAAAATGAGATGTGAAATTATAATTAAATGTAGGAATAAGCAAGAATACACCGTTGTGGTTCAGAAAGCAAGCAAAAGCCTTAAGACTTGGCTCTTCCAAACTAACTGTGTGATTGCACCCAAATACATTAATTTTTACTCAATAATATAGAAGAACACAAGACTGATCTTCACAGACAAGCTTGAAGTTAATAAGCTACTTGCCAACAATGTCTCTTTGAGAGGAAAATATCTTTATTAAGCAATCTGGCAATAATGCTTCTTAATTTACTCAGTCACAACTACAGCTTTTAACAGCATAGATAAAAAGCCTCATACCCTACAAATATTCAAAACAACCCCCAAAATTCTTGCTCTAAATCAGCCACGTACCACTGAGATCTTCAAGCAGACAACTGAAGTCCAAATTAAGAAGTTAATAAAGAGAATAGAAGAACTGCATCTCTCCAAAAATTTTTCTAGGCCATGGAGGGACTTTCACAGACCACTCACATTTTAGGTTTCTGCCTGTAGCATTGCTCAGAGAACTTTTACTCTCTCCTCCTCTCAAATTCTACCTGCAGTCATCTTATCTCTTCAGTCAGTAAGAAGTGAGGTGGAAAAAAGCAGGAGGGTTCAGAAGCAAGGACTGAATGGCTACACTTGTTCTGCAACCCTCCAACAGTTAGAGAAAGAAGATTTACACAGTGAGGAGCTGTACTTGCTAAGTGTCACTGATTCAGGAGTCCAGACTTTTCTCAGAAAATACTTTTTTTGTCTGACCACTCAAAAAGGGAAAAAACCAAGACAGTTTTAAGAAAAGAGGGTGAGTTTCGGTACCTTCTTCCATTCTACCACCTTCAGTGTGAATGGCTTCAAAAGGCAAACACATGCATATGGTTTTATTAAGAACCAAATTCTTTTAAATACCCAATTACACACAGAATATGGAAAACCTCTGTATACAGGGAGCGTGAGCACTTTAATGGGGCATATAAAGGAAACTAGAGAAAGCTCGATTCATTCTTGTTACTAGTGTCCATCCCAACACGCAGCATCTTCCAGCCTCCCTCACTGTACGAGGATGAAGAGCAATGCACAGAGATGTCAGCAGGAGTCTCTTCAGTTTCCCCAGGCACACATACATACAGAGCCCCCCTTTTTTATTTGGAGTATCAGGAAAGGCACAAGCCTCAGGGGAGAGCGGTGCCACCAGCACAGCTCAGACCAAAGCTCACTATGCCACTCCTGCATCACATGAGAATCCAGGAATGGAAGGGGAAGCCAACAGAGCTCTGTGGGCACTCCGAGACACAGACAAGCAGCTCCAGAAGCAGCACTGCCAGATCATACACCTCCCCAGCCAGAAGGAAATCAGCAGCTTACCGCTTGCTGCAGGATGAGGCTCTAGATTTACTAAGCAGATGGGGCAATGATAAGCCCAGCCTCCCCTAGCTTCAACTGACACCTGGCATCAGGTAGAGCCAACGCTGACTACTGTAAAGCTTTGGCCCTCCCCATTCTCCCTGGGTGAAAGCCCAGGGCCCCGTTACCTTCTCAGCCTGAGTGGAAGCCTCTGGTTTGGGTTTCTGTCCGACATCACTGAGGAAACTGGCCCAAAGAGCATCCTCTTTCTTTTTTATTTCTTCTTCTTTTCTTCTTTCCACCTGCTCTACATTATCCACTTCCTCCTCCTCCTCTTCTTCTTCATTCCTCTGAGTCTCTTCTTCCTCTGTCTCATCTGGCTCTAGCAACAGACCTCCTTTCTTCCTCTTCCTAAGAGCAGACACCAAAAAAAGATATAAATACATGTACTGAGGTGCCGCAACGCTACTGTGGAGCAGAACAGTGAAGCAACATAGCATTTCATATTTACACTAGGACAGTCTACCAGGGCAATTCCCCTCATCTTGGGTGTGAAGCTGCTTAATTCAAAGACGATGCTGTTCAGAAAACACCACAGGACTGAAGCAGATTGTCTCCCTGAAGTAGACTGTAACGTGTATATGTACCTGTAAGGCTATAATGGGCTCTGGGATACTGGAGAAACCACAACAGGAGAACCTGAGCTGGACAGGTCGCAGCCTCAAACTACACGCATGGGAGGTTTCTCCCACCAGAAGTACTTTGTACTTAAAAAGTCTTATTAGAAGGAAGCTAACAGGCTCCTGCAGGGGGGTTTCAGGACGATCTCCTTCAAGCTTGAGGATCTCAGGTGCTGAACCGCAACGAAGAGCGTTTCTCATCCCCCAACCCCTCACCACAGAGCCCGGCGGAACGAGCACCCGCGAAGGCGGCTCCCGGCCGGGCCAAGGCAGACTGTCTCTCCCGGGACACCGCGCCCGTGCGGCACCGGCTGTACCTGCTGGCGGGGCGGCGGAGAATCCTCCTGCCGCGGGGCGGCCGCGGGCTGCTCGCCGGCTCCTCCCGCACCAGCTCGCTCACGTCGTCCTCGCTGTACTCCGCACCTGCAAGCACAGCGGGTAAGCACCGGGACCGGGACAACCGGGAACAACGGTACCGGGACCGCCCCGCTCACCTGAGGGCACGTAGTCCTCGTCCTCGGCCGAGGAGTATTCCTCCGATCCCGACATGGTTGCGACCCCCGCACAACCGCCTCACAGCCACAACCACAGCAGCCGCCGCCGCCGCCGCCGCCTCACGCGCGCAACACCGCTGCCCAGAGCGTCGCCGCCGCTCGCGCGCGTCCCCTAGCGGGTCAGCCGACGCCTAGACCTCCAAGGCGGCGCAGGAGCTTAGGGAGCAGCGACGAGAGAGCTACCGGCAGGCTAGAGCGCCTCTGCAGCCTCGACCGACGGCACCGGAGGAAGGGCGCCCAGAGTTCTTTGCGACCTATGGCCGTTCCAGGAGCAACGCCAGGGCGGTGACGGCGCCTGGCGACCCGGAAGCGCCGCTGGCGAGCGGTGGTTGGCCAAGGGCCCTGTTTGTCACCGAGCGACGTTTCCCGTTGGCTATGGTGATCGGAAGGGGTGGAGCGGAAAGTGCGGCCGTGAATGGCGTCGGCGGGCGCGGCGCGGGGATGGAGGGCGGGGAAGGCGGCGGTGGGGGGCTTCTGCAGCAGATCCTCAGCCTCCGTCTGGTGCCGCGCGTCGGCAATGGCACCACCACCTACTCCAGCCCGCTCTCCACCTTCCCAGGTACCGTGCCGCTGCGGGGCCTGCTCGGATGGGGGCCGTCCCGTGGCCCGCTGGCCCCGCGCAGGCCTCATGGCGCTTCTCTCCGCAGAGATGTGGTACGGCGTCTTTCTGTGGGCGCTCGTGTCCTCCCTCTCCTTTCACGTTCCGGCAGCTTTGCTAGCGCTCTTCACGCTCCGGCACCACAAGTACGGCAGGTTCATGTCCGTGAGCCTTCTGCTGATGGGCATCGTGGGACCCATTACCGCCGGCATCCTCACAAGTACGGTAGATGATCGGTAACCGCGGCAGGGTGCCTCTGAGGTGATCGGAGGTCGCCTTTGGGAGCGCGTCCAGCTGCGGCGTTCCCCGGGGTACAGAGGAGATGGATGTTTTAGCTGTATGCCCCCCTTGGTCTGTGTTTGGTGCCGGAGCACTGTGTCCAGCTCTGAAATCCTCAGTACAGGAAAGAGATGGACCTGTTGGGGAGGGTCCAGAGGGGAGACACAAAAATAATCGGGGGATGGAGCACCTCTCCTGTGGGGAAAGCCTGAGAGAGTTGGGGTTGTTCAGCCTGGAGAAGGCTCTGGGGAGACCTGATTGTGGCCTTACAGTTTTTAAAAGGGGCCTATGAGAAAGATGGGACGAGACTGTTTAGCAGAGCTTGTTATGGCAGGACAAGGGGTGCTGGTTTTAAACTAAAAGAGGGAGATTCAGGCTGGACATGAGGAAGAAATTTTTCATAGTAATGGTGGTGAAACACTGCTCCAGGTTGCCCAGAGAGCTGGTGGATGCCCCATCCGTGGAGATATTCAAGGCCAGGCTGGATGTGGTTCTGGGAAACCTGTTGAAGGTGTTCCTCCTCCCTGCAGGGGTTTTGGACTAGGTGACCATTGAAGGTCCCTTTTCAACCAGAACAATTCTGTGATTCTGTGTGTGAAAGATTTGGACCATACCAATATTGAGCCCTTTGTTAGGGCTTCCAAATGTACCTGTCAGGTGCAGGGCCAGGTGGGCTTTCAGGTTTCTGAGCACTCAGAGAAAAGCTATGCACAGGTTTGGTGTCTGTGCCAAGAACTGGGTATTATTTGCAGCTGTGGGCTGTGGTGTGGACGATCTTGTGACAAAAGTATGTCCAAACGCCCCCCAACCTCCACACCTTTAGCAGGCCTCAGGAGATCTTCGTGACCAATTTACCTGTTCCTACCAGCACAGGTTGTTTACCGCCTGAGGTTTATCATGGCAAACCCAGTCCAGCACTTCTGCTAGCCCTCTCTTACAGAGCCCCCGTGTTCTCTGCCCCGGTCTCCCACCCTCCTAGATTCCCCCCTTCATCCCTGTGGTATGACAGCGTATGTCTATATGTTCATGTTTTGGCTTTTTCCCCTCTCTGCAGGTGCTGCCATTGCTGGAGTTTACAGAGCTGCAGGGAAAAAAATGATTCCCTTTGAAGCCCTCATTTTGGGAGTGGGCCAGACATTCTGCGTAGTGGTGGTTTCATTTCTACGCATTTTAGCCACTCTCTAGCTCTTCTTCAGGCACTAGAGCTCGCAAATCAAAGGAAGAGCAAAGGATCTGCTGCCTGTGCCACCTCTGAAACAAAGTAGGGGGAACACAACGGGAGGTGTGCCCGGGTGTGTGCTTTCTCTGCTGGATAAAGGTAACCCAAGGGCCTGCTCCTGCTTCCAGCATGGCTGGAAATTAAGCAAAAAAATGGCGATTTTTGTTATTTTTTGTAACATTAAGTGCCAAGTGAAACTTTATTTCCCTGGAGGATAGGAAGCTAAATGGCTTCTAGAGCAGAAGGCCCATCTACCTTTTACCAGTGATGAATTCTAGCAACAGGATGTAGCTAGGAGGTGACAGTAGCTGTTGTGGGCTAGAACCAGTGCTACAGAGTGAAGTAATGCTCACTTAATGCTTTGACTTCTTGCTGCTTTGTTTGCAGTGAATTCTTTTAATGTGAATTTTTTAAATGAGTAAAGGAATTTGTTTTCTTCCTGGCCCGAATACCAGCTCTTGCTCATAGAGAATTTGGAAGCAGCAAAAGAAAAAAATCATTTTAAACAGATGAAATTGCAGATTTGTCGCTGAGAACTGTGACTATGAATGCTGCAGTGGGGGGAATAACTGGTGTAAAAAGGATTGTTATCTTTGTGTATTTTATTACAGTGAAGCCCTCCAGGCACTGTGTACTTTCTGCCTGAGAGGCAGAGCACAGCTGATGCGGCACTATACCACACTGCCCGCAGTGGGAATCCCAGGGCACATATGTGAGCACTCACTGTTGCTTCTTGGGCTCTGAAGGAGACTCGTGGTTTTAAACTTCTCCATTCTTCTTTTCCTTGCTGATCATGTTTACAGTGGTGTGGTGGAACTGGGTGTGTTTGCTGACATGGAAACATTGCTGGCCAGCTTATACAAAACTTGGCACACTGCTTCTTAGGTGACTGCACTGGTTGGTACTGGGTCGTTGGGATATGGGGCTTCCCGGGTGCAGAGGCAGCCAGCTCACAACATGGTGCCGAGTAGGATTCCTGCAAGGCTCCTGGGAGGAGCCCCAGTAATTCCAGTGTCCCAGCCCAACCCTTGCCAGCAGGCAGCGTGGTCTCTCAGAATGAATTGATTTAGTTTGGTTTAAGTGACTTTTAACTAACTTTTAGAGCTGGCCTTTTACCAGGAGACATGCCACAATGGCTGGGGTGCTGTGGTAGCCGGCTGGGTATTTCCTGGGAGCTTGGGTTTTGGGGGACCATGGAGAAGGTGAGGTTGAGTGCCAAGGATGAGGGGTTGATGTAGCCAGTCCCATGGCTCTGCTGCGGCCCTTTGGTTGTTGCCACTGGCATGGCATGGGCTGCCAAGGGAAGGTGCGATCTGTATCCAGCCTTGCATAACACATCCGTGTTTTTGCTGAACTCCTTTGGTTTCCAGACCTGCTTGCCTGTTGTACCTGCAACTTATCATAAGGCCAGTTATCTTTCATGAGCCATGTGTCCTATCTGCTGAAACAACCCTAAGCAGGGCACTCTGTGTATCATGAAGAAGAATTTCTCTCTATGTACTAATTAATTTCTCAGGAGCGGTCTATTGGCAGCCAATGGTGAGAGGTGTTTTTCAGGAGCTACTTACTGAGATGATTACCCTAAATTTTATCCCATGTTAGTTCAGGAAATAAAGCTGTGCATTTTAGGGAAGACTTTAATGCGAATCCTTCTCCCTAGGTGGGTGAGGTCCAGGTGGTATAGCAAATTCTAAGCCCTGGATCTCCAGAGAGCCCTACGTGCTGTGCTGCTTATGGAGAGCCTGTCTTCCTACGGCATCATCCATCTGGGGAAGGCTGGGCCTCTCTTTCCCTCTTTGCTTCTGCCCCCAGTGAAAAAACAGGACTAGTGATCTCTGTAGATGTCTTTTTCCCCTCCCCATTTCAAATGGCTGCACACGCAGCACATGTCCAGAGTGCCTGGTTTAATTTACACGAGTTACTCTGTGTTTTCTTGGGTGGATTAGACTGGGCAGGGCTGGCCTTACCTTTCAGGTGAAGCTAGAAATCAGTGTCCTGGGCACCTGCTGTGTTCCCCTTTCCCTCAACCCAAAGACTAAGCTGATGGCAACTGTGAAAGCACTTTATCAGTGTGCCATGTGTGATGGCACAAGGCTGGTTCCTCTGGTGTAATAGGGCTGAAGCACACAGGGTGCAAATCTGGGCTGTTAAGAACAAAAATTGCTTAATAAAATCACTTGGTGCTGGGTGAACTGAAACCCTCCTGGTTTCTACCCACTGTCGTCTCCAGAGTCTGTCTGGGGGAAGAGGAAGGGGTCTGCTTTACTTGGAAGAGTTGACAGCTTGGCCACTGTTTGGAAGTTGAGGGGTTGGAGCCAGTGGTGTCTCTCTGTGTCCAGGCACTGTGAAATTTGCAGGGAATTCTTGCTTAGGAGGTAAACAATCAGCTGCTGACTTGACAGGGATTAGCACTGGGGGTGTGTTCTTTGGTGCTCACAGAGTATCCACTGCTCTCCCTGGCTGCCTTCCCCACTTCCCTGTCCAGTAAAATCAGATCCAAGCAGCAAGGAGAAGTAGTCTTGAATTGGTCAGTGCTGGCAACTTCCTCCCCTCTCACTGCATTAGCTTGGTCTTCCCTTTACCTTCCTTTATGCTGAGTGAGGTGAGCAGAAGCATCCCTTCAATTTTCAGTGGGTGGCAGTAGACTTTGCTCAGTCAAACTTGCCCAAAACTTCAGAGTTGTAAATCATCGGTGCTGAGGTGTTCCAGGCAGTGCTGTGAGCCCCTGGCCAGCGTCGCTGAAGGAAACCTTGCAGAGAAGCTGCCTGCCCTGGAGAAACATCGCTGCTGAGACTCGTGGCCCTGCTCGCTGTGTGCAGACATGCCCTGTGCTGCTCTGATTCAGCTCCCACCCCACTTCCTGTCTCACTAATGACTGCGGCTGTTGCAAACAAGTCTTTGTATGATAGGAAACTGTAAATTTTATTTTTCTACTGACCCTGCTAATCCTGGTGATGATTATCAGTAAATTCTGTAACCATTGAGGTGAATGAAGTTGTGTGTTTCTCCTGCAGCATGACAAGGGGGCCTGGCTTGCGGTGTTGGAATTGAGCCTTGCTACTGCCTCACTCTGGGCCATCCACACCCAGAATGTCCTCGTTCTGGTGGTTAATTTTCTCTCCCTTAAGAGCTTGACTCACTCCTGCAGCCAGGCACTGCAGCCTGACATGGCATCTCACTGCTGCTCTGCTCTCAGGATGTGCTCGGCCTGTTTCGGGACCAGGAGCTCCCTTCCCTGAGCAGACATGCAGGGCCCCTGCACCCCCTGGGCTTGGTGCTGCCCAGGGCAGTTCACACCCTTGGATGGTGGCTTTGCTGGGCTGTGGGTCAATCCCTGTGCACCCCTCAGGCTCTCCAAAGGCAGTGGAAGTCTCACTGTCCCCTTCATGCTCTCAAAATGGGACCCCACACCTCATCTGCATGGCTCTGGCTAAACCCAGGGCCAGAGCAGTGCCTGCACTATTATATATCTATATACAGCCTACAAAGACTGAGTCTGGCAGAACAAGGCTTTGGAAGAGGATGGCAGCTGTGTGCAATGAGCAGTTCCCAAGAGCTGGTAACCTCACTGTTACAGCTTTCACTGTTCCCCTAGCCCCAGGCACGTGTGCTCCGAGATCAGAACTGGCCTGACAAATTCACATCCCGAGTCAGCAGGGATTCAGGAGGCTTTATTGGCAGTAGAAGGTCAGCACGTTCTCCTGGTTGCCTCGGATGAGGATGACAGGGGGTCTCAGGTCCTGCGAGAGGGTCTCGAGCCAGGCCATGTAGAGGGAGCTGGGGCAGCCCTTCCTGCCTACAGGTGGCGTGCTGCGGCACAGCGAGGGACCGGTGGGGCACAGCCCGAGTCAGGCTCCATCTTTAGTCCCCCTCTTCATCCCCCACTAATTTGCAGGTCATTTCCCTAAAAAAGGTCACCACCACATCCTCCCCCCCCAACAGGACCAGGGCCAGACCTCTTGGTGCCTTCCAAGGGGTTCTCCCCACTGTCCCACTACAGGTTAGGGTATCAGTCCATGCGGAGGGAACATCTAGCAGGACCATTTCCATGGCACAGGAGGCTGTTGATGGTACCTACATGGCTATGAGTGCTGCATCCCGTGAGTAATCCAGCAAAATCTCGTTCAGCCTCACTTGTCGAAGTGACTGCAGAGCAATTAGGGTGGAAAAACACAAAAATTGGTTCCAAAAAGCCTGAATTTTGTCTGAGAAGCAGCAGACCCTTTGTGGAAGCTCCCCCAGCAGTGCTGCTACCTTGACTCTGTTCTTATCAACCTCCTCGTCAGAAATCTTCCAGGGACAGTCCTGCCTCATCTCGTTCACTATGGCCTCATCCTTGAAGCCATCATTTAGCCTGAAGGGAGCGATGAGGTCATCAAACCTCTTGATGCTGCAAGACAAGCAGGTGGTGCCAGGGGTCTGGGTGGGTTTGGTGGTGCTGGGGAGAGGGGGAAGCAGGGGAAGGGGACAGTTACTGCTCTGGCCGGGGTTTCTGGTTGATGTCAGGGAGGATGTGGACCTCATGGAAGCCGAGGCGGAACTTGCTCAGCAGGGAGACAATCCTACCAGAGGGAAAAGGACATGTTTTCCAGGAATCAGTGGGCACAGCAGCCCCGGGACCTGCCCTGCTGCCATCCTTGGTGTGCACTTAGGTTTTTCCCACTTCACTGATTTTTCAGAGGATCAAGGCAGAGCAGCCAGCTCACAGCCCGCAGCTCCTGTTAACCACAAAGGCTAAGGAGTTTCAGGGGTAAAGCAGCTCCTGCCACCCACCCGTGGGGCAGCAGTGGTGGCTACGAGGGGCTGCGGGGCACTTACACCTTCCTTTCCTCGTCCATCCTGTTGATCTGCCCACCAACAAACACACGGATTTTGCACTTTCCCCACCGCTTCTTACGCCCCATGAGGTAGGGGATGAGCAGCGTGAGACCTGGCCCCAAAACACCCAGTGGCAGAGGTGGTGCCAGCAGCCCTGTGGGCTCACCAGCACTATTGACACCAGATGCCTGGAATGCCCTGGCACAGTCAGAAAGGACCGAGCACTCCTGGGCAATGGGGGTGCTGGGATCACATTAGGCAGACAGAGAGATGTCAGAGCCACAGCAGCCAAAGGTGAAGGTTACCTCCATCGTCGAAGAGCCAGTAAATGTCAATGGTCTTCTTGCCCTGCTCGCTCTGGAAGATAGTGCTCGCCTGCTGCTCACAGGCCAAGGTGGTGGGATCCACTGCCAGGGCAAGAGGGTCCCGGTGTCAGCAAGGAGTACTGCCAGCCACAGATTAAAGGCTCATCCCTGCTCCCAACCCACAGCCCTGGCTATAAACCTGGCTTCCCAAAATTAATCATTGGAGCCAGGAATGCTCTGAGTGACCCTGAGCCAGGACCAACCTGTGCTCGGGGCTGCTCTGCCCCTGGTGCCGTTCCTCTCCTCTGCCTCGAGCGTGGGGTTAACTGAGGAGGGAGGAGATCAACATGGGCAAGCAGCAACATCCTGTGTCCCCAGCCCCTTCAGTCCCAGCCAGGAGTGATGTCCCCCCAGGTCCGTGACCTTCACCTGGGGACATGGTGCCTGCTGGCATGTCCTACAGCTCCAGCATATCTCTGAGCATCCCCAGCTGCCCAAAAGCACTTACTGTGTGCCTGCAGCACTCGGGAAACATTCAGCCCTTCCTTCATCCTCATCAAGCACACACCATACTTGAAATCAAAGGCATCGCTGGAAGGAGGGAGAAGAAGGAGGTTAACAGCGGCTGTCTCATGTTGGGTGGCACTGCCAGCATGTGGCCACAGCATCCCTGCACCCAACCGCATGGCCACCACCAGGTCCTGGCGTCCCCAGGGACGGAGGAGCTGGTGTGGCCGTACTGCAGGATGCCCACGTAGTCCTCCAGGCTCTGTGGGGACGCCGTCCGCCAGTTCCTCTTGTAGCCCAGCACCAGGATGTTGGGTCTCATCTTCCCGAGGCCAGCAGCCTATGGATAGATGTCCTCATGAGATCCCTCTGCAGGGACAGACGGACACAGGTAGTGTCAGTCTGCAGGGGAGGATGCAAAGGGGGTGCCTGGAGGTCAGGGAGGAGGGTCAGAGCCCACAGGCTCTACCTGGATGAGCATTTGGACGCCACTTCTCAGATTCTCAGCCACCACGTCTGTATAGAAAGCCTTGATCTTTCTCTTCATAAGCCACTTGGTGTGGCCGTCTGCTGTCAGCCGGGAATCTGGCATCTTCTGCTTCCGTGGTGCCTGTAGGGAGCACGGGCAGGGGCTCAGGCACAGGCAGCCCTTCCTGCTGGTGGTCTTGCCTCCAGTGACCTCCAGCTCCTCTTGTCCCAGATCAGTGGCAAGAGCTGGATGTAACCACTGCACACAAGGGAGGTTGCAGTCACAGCAAGAGAACCAGCGAATTTTGGGGGTGGCAGCCAACACACACAGTGCCAGTGATCCCATGGCTGCAGAAGAGTTGGCATTTGCTGCACCTCAATTGCTCTTGAGGCTTCAGGACCCCCCTGAGCAACTGCCTCATTCTACTATGTCTTGTCAATTAATTGGTGAAGGAAAGCCATTAGCCCACAGAGACCTCCCCGTACTTCAATATTGCTTAACAAGCTGGAAAGAGGCTTCCAGATGAAACGCCTCATCATCAAGTGGCACACAATGAGCACTGTTCAATCACAGCAGGACACATCTGGATTCCCAGCCCACCGCCCATGGGTGGCCGGAGCTCCCAGGACAGGGAACCAACCAGCGGGTGACTCACAACGAGCACGTTGCCGCAGAGCATCAGGCTGAGGTTCTTGGTGAAGGTCCCCACAAAGTCCACCAGGGCTGGGCGGAAATTGGGAGGGCCGGTGAGCACCAGGCACTGCGGTCTGTGGGCAGGGAGGAAACGGGATGAAGGCTGGTACTATGCAGGTACAGAGCCTCTCTGGAACAAGGCATGTGTCTTCTCTGATGCCTGGCCAGCAGCAACTGTAGGGGGTATCTTTAGGATGAGACAAAATCCAGCTGTGGGTCTCTTTGAAGTCTCTTTATATCAGATGAGAGCAATGTGTCTGCCAGGTACAGGGAAGGCAAGGTTTGCCCTGCTTTTCACCTCTGCCCATTTGGGAAAGATGTGGGACTTTGGAGAGAGATGTTTTCCTGGGGCTCCCAGTTACTGAGGATGGCAGTGAGGATTTTCAGGTTAGATATAAGGAAGTTCTTCCCTGTGAGGGTGCTGAGGCCCTGGCACAGGGTGCCCAGAGAAGCTGTGGCTGCCCCATCCCTGGCAGTGTTCAAGGCCAGGTTGGACGGGGCTTGGAGCAACCTGCCCTAGTGGAAGGTGTCCCTGCCCGTGGCAGTGGTTGGAACTGGGTGATCTTAAGCTCTTTTCCAACCCAAACCATGCTGTATTCTATGATGTGGCCATGAGCATGAAGCCATTCTGGGTTTGCCTGCAGTGGCTGGCTCTGCATCCCCCTCTTCTGAGACCCCTTGCCTGTAGTTCTTGATGTGCTCATCCACTTCACTCAGCCCCACTGAATAGTTGAGGGCCATGTTGTATGAGCTGGCTTGCATGGAGGAACCCCAGTTGACATCTGTGTGGAGAAGATGGATTAGTCATGGGGCCAGGCACCTCCTCGGGTATCACTGGCACCAGGTTACTACCTGGCTTTTTGTAGAGGACGTATCCCAGGAGGAAGATGACAATGCCAAAGGCAATGAGGGCTGCCCACCAGGTCAGCAGGAACATGATCACCACTGAGATGGCAGCCCCGAAGAGCGCAGCCCACTTGCTGTAATACCGAAAGGAGGGTCGCCAGCCTGCAGCAAACACACACAGCGGTGCTGCCGCGACGGGAGCCGCACGGGGAGCTGCGTGCAGCAGCACGGCACAGCATGGCACAGTGTGGCACTGCATGGCATGGCACAGCCCACCTGGGGAGTTGGTGATGGAGGCGTGGAAGCAGCTGAAGTTGATGAGAGCGTAGGAGCAGAGGAAGAAGTTGGAGATGATGGGGGCGATGGCGTTGAGCTCGGCTGCGGGGAGGACGAGGGTGAGATGCTCGTGGCAGGGACTGAAGCACCCGGCAGGTGTTGGACACCAGGTGGGCAGCACCTACCGATGAGGATGAAGCCCACAGCGATGACATAGGTGAGCATGTAGCTGCGGATGGGCTCACTGTTCTTCCCGTAGCCCTTCCCGAAGAAGCCTATGAGAGGGTAGAGCTGGTCCCTGCAGAGACACTGCGAGAGAGACACGCTGGGGATGGCAGCACCATGGTGGCTCTTGCACCCCCTAGAGCAAGGGCTGAACTGGCCTCATGCCTTACACCAATGGCAGCATCCTCCTCACCCTGGGGCTGCTCATGGCCGCAGAGCGCTGAGACGTACCCAAGTGCATCACTCGAGCTGAAGGACGCAGACACACCGCCTCACCTGAAAGACTTTGGGGGCTGAGACAAGGCAGGCCAGTGCCGAGGAGAGGGTAGCGCCGAAGATCCCTGCTGTGATGAGTGGGCCAAACCCAGACACCATGCTCATACTCTGCCCAAAAACCAGGCGGTCAGGAAACCTGGCACCCCCAGCACATCAGCTTTGCCCTGGCCCCAAGGGATTTCCGGGCCCCATCCTGTCACCCTCAGCACTTTTCCATCAACATTATCCCATCAGTGAAGTCCAGCCACATCTAAAACCCTAAGAAGACATGCTCCCCAGTATATCCCCGTTACATGGGTGCTTCACTAGGGTGCTGGGATGGGGAAGCCCATCCCTTGGAGCGCAGACCCAGCCAGGAGCATGGAGTGGGGTGGGCGAGCACCTGGTAGTAGTTGCTGAGCCCGTATCGGCAGCTCTGCTGCTGGGCGCAGCCGGTGAAGTTCCACCCGAAAGCGCAGGCCAGCCCCTCGCAGCCCGGCGAGCCCAGCACCACGCTGTCATTGAGGCTGCCCGAAGCATCCCGGACCACGCAGGCGCCTGTGGGGACACAGTGCTGCTCAGTGTCTGCTCACCCAGCGGTGTCACACGGCCCCTGCCTGTGGCTTTGCCCAAGTCCCTGCCCTGGGGCTGCTGTGAGCAATGCAGTGACCAGCAGGTCGAAGGAGGTGACCCTGCCCCTCTGCTCTGCTCTCCTGAGACCTCACTTGGAGCACTGTGTGCAGTGCTGGTGCCTCCAACATACGAAGGACATGGAGCTGTTGGAGCAAGTCCAGAGGAGGCTACAAGGGTGATCATGGCCCACGGGGTCATGGGCAGGGTGGGCAGGAGCACAGCTCATACTATCACAAGCTAAGAAAGTTGGGGCTGTTCAGCCTGAAGAGAAGGCTGCGTGGAGACCTCATAGCAGCCTTCCAGTACCTGAAGGGGGCCTATAGGGATGCTGGGGAGGGACTCTTCATCAGGGACTGTAGTGACAGGACAAGGGGTAAGGGGTTAAAACTTAAACAGGGGAAGTTTAGATTGGATATAAGGAGGAAATTCTTTCCTGTTAGGGTGGTGAGACACTGGAATGGGTTGTCCAAGGAAGTTGTGAGTGCCCCATCCCTGGCAGTGTTCAAGGCTAGTTTGGATGGGGCTTGGAGCAAACTGGTCTAGTGGAAGGTGTCCCTGCCCGTGGCAGGCGGCTGGAACTGGGTGAGCTTTGAGATCCCTTCCAACCCAAACCAGTCTGGGATTCTGTGAATGCCATGAGCTTTGCTGCCCTCCCAGGACTGCATGGGGACAGGAATTAGGTCTGGTGCCTGTGGGGTATCAGTGCTGGTGTCCATGCATTGCTCCTGGATCCCACCACCTGCATCCTCCCAGACTTCCTATTTCGGGGAAACCAGTCCTACCCAGCTCACCCAAGGATGTGCTGCTTACCAATCGTAGCAGAAAGTACCAGGTAAGACATGGTGGTCCAGAAGATGGCCATCAAGGTGCCCTTGGGGATGGCCACAGCAGGATCCTGCCCAAGGAAGTCACAGAGATGTAAGACAGCTTTCCAGCAGCACCACTAAAATGCTGCCACACAAGAGGAATTCTAATTCACTGTGACACAAAGCCATGAAGCATCTCCTGGCTGAGTCTTCCACAAAGCTTCCAGAAGAAATAAACTAGGGTCTAAGATGGATAGAACCAAAGCCCCAGGGAAAACAGGGCTTCATCCCTGAGAAATGCCAGCTCAGTGATCAAACCCACCTTCAGGTCACCTGAAATGTTGGCCCCAGCCAGGATGCCGGTTGCCGATGGGAAGAAAATGGAAAACAAGCTGAAAAAGGAGCCCTCAGGTCCTCGCCAGCTGGGCACAAAGTTCTGGGCAAAGATGTCGGCTGGGGAAGAAGCAGAGGAGAAGCATTTGGGGCCTCTGGACCGCCAGCTCCTGGCTGAAGCATCTCGGTGTTGGACGGAGGCACACCGCTGATGGCAGTTAAGCCATGGGAGGAAGACACCAAGCTCTTGATGACATCTCTCAGCAAGGAGCACCTTCCCGTAGCAAACTCCTGCCCCAGCAGCAGCAAGGAGCTGGGCTCCAGCCATGCACTTGGCCCTGTTGACCCACCTCGGTAGCTGAAGAAGCCCTTCGCTTGCTTCTCAGCGGTGGCAGGGATCACCGTCCCCACCAGGTAGTTTATGAAGGAAACCAAGATGACCAGGAAGAACAGTATCTGTGCCTGCCAGAGCAGAAAGAGCCAGCTGAAGCCTGGGGTTTGGGCACTGAGAGGAAGAAGAATGTGTTTAGAGAAACCCCAGGCTGTTTTACAGAGCCAAGGGCATCCCCTGCTCCTTGGGTGCCCGGTGGGCAGCGGGGATGGCTCTTCTCAAACCAGGGGAATAAGGTGAGTGGCAGAAGTGAGGGTTACCTTGGCCTCCCACTCCATGCCAGCCAGAGAGATGCCCAGCAGCACCGTCACGGTGACCACGCCGATGATGCGGATGTCATTGGTGGGGTCCACAATGAGAGAATTGTGCTCCTGGGGAGGGGGAACCATCCGCAGCATGGGAATAACCCTCGCCCTTACTGAGCCACCAGCACTGCTGTGACTTCCGCAGCCACCGGTTGATTGCCAGTGGTGCGATATTAATTAGTAATGGCTGCTGCCTGTGCGCAGAGGTGGGGCGCAGGGGACGTGCGCAGCCACTGTCTTACCTGCAGCAGGTCCCGGACGGTTTCAGCGAAGCCCACGGTGTGCATGGCCACAGCCACCGCGTTTGCGAAGGCGAAGATCAGCCCGATGGAGCCGCCCAGCTCCGGCCCGAGGCTCCGCGAGATGAGGAAGTAGGTGCCCCCTGAGGAGGTGGAAGCACCCCGTGGTGTTTGCTGCCTCCCCAACATGTTTTTGGGGCCCCCCTGCCCCTCGTGGCCCATGCCAGGACACACACATATGGTACCTGACTTCACTTTGCCATTGGTGGATATGGCGGAGATGGACAAGCCGGTGATGGTGGTCACTGTCACAGACATCAGGATGATGAGCCACGTCAGGGCTGCAGGGAGAGGGTACAGCTGTGATCCTGTGTCCATTTCCATCCATCCATCCCCCAACCCCATAGACCCCCTCACACAAAGACCCCCATCCACTGCCTCCCACCATGCTTGATGCTGCTGGCATTGTCCCCCCAGTGCTTTGGGTGACAGGGAGCTTGATGCCACTGTTCTGCCCGTGCTGTGCCTCAGCACCCACCGATTCCTGCCTGGGCAGTGATCCAGGGCAGGCGCAGGTACAGGATGACTCCCCATATGTTCAGCATGCAGCGGATCTGGGGGGACAGAGAGGGGACACTGACCATCAGCCCGTGGGTGCTGGGGCTGCACTGGATCTCGAGAGGCTGCTCCTGCGGGACCAGTGACACTCACCATCACACCCTTCACCCAGCCGAAGCGGACGGGTTCCAGCGCAGGGTCTGTGCCTGGCTCCGCCGATGCCTCCTCTGGGCTGGCCTCTGTCAGCCCATTGCTCCGCTGTGGGTCAGACACAGGCACACAGAGGTGGCCTGGGTCGGGCTGCAGGGAAAAGGTGGGGCAGGTGAGGGGAGAAAGGCAGCCAGAGTTCTCCCGGGATGCAGAGCTCTGGAGACAGCCGGGTTATCCCTCTGCCTTCTCCTAGAGCCTTCCCAGGGACGTGCACATCATCACCAAGAAGCACGAGATGAGGCACCACAACCACGAAGATGGCACAGGGACCTACGGCACGGCCAGGGGATGCCGAATCCCACCTTACCTTGAGGATGGAGTGCAGGTCCGCCAGGGAGGGCCTGCCCTTCCTGGTGTCTCCCACCCCCTTGCTGTTGGCATAGTGCTCATAGGCAGGCACGACGTCCACCGTGTTGTAGCCGAAGGTCCTGGTGCAGAGGGTGCTGCCCGAGAGCTGGGTGGGCTGGGCGCTGTCGCAGCCGGAGCTCTCGGTGGGCACGTAGGGACCACGACCACCCTCCTCCGTGCCCAGGAGGGTGCTGATGGTGAAGCGGCCACTGCAGCGGGCCGGAGGCAGCTCTGCAATGGGCAGCTCGGTCATTGCCCCTGCCCAAGGCACTGCCAGGAGAGGGATGGGATGGAGAGGGGCTCACTGGGGCTTTATACCCGGCAAAACCAGAGCGAGGCAACCAGCACCCACCCACCTCTGCTGCTAATGGGGGAAAGGAATTGGCTCGAACCACCCTGAGCTGGTCAGGGGGAAAAAAACTAGCTGGAAGGGATATCAACCCCGCCGTAACCGGTATCCCTGCCTCCCGGCACCCGATGGGGCAGCGATAACAGATTTGAGATTAAGTCCCAAGGACAGAGCAGGAGAGAAATGTGGCGCAGAGTTTGCCTCCGGCCCTGACCCGAGAACATTCAGTTCCCACTGGGATTTATTATGGAAAATGGGAGCAAGTAAATGCCATGTACCCTCACCCTTCCCGGGGATACTGCCCCAGACCCCGCACATCCCGTAAATCATCTCGGCTGGCCTTGGAGCTGCTGCCTGTGGCACTAGGCTGTGCCAGACATGGGGACGAAAACAACCCCTTTATCTCACAGTGGAACCAGGGGGAAGCGGGGAGTGTGACACTGAGAGGGATGCCCCCACCGGGACTCGGATGCCAGGGGGGCTGCAGAGGCTGGAGGACATGGATCAGGGAGAGCAACCGAGTCCCTCTGTGATTCCCCCGTGCTGGGACCTGGAAGCTGTCTGGTGCAGTAGATGCCCACATCCCACAGCCCCTTCTCCTGAGCACAGGGAGGAGGAACCACTGAGCACCCAGGGTTCAAAACTGCCCCAAACTCCATCCCTGACTTAACAAATCCCTTAAACCCTTCCCCACAGGGCAGAAAATACGAACTGAGGCCACGCTAACACACAGTGTCCACCCTGTGGCCACCAGGAGGTGAGGCTGGGGGAAGGATGGGATGGGAGTCTTACATCTCTGCAGCCCACCATCACATGTGCCTTAAAAGCAGTTACAGATAACATCAGCAGAGACAGCAAATAAGTCAGGCAATAAAATGTGAAGGCAGCCCATTTGAGTTTCAGCCTAATGCGGCTTTGCAAGTGAATGGAAAATTCAGGCTGCCCACCCTGCTGCCCCTGGCTGTCTTTTGCACTCATGCACAAACACTAACCTGCTTCCTGAGGACTCACTTCAGCCCCCCTGGATTGTTTGTGTGTGAGCAGGCACCGTCCACAACGGCACCAGCCCCACATGGACCAGCACGGGCCCATTACCCAGGGAGCTGAAGACAGGCAGCCCTGCCTGCAGCACAGCTCAGCCCTTGCAGCACCCCAGCAGCCCAGTGCAGAGCAACCCAGCACTGCCCTTAGGACCCCCAGCTGTGGAACAGGGAGAAGGATGAGATGGGGACAAGGAAGAAGCCTCGCTACAACATCTCCTGCAACACCTCCTGCAGGGTGAGGTGGACACCATCTTCCTGAAGAAGGGCACCTGCTTTTGACAGGAGCAGGAGAGCTGGTGGAGGGCCCAGAGCACAAGTGTGATTAGGAATGGCAGAGGGAACTGGGGGGTTTAGGCTGGAGAAGACTCGGGGGAACCTTATCACTTCCTACAACTACCTGAAAGAATACGGAGCCAGGAGGTGACTCCCAAGGAACAAGACAGGACAGAGGAAATAGACTCAAGCTGTGCTGGGGGAGGTTTATATTGAATATTAGGAAACATTTCTTCACTGAAAGGGTGCTCAGGCATTGGAACAGGCTGCCCAGGGCAGTGGTGCCACTGTTCCTGACAATGTTCACACCCCATGTAGACGAGGCCCTCAGTGACACGGTTTAGTGGTGGCCTTGGCACTGCTATGGTGACAGTAGGACTTGATCTTAAAGGTCTTTTCCAACTCAGTTAATTCTATGATTCTTCTCACAACAACAGATGCAGCAGCAGACTCATGCCCAGCAGAAATGGCTTTATTTTAGAGCCAGTATTCCAAAAACACTAACTTGCCCAAACCTACTCGAATCAGTCCCTTAAACTGTGAGTGGGTATCTCTGTTAAACACAGCACGGTGAAAGATGCTCCAGCAGAGACAGGAGTTCTCCAGATGCCAGGTGAAGAGTGAAGCAAATGGTATGATGCCACCCTGGTGTAGTGAAATAGCCGGATAGTAGGATGCGCTTGTCGTCGGCCTGATTCACAACACCAGCTGCAGCACCGATACCAGGTCCTGCGGCGCTAGGAGCAGGAGGGAGATGCTCCATGGCACATCCTGCCAGCCCCTCCACTCATGCAGTGAAGAGGTGCCAAGTTGCTTCTGCAGGGCCTCCCCTCGCTTCCAGCTGACCCCCTGGTTCGTTCTGGCTATTAAATGGATCAAATGAATCCACAGTGAGTTAGGCAGAGCACAGTACAATGCTTTACATGTGGCTTCTTTCAATGTTTGCCAAAATGCTATGTTCCAACAGGCCTTTAATGAAGCTTTAATTGTCCTGTTTCTACGGAAGAGGGAACCTACCACCCTGGATGTCACAGGTCACACAAATGATGCAGGGACTTGGCACTGCAAACCCACTGCACAGAGCAGCTCCATTTCTTGGCACTGCAGGGAAGGAAGCCTGGGAAGAGGAAATAGATGGTTATTCAGGTAACTACTGGTCACCTCACCTGATGGGGACAAAGGGATCATTCCCATCCTCTTCCAGGCACCACTTCCATCCTTACAGCTTCAGACCCAGATAGAAAAGGGGTAAAAATGTGGGTACAGGGACATGAACAGCAGCAGTATTTGATCACTGTTCCACCCTAGGGATACAGAACTGGAATGATCAATATTCCCTTCTTCCCCCAAAGCTGGAAGGAAAACAGCTGGCTTTCATGAGAGGCTGGAGTTCATTGAGGTTGGGGAGATGAGTGTTGAGAGGGTAACAAGAACAGAAAGATTCATTAATTCATTTTTTTCTGAATACAATTCCTTTGGATCCTGCAAGGAACAAGATCCCAGTGTTGTTTTAGACAAATGCAGATGGGCGAGAGACCAATGGGGAAAAGAGAGGAAACCCCTCATACAGCAGGTCTGCTCCAGCCAGGGGGTCTGGAAAACACAACAAAACAATCGGGACTGATTGACATGCAGAATCTGCTGCCAGCAGGAAAATACAAGGCAAGGCCAAGGAGCAGGGGCATCTCACACAGGGTGTAGGTAGTAACCTGATGGTGCAGCCAGCAGAGCCACGTGTATGCCAGGGTAGCAGTGTAGGCACCATGGTGAAAATAGTTGGAATTAATGCTGTGGGATAAACCGCCCCCTAGAAAACACCAAAGAAACCAAGCTGAGAAGACAGGACCCACTGATACCAGCTCTGCAGCACAGTTTAAGAGGGGCCCTCGAGGCATTTTTCAGCAGTTTCTTGCTTCTTGGCAGAAAACCTGTTAATTCCTACATGAGCTGGTTGCCTTCCCTTAGCTCAGTTGAGTTTTTACCAGTAGCCCATGGTTCACTCCTGGGCAGAGGTTTAATGTTGTTTTTTCTTCCCGACTGGACAGGTAACACAGAGCAGAAGTTTACAGTGAGTATTTCCAGATTCCCCTGCAACTCCCTTGTAAATCCAGACCACACCAACTCAGACCTCATTCAAAGGACATGCAGACCTTAAAGGTTTTGGAGCTGCTACACTGATACAGCAGCTCTTTGGAATGTTTCATGACTGATGGGCCATGGAAAACCGACTTGGAGATGCATGGTGTCTCTGCTGTGTCCATACCAGGACAGAACATCCCATGCTCTCAGAGCAAACACCTTTTCAGTTTTTCCTCAGATCTGCAGCAACACGAGCACAAGCTGCATCTGATTCAAGCTACCTGTGTCTCATCTACCTGGAGGATCTTTACTGCAGAGGATTAGTCCTGGAGTAGGAGAAAGCAGATGGAATTATCCTAAATTTAACTTTCAGCATTCATCTGTACTTTTTTCTTGCATAAAGGGGCAGAGCTCCAATGGCTTATTTCTCAGATTATACCAAGAATAAATTCAGCTCAGATTAATATCCACAGGTCTGCTGCAGGCTGTGCCTGGGAAACTACAAACACCAACCTGCTCAGGTGTTGCTGGCCACTATCATGGTTTTGTGATGAATGTAATGACACCCCAAAAACATCTTCTAGCAGGTCAGCTGTTTAGAAAACCAAGGCTAAGGCTGCACGTTAGCACAATTGGAGTGTGACAGTCCAACGGGTTCACAAACGTCACTTCAGCAGTAGGTCAGAACCCTGAGGGAGCAGAACCAGGTTGTTCTGTCCAGCAGATTAAGTGTGGGGTGGAGAGAAAACTGACATCTGGAAAACCACTGGGGGGCCTTATTCAGCAAAGCACCAATGTATGTGTCAGCATCTACCTCAATGTGACAAAGCCCTTACATTTGTGCAGAGAGACGGGTTTGTCAAAGCCAGGCCTAGACACGGAGCTGGAGCCTGCTGCTCTGAGGAACGTGGGAAGACGATGGACTGGAATGTTTACCACCTGCAGGGACCCAAGAAGAAATCACACGCCAATCAACAAGAAATTACTTAATTCCAACTGTGGCAGCTTCTGCTGTACCCACAAACTCTCACATCTTATCTGAAACAGGGATGGGTCTTACCTTTCCAGGGTTAGCCTCAGGCTTTGACTCCCTATCCACGCATCACAGAATTACTATCTTGGTTTTTGGAAGTGCGAAATGATGCAGTTTCTGCTTAACTTAGAAGGGAGCACAGGCTGGGAGACACAATCACTGAGCACAAATGGAGCAACCGGCATGCAGCCATCAATTTTCTCATTTACCAACACCCATGAAGGCTGAGAAGCACCAGGAAGCATCTGCTACAGCCATCCTCAAAGGGCAGAGAAAGGGCAATGTGCTCTTTTGAAAAGGTCCCCTGGTTCAAGGTTTAACATCAGAAACGTGGTAGTGAGGCAGCACAATAGCTCCATTGAGCAGGGGATGGGCAAAAGACAGGAGAACAAGGTCCTGCAAATGGCACTGGCAAGAGCTGAGCCCCAAAGGGCCTCTCTGTCCCAGCATGAAGGGTAGAGGGGGAAGAGGGAATTACAGTGAGTAAAGTGGCCTTCATCTTTCCTGAATAAACTCCACAGACGCTGTCCCTTTCCTGCTCAGGTCAGCAGCTGCCTGAGGCCAGGTACAGCCTCACCAGCCTCTCTGTACGTGAGGTGGTTTGATGCCAGAAATAAGCTGGGGACAGGGGCTGAGTGCCAGCAAGGAAAACCACCACAGGAGCAAGGTTTACCTCACAGGCCCATACCTGGGGCAACCGTGGCCCAATCAGACCCATATGCAACCATCACAAAAGATGTCCTTCTCCACCACCTACTTTCTGGTAGCCTGTTCTCTGAGGGATTGCATGACTTGTCAACGGAGACATACCAAGCAGCATCCCCACACCAATATGCCAGAAATGTTAATGGCTAATAAAGCTTTTCCACACTTACCTGTTGACATTTTGTTAGGCAATCCAATTCCCCCGCTTCCAATAACTCCTTGGAAACTCACCAAATGCCCTTTACTTTCAGGGTGCTGTCCAGGTCTCTTTTAGCCTTCAGTGGAAACAACCTTGATCATGTCAGCGGAGGACCCTGTGCCATACAGCCCCCAGCTCTATCAGCTGGGAACCCCAGCAGAATTTGCTAATGCTGAGAGACATGGCTGTGGGTGGCTTGGGAAGCCATCCCTTTGCTTCCTGTCCAAAAAGTTTGACAAAATCTACACTACAACATTTCTGGTAGGAAAAAGTAATTAGGAAATCGTCATCAGGTCACTCAAATATCCCTCTATGCTCTTAGACAGACACAGCAAAATGAATTCTTTCCCACAATAGCTATTAATGTGCAGTGGCTGAATCAGCCCATGTTTTGTTGTCTGTTCTGTACCCAGAATCACATGTGTTCTCACACTCCTGAAAGTCAAAGGGCACACAGGCAAGACAGCAGTGGCACAAAGGGCGCATCTGCAGAGAGGAGTGGGAGAAACAACTAACATTCCTCCCATTTCATTTCAAACACAGGCATATGTATTAGAGTAAAGCTAATGCTTTACATGCTCCACAACATGCTCCTAGGGCTTTCACAGGGATTTATGGTAGTTCAAAACATTTAAAGCTAAAATTTTTTTAATGCCCCTCACTTCAGTGGGCCTCAGATTTCCCACTAAACCAACAGTAGTATCTACCCATGCCCAGTGCACCCACACTCGGACTTCTTCCTTCTCCTGGTGAACTACACATGGGATCATTTTGAATGCAACTGGTTGAAAACTCAGGTCTCAATCACAGAAATCTTTCCTACCCAATAAACCTGCTTCCAATCCCAGCTGCTCCTCTAAAATGAAGGACTTTGTGGTTTAAGGTCCAACTTTAACGGCTGGACTTGATCTTAAAGGTCTTTTCCAACCCAGCTGATTCTATGACTCTTTGAAAAGCTTCAGCTGAGCTACAGGATACACAGAGCTGTGCACATCCGAGACACCAAACAGAGTTTAAACTCTGTTAAGCTTAAAGCATTTCTGCAGCACACAGAGCTCATCTGCACCACATGAACACATATACCACACAAGACAACATTATGAACTGACAGCATGTGGTGTATCAGAAACATTTCAACATTTAACACACATTAAAAGAACAAGAAAACCCCTAATTTCCAAGCTGTATGTTCAGTGAGCATTAAATCGAAGTTTTCGTCTCTACTTCTTTTCCTCCTACAAAATTGCTTTCCCCTCCCTGCTGCACATCTAAGACTTCTTAGCCCATTAATAAGCAAGAATAATTTTCTAAATAGAAACCAATTTTAAATGAGTAAAAACATAAAACCACCAAAAAAAAAAAAACCAACCAAAAAACCGAACAGTGAAAATGAAAATGTCAAAACCAAATAGAAATCAAAGAAATTTATTTCCAGCAACAAAAATACAGAATACAAAACAATACCGGTCCCACTAGTACTAAAGACAGGCACAGGCTGCTGCGACCCTGATCAAAAGCTTGAGAAGCTTTTGCTAATTCATAAGGACCTCCATTTGCACCAGTCTTGCGTTTGTGTCTCCCGATGTCCTGTAAGGGATCATTCCAGCAAACGTGATCAGTGCGCGGGCTTGAGATCGAAGGTGCTAAAACCCAGAAAAATAGAGTACTGTTACTTTAGCATCAAAAAATCCACAAGGAAAGCAGAGGTAGACATGAATTAAACACTTGCCTTTTCACATAAGCAAATGTAATCTTTGTTTCTCAGAGCTGCTCCCTGGATAACGCACCTCCACGTTTGGATTTAAAATTACCCAGGAAAGAACATTTTCAACAATGTGGGGTGTTGCTGTACTGCAGCAATCTTGTCATTTCTGTATGAAGTGGGCTTTCCCAAGGCAACAGGACTCCTTCCCACCTTGCAAAGTCTAAAGCTGACCCTGTTGAAAGGCAGCACTAACACTCTTAAAGCAGATACTAGAAACAAACCTGTGGTGCCACACATGCCCAGAGGCCTCCAGCATCCCCTACAACACACCAACATCTTTAAAGGCTCTTCATTCCATAGCGTGATGAAAGCAGATGTACTAAGAACACCCAGAGACCTCTGCCTAAAGTAACCAAATCCCTTCTTGAGAAGGCTACACAATAGTGGAAGAAATTCAGGGATAATTTGTTTAGTTTGTTTAAACATGAGTAAACTAAAAGGAAAATAATTTCTGTAACTGGTAGATGTCAGGAAAACATGAAAAGCCTGTATCCCTATGGAAAACTATGCAGACTGTTTTGATTGCTCACAGTATTTTCTTCTTAAATATTAAGCACCTCTAAATTACTGCACTAGAAGATCCTGCTGGTCAAATCTTTCTTTAATCTACTGACTGCAGGGAAAACTAGAGCACCTTGGGTGCTGCAGGCATGTGGATGGTAAATCTGACAGAAGGAGCTTACAAATGGAGAAGTGACTGAAGCCCATTACATGGTCGGGCACAGTTATAAACACCATTCCCGAGGCCCGCCTGGGCAATTCTGCTCCTTTTCCAGGGTAATGTTAAATCAGTCAGTTACTCAATAGCAGCAGAGGAGTTTTGGAAACTGACAGTGGAAATGCTCATCTGCTTGTTTCAAGCACTGTCTAAATGCTACTGCTTCAGCTGGGCAAAAGACCGTCAACTTTACACATGGGGCAGGAAATTAAGTTTCCTTTAGCACTGAGCTCACAGCCATTTAATGCTCCATTTCCATTATCTGTTTGAAGGAAAGCTGTGACTGTCTACAAAGTCCAGTGGCCTGGCGAAATACAGAGCAGAGTTCCCATCTTGGACTGTACTCCTGTGTGGCTGAGGATGAGTGGATGGACGGATGGATACCCGGAGCTGCAGAGGAGTAGTAAGAGTGGAAGTCACTCCTCCCTTCCTTAAGCGCTGCAGCTGAGGGATGTCAGGAGGCAGCACATCACATCAGCAGTGCCTCTGGAGTAAGCAGCAAACTTGGGACTGACCCAATTGCCCAAAGCTCCCAGGATGGTTTCCCCAGCTGCAAAGTACCACCTAGCTAACAAGGTCAAACAGGTAGGTGGGGAAAAAAAAGGAATGTCAAGGTGTCTGACTCTCTGGAATTAAAATATTCAGAAGTGAAACCTCTCACTGTGACTATGGCAGGCTTAGGAGCACCGGAGTTACTATTCCCTCTACCTTTGTGGCAGCAATGATACTAAAGCTGGTCTATTTTTAAAAATCAAAACAATACTTGAGGAAGAACAAACAGAGGTTTGCCGAGGTTAAGAGCGGCCTGGAGGTCTAGATGTTCTATTGGCTGTAATTACTTCATGAATGTTAGAGTCACTTGCGATTTAAAATAAAACCACAAATAAAAAGAATAATTCCATTCTTTTCATGACCTAATTTTGCCTCTCAGATAATGCCCCTGGGCTGCTCCAGAGAGTTTGCCACCCCAGATCGGGGCGGGGAGCAGATGACATTGCTGTCAGGCACTCACGGCATCTGGGTCAGGGCTGTTGCTGCAGCCATGGTTTCCAGCACTGCAGTCTGAGCTTGCTGCTATCTCTGCCTGAAATATGGACAAATGAGATACGACATATAAAATATGACAAAATGGATCAGGCCAAGTGGGACAGGACTTTGCTCCCTCATTCCCAAAACTTATTAATGCATGTACCTTAAAAAAAAAAAAACACACACAAAAAAAAAAAACAAGACTCAACGTATAGCTCAGGCAACTTCATTCTGAAATAAATTAAATGCATCAAACGCCAGCTCTGACTCCAAACCTGATCATTTCAAAATAAACCCTATTTCATCTCTGAGGACAGGAGCTATTCTACCAGAGAGCATTACTGGTTCAGCGGGTTCCAGCAGTACTATTCCCCTCCATCATGCCCTTGGTCTGGATCCACACTGCTCCTGCTGAAGCTCCTCTAGTCTCTGTCTGTCAGAGCAGGATCCCCACTTCGGGATTTTGTCCACACTAGAGGCAAACTCAAGGACTGTGTTCCTACTCTGGGGGACTCTGTTCTCTGCTACATGGAATAAGCCTCAGACTTACAAAGAGCTACTACCTCACATTTTTAAATTATTCTGGTGAACAGAGGGATTTGAATCTGTCTGCTTCTATGGATCCAGAAAAAGCCCAGGGATTTCAAAGATCTATTCAAGACAGAGTCATTTTTTGCTTGCACTGCCTACTGGGCAATGTGCTGAGATTGTTAAACTTCTGGAAGAACCAAATTTCCCCTAAAATGTGCTTCCCTGTGGAAAAAGGAAAAGCTGCCTTGGTCCCAAGGAAGTTCTAAAGAAAACTTCTTGCCAAGCACAGCTTGCAGAAGCTTGGATCTATCATCTCCGTTGAGGTGACTGGGGAGATTTTGTTAAAGAAATGCCTCTCTCACGCTCAAAATGTCCTCATTTTGTCCCACCACTAAAAACCCTTGAGCTGATTTGCAGACAGGGACACTGGAGTGATCCAGATTCCCTGCTCCTGCAGTCCTGGGGGAAATTTTTCAGGGTAAGAAAAAAGGGGAACATGTGCTAAAGCTATTCTTACCCTACCTTCCATGTGCCCAAGCCTGGTATCTTTCTCATATGCAAATCTTTAGGCAGGAGGGAACTTAGGCTGTAGGTTTCTTCTCTCCAGCTAACTCTACATTAGCAGATTTATACTCCCTTCTGACATTACAGCCACATCACTATTCTGTTATCACCTCCCTGGCTGCAGACAGCAAGCGCTTGTCCCTCTAATGGTTAAGCGCCGCTTTTATTGCATAAAGCAGCCAGAGATCTGTGACTCAGAAACCCTGTGCCTCCAGCACCACTGATACCCTGGCTGCCACGAGATCCCATCACAAGGTTAGAAGCTTGATTAACAAAACATGAAGCCTGAAAAAAAAAACTTTCAAGGGTTTTTAGCAAGATACTTCATCAGCTGAGCTCCAACAAATGTACAGCATGAAAGTGCAGAACATGTTTATGAAGCACACTCATGCTGAGCATGCTGGTGACAGGCACACTGTTGATATATATGATGTCATGGTGGCTTCCTTTTACACAAATTCCTGCCAGCAACACTGCTGATCCCACTGCCAATCAGTCCAACAATTTTTG
The DNA here is from genome assembly GCF_037157495.1 of Lathamus discolor. Classification (NCBI taxonomy): domain Eukaryota; kingdom Metazoa; phylum Chordata; class Aves; order Psittaciformes; family Psittacidae; genus Lathamus; species Lathamus discolor. Next base: position 20,896,583 of record NC_088909.1, on the reverse strand, counting down.
GTCCTGACATTCCTACCAAGATGACAACTGACAGCATTCCACCCTTATGGAGATGGTAAATGCTTGTATGTAAGGCACAAGACTGAAATCACCAAAACAAACTAAACAGCTCACTCTGAAAGCAGGGGGCTAAGGCTGTTTGCTCAGCACCAATCTTGTGAACACAGTTAGCCTGGGACTTCTACACACAATTTAAGGTGGGAGAAGTCCAAGCAGCATGCATCCCTCTCCAATTTTCCTGATCTACAGTACCAGCACAGTTGCAGGCAGGATCCTGTAGTTCTCATACAGACTAAAGCTACCCAAAGAACAAAAGCTGCATCATTACTCAAGCCTTTTATTTTCTGATGTAATTTACAGATGCTGCTAAGACTTCTACCAATATTGCAATTTACAGATCAAGGCATTTTTGCAGATGACCAAAGCCTGACATGAAGCTGGCTGTGGCCCAAGTTGGTTTTCATTCTCAAAAGGAGTTGATATTTATTTCCTGATTTCTATGATGGGATGAGTGGTTTGGCATTGGTGTTCAAGTGCCTGTGGCAGCTTCAACTGAACAAGAGCTACAAGTCCCAACCTGAGGACAGCTAAGCTGAGAACCGTTCTGATCAAAACAGCATGTTGACAGGTCAGTGTCTGCAAATCTGACTGTACTCTTTAAGTGACGCCAATTTTAAGCCTTGCTGAAGTTCCTATCAGTGGGTGGGGGAGATACTTCAGCACCAACTCTAGCACTAGTGACATCAAACTCACCATTGTCAGCCATTTAAACGAGCAGCTGGACCACACACCATTGTACCCGGAAGCTGCAGAGGCAGCAGAACACCACAGGCAAACTGCTACAGCCATTCCCCAAATGACTGTACTTGAGCATCTGTGTGTATTGCCCGAGGACATTCTGAAAATATCAGCCCACATCACTACAGAAGCAAGCCAAGAAGAGGAATCAAAGAAGCCCTTCTACCACAGATCAGTTATGCACGAACAAGGGACTAACTCAAGTGAAAAAAGTGGAAACCACCTTCTGGAAAAAAAGCAGCTCAGTTGTCAAGGCAGCAACACTGACCATCCTAGAGACACTGCACTGTTCACATCAGTTAACCATTTAAGATCCCGCCAAGAAGCAAACTGAACAGATGGATGTATAGTGTAATATATCTTAATTAGCTCACTGTCATTTAAAGCAATATTCTTTCTTTACACAAAGTTAGTTTTGAGACTACTCTTTTGCAAGTAACCAAGCAGGCTGAGTAGGCAAAGACTAAGTAACTGGGAAAGTCAAAATTCAAGACCATTAGAGAGTCACATTTATTTGAAGCTAAATCCCTTGAAATCAGGGGAAAAAGGAAGTAGGACAACTTGTTAGACTATAAGGATTACAATCTTACCGAATCTCTGTCTTCCATTACCCGCTGGGGTCTGGTAGGAGTGGCTGGACTTGTGCCTTTCATCCTCTTATACTGGGTGAATAAAATATTCATAGTTGCAAGCAGGACCTCAGATAAGTTGTGCCTGATCTACACAAGGAAGCAGAAAAATAAAGACATATTGCAATGAAGAGCAGGTTGACAGAATCATTACCTCCGCTACGCATCAGAAAACCAAGCACTAACTATGGTTGATATTTACTTATAGAACATCCATACATTTAATAGTTACCCCTGCTGTGACTGCACCACCTAGTAAAAAAAATTACCCAGAGTTTTGAGACATCTGCTAATACCCAGATACATGATTTCCTCGAATCTGGGGGGAAGGAAACAGACCCTACAAATGCTTGGTGACCATTAAGAGGGTGGAAAACTAACTCAGCAGCACAGTTTTTTCAATATGCCAAATTCTTGAATCAAACTCAGCACGTTTAGAGAGATTCAGATTTGCAGATGTGTTCTGCCAAATGGAGACAGGATTTCTGCGTTGGGAATTCTAGCGAAAGTTGAAAGCCTACTTGTATGAATGTAAAATAATCCCATCCTGTGTCCCTGCTAAAGCATAAGCATAATGAGATGACAAGGTTGACAAGGTTTTAAGATTTTTTTTAACAAAGCAAAAGGCTTTTGGAAGCTAAAACCAAGAGACATTACTTACTTCATCGCTGAAATTCCGGAAGGCAGCAACTCTCTCCTCTACACAATCTTGGCTAAGAGGTACAAGCTTTAGGCGTTCAATAATCTTCAAAAAGAAATGTAGGAATCAGGGAAAATAATCAATGTTCTACGAACCATACATTAATAAAGTATGGTTTTGAAGTGTTAATGAAAAGTTCATGATTACATTCAAGAGAAATAATTTAATTGTTGTTTACTATCTCCTCACTTTGCTGAGCAGCAGGAATATTTTGTTCAGTATCTACAAAACAGCTTCAGAAAGATCTTTCTGATTATCAAGCAACTGGAGAGAAACACATTTTTTAAATTCCTATAGCACTGATCGCCTTCTAACTCATTAAATACAGGTTTTTTTCTTTTAAGTGATGTTATTTGAGACATTCTGGGCTTTCAAGGGCATTAGGAAGGCTGCACTTCAAACAGAAATCTTGAAACTTACATCAAAGGCCCTGTCAACATGACCAGCGTGATATTCATCAAAAAATGTGATTAAGTCTAGCAGAAGGTAGAACGTGGAGTCAACAGATTTCTTTGCACTTATCCCCTGGGCTTTGTACCTGAAAGAAATTGGTTTACAATTTTATCGTTCAAAATGGCAACAACTTATAAATGTGCTTGTGCAACTCCTGGAAGTTGTTGGACAGAAACAAGGACAGAAGGCATCTAATAAAGGCCAGCCTTAAAGTTCCTAAACCAGGAGGCAGAATTTTCACAGGCTGTGACCTTTTAAAAATACTTTTATCCACTTTAGTTTTCCATCTAATCTGACTTTTGTTTCCTTTTAAATGTTTACACTTCCATATTCATAGCGAAAAGAGTGACAGGAACCAGAGACCTGCAAAGTAAGCACTGTACAAGCATATTTAACATTCTGGTTTATAGTAGAAAATTCACCAGTAGAACTACCTGCTTCAGGAAGGAAGTCAAGACTTAAAACTAGATTAGATGCTTCTGCATGCTCTCTCGAGGTGCACTTGCTAGGGGATGAAATGGAGGACTTCCTGCTCTTACTCCTCATAGCACAAAGTTAGCAAGAAGCTCCTTTCTCAAGGTAATAGCAAGAGTGGTCAAGTACACAGGGGAGGAAGATAAACAGCTTCTTAGCCTTTTCTTTTGGGTGTCTCCCCTGTTCCAAAATCAACACAGAAGGAAAGGTGCACTGCCAGAGTGCCGTCTGTCAGTACAGAGCCCTGTATTGCATTTAATTGGCAAGAACATGAGCTAATCGGAACCATTTCAGCTTTGCAATCATGAAGGTTTGCAGCTGTAAAGTGGCATTATTGAACAGTCATATTCAGCTCTCTCATCCAGATCAAAACAAATAGTAAAACAAAGCCCATTACAGCCTTTGCTGAAGCTTAACCTCAAGCCACAGGTTTCTCCTTAATGTCAGCTACCAAATGATGCTCTCACTAAGTCAATATGGCACCACTTTTCACTCAGTCAGCAGCCTGACTAAATGAACAAGGGCTGAGTGAAGGAGTGACTGACAAATGCCACTTGTCAAAAGAAGAATGACAAATGCCTTTGACTGAAATCAATACATTTCTGTATTTGCTTTCCTAATTTCCAAGGGCCAACAAGCCTGCTCCGTTTATTTTATTCTCTCACACCACAATGGTTGAAGAGAAGCTGTAAGACACTTCTCACAGGTATACTCATTTTGCTCTAGTAAAATACAGGAATTATTCATGGCAGTCACTGCATTAAAAGATGATGATTTTAAAAATCCCAAAGCTATTTTGCAATTACATCCTTTCAGAAGCAGGTTACTCTCAGGCTTTTAGCTGCTAATGAATCTTCAGCACTGATGTTTCTCAAACATGTATCCTAATTAGCATAGGGACACTGCAGAAACATTCCTTCTGGTCACTTCTCTCTCTTTTCTAAACACCACATAGCACTTTCCTGAAGTGCTGTGAAGGGTGGTGGAAATGAGGCCCACTGTTACATTAGCCATACACTCACCTCAGCTTAAATGTTTATCTTTCATTAAAGCAGCATTTCAGCTACTGAACTCAGCACTCTGCTGTTACAACTCAGAATGTTGTAGCTCTTTCTTAATACTATTTCAAACAAGTGAATTGTATGCAATGATTCTGCAACTGTTACAATATTTTACTTTAAAAATAATCTAAACCATACAATTCACTGTATTTATTGCTCCTTAATAGACTATGTTTCCAGCTGGCAATCCTGCAATTCCCTTTCCTGATTCACCTACAGGTAAAGCTTCTTGCCACATTTACCTGCCCTTCCCCTGAAGATTATTTTTCTGGTTTCAATACTACAAGCTGTAATGAGCAGGACAGGATAAATTCCGACCTCTTCTCTGTCTTCCTGAACACATAGCTGTGGATGCCACAGTCCTGGCAGCAGAAAAAGCCAGGAACTAATACCCCCACCTTCTCTTACCTCTCAGCAATTGAATGGGCCATGTTCTTCAGCCGCTCCTTGTTTGACTGGGGGGTGCTGATCTGGGGAATGACGGGACTGAGGAGCTTGTTCATCAGTTCTAGAACTTTGTCAGGGTTCTGTTGGCATCAAAGTTACACACAGATAAAAGGAGTACAATGGGACTTAGTGTTTTAATCTCATTGAAGAAGCAGAAAGATCTCATGCAGCAGGGCCTAATGCAAGCTCAGAGATGCCTCCCTCCCATAAAGGGGCAAGCTTGTATCAGCTGTGAGCAACATAATTGTCCAGGCACATGTGGAAAAGTATTTTCCCCTAATTTTCCTCTAAAACAGTGGCTATGGTTCCATCCATTTTAATTTGAAGCATATTTCAAAAGGAAACAAGAGTACTCAGTAGAAAGTTCAACTATTTTAGACTTCAACATCTATGAAATTGGAAGAGCACACTCCAGATAAATAACTTCACCAGCCAGGATAAAATCATGCATGAGGCAATCTCTTCAAAAGGCCACACTGATCAAGAACCAGGATGACTTAAATCAGAATGGGTTGGAACGCAAGCCACCTGGGTTTACTTATCAAAACCCTGCTCCATTTAGCCAATGGCTCTGCTTTAACAGCAGCAGAAATAATATGCTTGAATTACAGAATCCTAGAACGGTTTGGGCTGGAAGGGACCTCAAAGCTCATCCAGATCCAACTCCCTGCCACTGGCAGGGACACCTTCCACTAGACCAGGTTGCTCCAAGTCCCTTCCAACTTAGAACACTGCCCGAGATGGGGTAAAGGCAATCCAATCTCAGAGATTAAATTTAACCTCCTAATCACAGAGAGAATGTTTAGGAAAAAAGAGGTGAATCAGGTAGATATTTCAGGTAGCACACAAGATATTTACCTTTGCAAGGTCATACAGTTTTGCAGCTTCTTCAAACAGTCCTTTATTTTCTGCTGCAGAAGCAACTTTGTTGATAATGGGTTTTGTGTCACTTGTAAACTTGTCTATCACTCCAGGCTAAAGAGGTGAGACAAAAAGGAGAGAAGAGAAATCAGAATGTTTAAAACCTCCTAAATATTCTGTCATGGCAATGAATATTTTACATGTTGGATTATGATTAGAATGGCCTGTACATTTCCATGGGAACTGCAAAAGGGACACGTTAAAAATAGAAAGAGCTCTTGTGAGAGAGACTTTCTCCAAAACAGAGTCAGCACTGAGACATCTGCAGATTCTCATTCATTCAAAATGACCCAGATAACAGGTCAAATTCTAAATTACTTTAACGGCTGATGACACATTACAGAGGAGAAGAAAATACAAAAGACTTCAGAATATAACATGCCAGGGTCTCCAGGGATGCTGTTTGTGTTTATTGGCAAGGCACATTGTAAGTGGAATCTTAAATGGACAAATGAAAGGGTGACAAGAATTTTAAAAGAAACAATAAACACAAGTAGAATGAAAAGAGAGAAATAGTCAAGGATATCTGGGAAGGATTTTACTGTAGTTGAGGATGTAAAAATAAGACTATATCATTAGAAGAATTTATTTTCTTAACTAAGATTGCTGTTTTCATACTACAGGAACACAAAAATACAGTTACATTAAAAGGGAACTGAGTAAAATACAGAAAACTGGATTCGGTACTAATGATCTAATCTAAAAACTATCTTACAAAGAACTGTAAAATGAAAAGATATTTGTAAAGATGACTGAGTTACCGTGCTCTCGTGTGTGCAATCTCACTGCATTGAAGCTGACAGAACAAAACATTTAAAAGAAAGTCCTGCCAAAAACAACTTGCGTGTGTGTTGCCATTTTTTTTTTTTCTTTTCCTGACAGTCATAATGTTTGCAGCATGAGCCCTAATTTTAAAATTAAGTTTTAAACAATTCTGGAGTCTGCCTTACACCAAAAGCTTCCAAAATTGCCACAGTAAACCAGAAACCTTTACTGATTATCTAAAATTGTAATTATTCACATGCACTCTCTTCTTTTCATATGAAATCTTAAAATTTCCTTTTTCTTCTGACCATGTAAACTTACATTTTACTTTTAGATTACTGCTTTTAAAGCAGACGTAAAATCCATCACAACTAAAACCAGCTGCTCTTTGATCTAATACTCACCCTCATCTATACGGAGAGGACAGATCAGTTGTGGCTATGTCTGGGGTCTTTTAGCCCTTGCTCCCTTCCCTAAAAGAATTTGTAATGGGCTGCAATACATTTCTCCTCTGAGGTGAATGAGGATAATGTCATATAGATAGTTTTTACATGCACGCCTCAGTTAACAGAATAATCTTCTCCCACTTACAAGCAATCAATTTTTGCTAATTGCTTTTTACTAATGTGTGCTAAATTCCATTTCCTACTATAAAAATGAAATTCAGACCTCGCTGAAGTTACCTGATGCCACCTGTTTCTTTAGTTATACTGGCTGTCTGTAGGGACACTTTGCCCTGCAGTTCCTGACCTGAAATTCGGTATTATTCTGTAGATCTGTATTATTCTGTAAAAGGATCTCATACTTGGAGAACTTCTATGTGTGCAAACACAGTAATAATTTGGCTAGTGAAAAATAAAGAAAAGCAAGATAGTCTCATGACTAGCTTGGAAATCACACAGTTTCTACTTTATATATAAAATATAAATTGTCAACTCACCTTTCTACTCCCATCGTTTTCCAACTTTCCAAGAATCATATCAAACTATATCCACACAGATGTAAAGTAAGAAAAAAAGGGAACAAAAACAGAGGGATGAATTGCACATATTTCACAACCTATTTACTAAGTACAAAGATGCAGTCATGGATGAATAAAAACCAGTGATGGATGTCAAAATTATCTGTATATTAACAACAGGAGAAAGTTATTAAATATCTTGAACATATGGTCATTGTGAGATTTCCCATCATCTACATCTGCATCAGGCAGAAACAGTAAAAACCGTTTCAGGCTATCCTGCCTGCTAAGGATGTCAATGAAGAAACAAATGCCAGTTTAAATGAGGAAGGCAAAACATGGCCAAACATACCTCTCTGCTTTCAATTACTATTTCACTAACACAACGCAAGAACATGCTCTCTCCTTGGCTGTCCTTCTCATTCCTACAAAAGAAAGGGAAGGAGGAAGGTACTCCTGTTTCAGAGGACTTCTTAGATACTGCTTAATTATTCTTAATAGCTGGGAGAAAATCTAGAGACACATATTAGCCCCTACCTGAGAAAGTAAAAATACTGCAGGGCTTCCCTGGGATCTGTTGATTCAAACTTACGGGTGTAAAGCATCAAGAGCCGCACAAAATTCAGACGCCTTACACCAGGAGGGTCACCAGCTTCGTGGCTTACTGCAATGTCAGAAACAACACCATTAAAGAATCTAATGCCAGGAAAAGTTTCTCTGATCTTCACCTGAAATAAGGCAAAGCCATGATCCAGAGTTCTAATGCAACCAAAACCATTAACTTTTAGGAGATTGTGCTGATAAACATGACTTGTTTGATCAATTATACAGACCTGCAGTGTCTACAGGGTACTCTTAAGGGCACAGAAAATACTCCTTTACTGTCAAGTCAATGTGCAGGACTTACATAGCTGTGCACTCTGCCCAGAAGATTTCAGGAGCAATTTTAACTCAAACATGACCAAAGCAACATGAACAGCATGACAACGCAAGCGCTCCATCCGGAAGAGAAAAGCAATTGCAGCTTCAAACTGTGCTGTCAAGAACAATACTTGGAAGTAGAGGAAAGGCTGCTGGTTCACTGCAAAATGCGATTCACCTGAAAAAAAACACCACAAAACACACACAGAGCGTAAGTCAAAATGATTTTGCAATCAGAGATCACTGACAGAGGTTGTTTCCTGTCACAGTATATCATTATTGTTTATTTAGTGCCAACTGAAATAAACACCCTAGACAAAAGTGAATACCTAATCACACACTAGTGCTTATCTACAGCTGTTCCACCGAAAATAGATTGCAAAAGACCACAGCATAAAGGCATATTCAGGAAGTGAAAGAGATCAGAAAAGCTCCTTTGCTCTTTAAGACAGTGAACATCAACTCTGACAGATGCAATAGATTGTCTAAAGACCACATCTTTTTGCCTTCATTTATACTTATGCCAAGAGGTACAGAAAAGGTTAAACCCCTGGATTTTCCTATTCAGCAACACCAATGGTAGCTTATTGTACTTCTTTTCCACACTTTTTTATCTGGGTGAGCAACACTCCAAAGTAGGTGTGGAGAATCAAATTCTGTATGTTTTGGATAATCCAAGTGAGCTCATTTTGATAGGCTGGAAGACGATTAAGGGAAAAGATAGTCTCTTGGGCTGTGGACACTCCTAAAACTTTCTGAAGTGGAAGGAACTGTGATTTGGGTCCCCAGAAAATTACTTGAATGTAAGGGAAACAATGAACAAGATGCATATGGAAAAAGCGTTGGAAACACATGCCTACATTAGGTAATGATTGCTTTCCTGTTCTGTATTTCAGAAGTTGGAAGTTTTGTTAGAAGACCTTAGCACATTTATGGTGAGAAAAAAGGAATCTATAATTTAGTACAAATAAAGTACAAACAGCAGCAGTGTTGTTCACAGATGAATATTCACTCTCTGGATTGCCGGGGACAGGACTCATTCATCATGTCTTCCTGAAGTCTGCCATTGCTCTAGGGAAGTAAGAAATTGGAAAGAGCCCTAAGAAGAAAATCAGAGCCCGAAGTAACACACCTCTGTGGTTTCTTACCATAGTCTTCTAGAAGCTGCTTCTGGAACTGTGATAATGTTAGTCGGTCTTGTGGAGAACTTGCACCATCGTCATCAAAACACACCTGGTTCAGCTAAAAAAGTCAACCAAAAAAATAAGCATTGATCTTTCAACTTCATCTTGCACAACGTATGCACTCAGAATATATTTGTTCCATCAGCAGCCCCTTCTAAGATTGGACCAACTGACTAGAAACTACTTCTAGTCACAACATCAGGTGGATCCATTGCCGGAAAGTAAAGATCTCTAACGTAGCAACAGCAGAAATCTATGCAGATATAACCCAGAGGGTCCTTCTCTATCTGTCCATGCCATCAAATTCTGATGCTGGGACTCTGAATATGCAAGCAGTAATTAAAAGCATTACTTTTTTTTTACCCAGTCTTCACAAATACCTCATTCTACTCGCTCTTTTGGATAAAGGGGAGAAATGGGTACTGAACAGTACCTCTCATGCCCCCACCAAAACTATAAGGACTTTGTACTGCAGTAAATACTGACAGCATCTACTTCCAATGGACCCCAACATTTCAGCTATAATCCAAACAGAAAGTAAAATTCAAAAGGATCCTCACTGCATCAAGCTAACACTATTTGTAAAAAGAGCTGACAAAGATCAGTGTCAAATGTAGAACATGGCACTTCCAAAAACACAAGTGACCCCAAATAAACATCTGAGAGCACAGAGGGTAACAGAGCAACCCTGAGAATCAGGTTCCCAGCCCTTCACTACCCCAAGGTCAAGTCAGACGTGTTACACTGATGCAGAACACCCCATCTAGAAGGAGGTAGGTTAGCAGAACACTGCAGAAATGCAATACCATTTAGACCTATTCTTAAAGAATCACAGAATGGTTTGGGTTGGAAGGGACCTTAAAGATTACCTAGTTTCAACCCCCTGCCATGGGTAGGGAAACCTCCCACTAACCAAGCTGCTCCAAGCCTCGTCCATCCTGGCCTTGAACACTGCCAGGGATGGGGCAGCCACAGCTTCTCTGGGCAGCCTGTTCCAATGTCTGACCACCTTCACAGTGAAGAACAGGAAGAAAACATCTTCCCATTAAATGCCATTTATTCTCAGCCAGATAGATCTCTCTTTCCTTGAGGATGCAAACACCAAAAATCAACAAACAGCAACACAACCCCACCACCACACTTACTTTTAGCCAAAGATAATCTTCTGTTTTATCAGCAACTTCACTCTGGTTATCTGTAATGTCACAACGGCCAATAATACAGTAAACAGCCCTTTTGTAGGGGTCAGTGTTATTTCTCAGAGCTCGTCTGTAGTGAAGACGAAGCTTATTTTCTGTGGCAGGAGACAGTCTAAGGGGAAAAAGAGTCAAAAAAACCCAACACTTTGATAGAAGAGACATGAAACCCATCTTTCCCTGTATGAGGAAAACTGGACACAAATCAATGTAAATAGGTGCAGCACATTCACAGAAAGGGCATGACAGTAAGCACCGTCTTACATTTCTTGCACCTTCTATTTACATCTGCAGGTCAAGATTCTGCACATGTGAATTTGAATATCTAATTAAAGTTATGGAAGATCATCTTCAAATACCTACTGCAGGAAAAAAAAGAAGTCAGATGACAGCCTCTTTAGGGTGTGTTAATATTGTGGTAGATGAGCCATTTTAGTCTGACTCTGCTACTTCATCACTTCAGAAAAAGAGCTCACAAAGTCTTTGGGTTAATAACTAACAAGTGAGCAGGCAGTTGTACCATGAAGTCTTTTAGGAGAGACACTTTAATCATTAAATACTGTCATAATGTTCTTTGTCATTCTATTTCTTGTACCTCTTGCAGAGAATTTTTTAGAACTGAATGAAAGTGTTTTCCTAGACTTTGTTTTTCTCACATTGTCTGTCAAATCTGCAGGCAGAGTACCTTTTGATAGCTGTAATAAAACCCACATAAGTCAATTATGCTCTTTATCATTAAAATATTTGTAATGAAAACCAGGACAGTGCCTTCACCAAGGTTTCTGGAACAATTTTGTTATAATGAGCACTCCTAGATATGCTCTACAAACGAGGGTAATTTATAGAATAGCATGGCATACACTCAGTAAATGGCACTTCGATCCTTTTTCCCCTCTCTAAGACACACAGATACCTTCTTGTTCACATTTTCATACCTAAAAAGCCCAATGCCTTCAACATGTTGCAGGCTAAGGGCTTCCCACATATAAATGAAGCTGTTGGAAGGTGAGGTGGGTTATTATGGGTTCATGTCCTGGCACTCAGCAGGACCCTCTGGCTTCCGCCAGTTTCAGCCAGCACCTTAGCACAATGCCATGTTCACACTCCCCTGAAGGGAGCACAGTTATAATACAATAGCTGACCAGGCACCGATTTGAAATTCATTGCAAGTGGAAAGATAAAAAAGGTCACCTAAACCACCACAGCAGAGTTCAGAGCACATCTTAAGCTGCACTGACTCAACTACTTGCCTCTAAAAGCCCCTAACAAACACTACTTGCTTGTATTGTGCAGCATTATCATGAAAACCCATGTAGAAAAAGCATTCCCCAAATGAAATTCAACCAAATTAAGCCATGGGGGAAATAAAAAGACACAGGATTTGTGACAGCAGACTAAACCTGATCTACTGTATGCAGAATCCTACTGTTACACAGGGCAGATCCTATGGTAAAAAAGCAAAGCTACACCACTGTATTATTTTTGACATGTAAATTTTTGCATATTTTAAAACAACTCTTTTCCTATGAAAATTTCTAGACTAAAAAGCCACAAATTAAAATATTCAAACTTCTTATACGTACTTTAGATAGGTAATACAAACACCAGGCACCTATCACCACCAGAAGAGACCTGAGCTACTTCTTTTTCTACCTAGCCACCGATAACTTCATTACTCCACAGCAATTCCCACCACTCACAAAGATCTTTCCTAGTATCTCTCGTAGTCCCCAGTTACCTTCTATCTTTACTGTGCATGTACTCCTGGAACCAGGTTTTAAACTCTCCCAGCTGATGCTGTGCCCGTTTCACCACATGCATGGCTGCAGTCAAGTCTCCACAGCGCATGCAGTAGTAAATCAGTGCCCAGACAGGACGTCCTTCTACCTCACCATCCTGAAAACAGAGTAAGAAATAATTAACATTCTTCAAAAGCAGCATATTTGAATTTTTTTTTTTTTTACTATTTGCCTCATTCATTATTTCTGACCTTATATGGACACACTGATTTTGGTAAAAAATTCTGTTTCTCTTACAGAAGCCAGAGGTCATGAGGTTTAAGTCCTGTGAAAGCTGTGCACATCCTAGCAACAAAAGATGGAACACCCTTCTGTTTACCCAGATTACAGTTTTGACAAGCCCAGAACTAGCATACGATAATACAATATCCTCTCCACCCAGGAAGCAGATTTGGATTGGACCACTGAGGTAGTAAAATCATTTGTACTGGAACAGAGAGATACCAAACCAATCCCAGATCTCAGCAAGTAAGAAAAGGACAGCTAGACTCACCTATGCAGTCTCCAATGTTACAATTTATTATTTTTTAGATTTTTCAACCCAGCCTGCCTATCTGGCAATTTTGTAGGTGCACAGCTATGCACTTTCTACTATGTGTAGATGAGTGAGATTTTATGCAGATTCCTAAATTAAAGGCTCAGGCTACAGTTAAGATTAATTCATTACATATTTAGTCAGCAATAACTGGTGTCAGCATCTTACAATAAGCATTAAAAAAAAGAAAAAGAGTAGAAACAAAACAGGGAGATTAAGTTACTGCTTTTTTGAATCATCATTTTTAATACTTGCATGTTGATCTCTATAAAGACCACCAGAAGAGACCATAATTTGTAGAATTTAGTACTGGAACTACTGAGTACCACCCTGCTTCAGGACTAGCTCTGAATTCAAAGTGATTGTCTACTATCTTCCATTTTCCTAATGAAAAAATGCAGGAGGAGGAATCGGAGAATCACAGAATAGCTTGGGTTGGAAAGGACCTTTAAAGCTCATCTAGTCCAAGCCTCCTGCAGTAAGCAGGGATATCTTTGACTAGACTAGGCTGCTCAGAAAAACAGCCTGCAGTTTAAACAATAGAAAAAACACTGGAGGGTGCACTAGTTTCCTGGCTGTGCTGGGGCAAACAGATCTGTGTTATTATTTTAGCTCAGTGGCTTAAAGTGATGGACATACCTGCAGACCAGGGACAGGCGCAGGGAGTTTGATGTTAAGGAAGCTGCAGACTAATTGGAAGGTCCCTGGGACACCACCCAGCTGAGCCTGGTGCAAGTTTCCAAAGACTGTCACAAAAGTGTAGTTTTTGTAACTGAAAAACACCACAAGCAAAACAAACGTGAGCAGACTGAAATACACTTGCTGCAAAAACACCTGCTGCCTTTCAGATCCAACAGAATTAGCAATTTTAAGCTAATTACCTTGATGTTCAAACATTATCATTACAACAAAATGAGGCAAAGATTTCTGTCCATTTAGGAAAATCCTTGTAGTCAGGAGTCTCAAGAGACACCATGTTTGTAGCCAGTGGGAGACTGCTCCAGGTTCAACTCTGTATTATAAGGTTCTTAAGTTCTCTTAGTACCAAGTTAAACTAAATTAGCTAACTGGCAAAAGGCTTCCCATCCTAACACTTTAACTATCAATCCTGTCACAAAAGAACATTTAAACACCACAGATGTGTTTGTCTTTCCTCCCTACCCCAAGGAAAAATACAAAGCTTAGGGGCGTGGACTTACTAGGAGAAAATTGGAGAAAAGGGGACTTTAGAGAAAAGAAACTGGTAAAGGCAGCTTTGAGAACACCTTCTAAAATAAACCATCAAAGCCTTCAATGAAGGCAGGTCAATTTAACAAATTTTCATGTTTAGGAGGAGGAGTTTTGAAAGTCTGTACATCGAAGAAATACATTGAAGGAGCAGCAATAACTTACTTTTTTTTTCTCTGCAAACACTGTACCACCAGACAATAAAACTGAAAGGCTATGCTAAATGTAGGCAAGTATCACACAATCCTCATAACTAACATTATGGCAGAGTTAAGTACACGATCCTCAGGGCTTAAGACCCCAGTTATTCCAAAGCAACTAATGCAAGGAAAGCATTACATCTCTTCCTTGTACCTGTGAGGACCTAGTGAGGCATTGAAATACCTCAGTGTTAGCCAAGTCCTGGTAGGAAAGAAAAGTTTCAAAGCAAGGCAGAGAGTTAGTTTGGTTTTTTTTTTTTATATTTTTTTGTTTGTTTGTTTTGTTGTGGTTTTGTTTGTTTGTTTTTTGTTACTGATTTTGGTTTTTTTTTCTGGTTGTGGCTTGTTTGGTTGTGGCTTGTTTTTGTTTTTCCTTTTTTCCAAAAAATCAAGGCTGAAGGGCCCAATTTCCACAATTGGGAGGCAACAATATGCAACTAATTCCTAATTCTAGTTAGCAGACAATAGCACTGTGAAAATTGAGCACATCAGATATTCGGCAAATCGGGTTAAGAGTCACTGGCTCATGGCATACTGCTGAGATGGAAGAACTGGAAACAGAAGATACTTCTGATGGGTCAACTGATCTGTGCAGAGGCAGGCACACTGCCACCACCCCAGGTGGCAAGGAGTGCTGATGAGGTGGGGCAACCTACTGTCAGAGGCCAAGAAGAGGCTGTAACATCTCTTCCGAGTGTGCTGTATCAGAGTGCAGCACTTGCTGTGCTCAGACGGCAGATCTGTATCCACAACAAATACCTGCGCACTGCACTGCAGCTATTGTTTGCTTCCCACTGCTGAACCAGTCTGCTGGCATCGGCAGCTACACTGCTGCAATATCCACATGTGAAGTGAATAGGCTATACAGACACCCAGGGATTCACAGAATCATAGAATGGTTTGGGTTGGAAGGGAGCCTGCAACGAGAAGGGACATACTCTCCTATATCAGGTTGCTCAGAACTACATCCAGCCTAGCCTTGAATGTCCCCAGGGATGGTGCATCCACCACCTCCCTGGGCAACCTGGCCCAGTATCTTACCACACTCATTGAGAAAAATCTCTTTCCCACTTCCAACCTGAATCTCCCTTCTTTCAGTTTAAAACTATCACCCCTCATCTTGTTGCAAAAGGCCCTGCTAAAAAGTCTTTCCAGCTTTGGGCTGCTCCATAGCCTGCAGTTCTCCAAGTATGGTCTTGGTCAAGGAGCATAGGCCCCATGATACTTGTCAATACAGACAATAAATCACTTCCCAGAGTCTGAAAATCATTGCTAGATGTCTCAGCTTCAGCTTCTTCAAGTCCTAGCCAAACCTTTCAGTATAGAAAATGGCATGATCAGAACCTGACTCATTGCACCAGATTTGTCCCCAGTGCTTTCCTCATTTCCTCCCAGTCCTAGCTGCTGGCAGTGCTCAGCAATCAGAAAGGGAGTATATGGAAAAGGCGAATGTTTTTGCTGAGGGGAAATAGATCTCTTTCCACAAGTGAAATAATCTTCACATATGACCACACAGCGACAGAATATTTAAGGGCAACATAGGAAAAAGAATAAAAGGTCTTGTGTCTTCTAAACAACCTCCCCATGGATCAAAGTCTTTTTAACTAGAACAGTTTTTAACTAGAACAGTTTTTAGCTAGAACAGCTTTATATTTGAGTGCCTGCGTTAAGCCCTGCAGAACAGAAAAGACAGGCAACAGATGCTTCTGTGAGCAGCATGAGGCAGCTGACCTGTTAATATGTTTGCATTGCATTACTGTCATTCTAGTTTATTATTAGGGAACTCTATTAAACTGTGCTACCCAGAGCATTCGCCTTACCTTTGTTCAAGGTACCGCAGAGCCTGCCTCACAAATTCCATTCGCACTTCCATATTAGTCCGGACTTTCAAGGCATCGCTAGCCGGAACCAGGGTAACATCAGTCATTTGTTTCACCATGGCCCACATCTCGGAGATGTTCTGTGAACAAGCCATTCCACGCAACAGTGATGAGTACAGAGGTGACAACAGCACTGTTCTGAGCTACATGGTGTTCTGATGCTTATGAAAAGCATAAACCCACAAGAGTTATGCCAATTTAGATTTGCAATGGAGATACTGGATGCAGTCATGAAGGTAAGCCACTTCTGTCCTGCAGAATTCCAATTTTCCAGGCTTCTCTGCATAATTCTTGCGCAGGAAGATGGCTATAAATATTGCACCTGCAACTGTCACCCAGGATCAACACTGATTTCCAAACCTAGGCTGCATACTTGGTGCTCAGACTCCCTGCCCATTTCCAGTTCAGACATCCCACTCAATAAATACTACAGCAGCATCAGCTTTTCATATAAGCAATTGCTCTGGCTGCTGCTGGAAAGCTGTGCTATCAACTGCACAAAGAAATATCTGAAGGACACTTATCACTTGGGCAAAGATTAGGTTTTGAAAAAAAAGTTGAAAGTCATCCAGGTCTGCTCATTTACAAGGACAAGATCATATCAGTGTCTGCAGGACTAGGGTATCCCTGCTGCAACAGCAGAATACTGAGAAATAAGAGCACTGTTAGCTTCAGCAAGGGCAGGTGCTTGATGTCAGTGCTTCAAAGCAGCAAGAACTCTCAAACTCAGTTGTCCCCAGCAAAATGAATGCAGCTGTTCAAAGCAAAGATGCATGTGTATTTCAGATCTGGTTGAAGCATTTGCCCCTCTGTTCCTGAGCACTTTTTTGCTCTCCCCATTTGCTAAGTCAAAGGTGGCCAGGTTTGTGCATTTGGGTGTTAGTTTTTTTTGGGGGCAGATCAAGGTAAAGCAATTAAAGAAAATAATAAGAAAAGCAGGCAGATCATTGATTTAAAGTCAATCCTAGGGGCTTTACACTTTGCTAAAGGAGCCTCCTTCACCTCTAGCATGGTCTCATTGAAGACCCTTCACCTACAACTAATTACATTCAATAGATATTAAGAGATGGCGTTTTGAAAACCAAATGTAACAGAAACCATTTAAAATGAAAAGCAATTTCCCCTGCCCTCTCCCACTGTACCCAACAGCACATTGATCAAGGTGGGACACCTCAGTGAAAACAGGATCTTTACTTTTTCACTGTGTTAAGAAATTTTTCCCATGACCAAGTACATCACAGGTGGGCCCTGCTGTACTAAAGACGATTCCGGTATTGGCTCTGTGTTTTCTGTGGAGCCATGCAATTTTTTTTGGCAATATCGGTATTTTTCCACTGATGTCAGCAGGCTGCTAATCACAGCTGAAACCAGCTTAAACACATTTCCTTATGCTAACTCACTGGCAGTACCTTATCATCTAGTTCTGCAACAGCAGCGCAAAGGTCCACCAGGTTAGGCTGCAGATGTCCATTCACTATCTTCTCATTATAAATATAAATCTGAAACATATTGAAAGTAAACAAGCTTAACAGTACATATTGCTCCCCTTCTTCCTCCCCAGTGCAGCAGCAAAATCTGAACCAGGCTTCAAAAACAGTGTCCCTTCTGCTTCCCTCCCACATTAGCCCCCTCTAATTTAACACAAGTGGAATGGGCATTGGCAGCAACCACCCTTCCACAACACACTGAAGCCAGCAGCAATCCAGCTGTTCAGGGGTTCTGCAAGGCAAAGCACTGTGCTGAATGCCCAGCTGGACTAATTGTGGCTAGTTGCTGAAAGACAAAGAACAGATCCAACCACTGGACGGCCATGATATTCCCCTACATGGCAGCCTCCTACCTGCTGAAATAAAAGAAACTATTTTGCTGGTTTATGGCAGTATTCAGGGAAATCCAACAGACACAAACAAATGGGAACAGAAACATGGCCCTTCCAAACTTGTACATACACAGTCCCGGTTTGATTTCAATTTTGTCTTAATTTAGCTGCTTCTACTATTGTTTATTCTACTCTCAGCCTGAAAACCTTCCAGGTACATCTGAAAATAATAATTCTCAAAACTAAAAAGGTAGTGACATTGTACTTTAAGTCCCTTTTGCACTTGCTACTTCTTCAAAATGCCTAGTGTGCAAAAGAGATGCAGTGCAAATAGAATCTAGCATCAGTGAAATCACTGTGTTTCTATGAAACAGCCTGAACTATTCGTGAAGAACAACTAATCATTTCAGCCTAATTAAAACATATTCATGACTGCTGATAAACTGGAATAGTATGGACTGCCTGATCTCCAGCACCCCTGGAACTGGTACTGCTAGAGAGGTTGGGCTTCCCATATTCACAAAATATCAGGGAATAATGTCATGAGCCTCAAAGTATAGACATAATTATGCTATAAGGAAGACCCTTAATGCAGGTATGTTACACAAAATATGAAACGAATTAATCACAGACTGGTTTGGGTTCCAAGGGACCTTAAAGCTCATCCAGTTCCAACCCCTGCACGGGCAGAGACACCTTCCACTAGAGCAGGTTGCTCCAAGCCTCATCTAACCTGGCCTTGAACACTGCCAGGGACAGGGCAGCCACAGCTTCTCTGGGCAACCTGTGCCAGGGCCTCGCCACCCTCAAAGAGAAGAACTTCTGCCTAAGATCTCATCTCAATCTTCCCCCTGTCAGTTTAGAGCCATTCCCCCTTGTCCTGTCCCTACAGGCCCTTGTCAGAAGCCCCTCTC
The DNA here is from genome assembly GCF_037157495.1 of Lathamus discolor. Lineage (NCBI taxonomy): Eukaryota > Metazoa > Chordata > Aves > Psittaciformes > Psittacidae > Lathamus > Lathamus discolor. The sequence continues at coordinate 20,877,699 of NC_088909.1, read as the reverse complement.
CAGATTTCTTGTCATCCCCTTTCAGTATTACTGCACTATTAAGATCCACTAAATCAAATGTACACTGCATCCGCACAGCCACACACCTCATTTTGTGATTCAATACTTCATAGTTCCCGTAACTGAAGGCAGATAGAGAAAAGCAGCTGTACAAGCTGCTATCTGGCTCAGCAAAGACTAAGCCAATGCCCACAATAACAGTAATTTGTGCAGATTAGGCAAGGCTTTGTCTGTGTCGTTTCAGATATTCCATTTTGAAAAATCAAGTGCTTCTCTTTCATTTTGTTTCCAACAGCGCTGGTAAACAGATCATCTCATATAACAAAAGTAACAAATTGCTCATGTAAAGGTTCATCTCTTTTCCCTGAAAATTTTCAGAGGGAGCCTAATGCTACCAGACATTAATTCATAGCTGATGCACAAAAGCTTCTCATATGTTATGCCATTAAAATGGGATATAATTTGACAAACATCAGGATTAATACTTCAGCATGTTTTTTCCTGCATGCACACATCAGAATAATGATCTTCCACAGGTCACCTCAAACCCACACCATTCTATGATTGTGTGAGCATAAAGGGAATATAAAGTCTTTATTATGTACAATTACGCACTGACATGAATTCTAAAAAAGCTTTTTTTTTTTTTTATTTTCTTTTTTTGGAAAGGTGAAAAGTTTATTATACATGCACAAGTGATTTCTACAGCCATAATGGTGTTCAGGATCTCCTTTTGACAAAAAAATCCTGTAGCAGACAGGTAAGTACATTTCTAAGAAGTCAGGCTAAATGTTTATATTTTCCAATTACTTTTTAACTCCAGGGAGATACTTGCAGACTTTACCTACCATATTTTCTCACACACTACGCTCACAAAACTGTCTTTTCCCCACCTCATTGTAGAAAGCAGTATTTAACTATGCTTCTTTTTTTATTTCTACTCACCTGACGAGCATACACCATCTCCACGCTGTCCAAAGAGCTGCGACCTGGAGGACCCAACTCACCGGTGTAGCTGGGCTGTTTAATAGGAAAGGTATAAGAAGGTATAAAATTGCTGCAATGCATTTTACCAGTATATCTACTCCTAAAGAACAGCAGCAAAACCACGCTCCTGATCGTGCAAATCCTCGGTTCTGTCTAGAGAGTAAAATGCATAGTCTCACTGCAATACCCCATTATCTTCCCAGTATAGCTTAAACTTCCTGATGTGACAGAAACCCTCCTTATTTAGTACACAAACCAACAATCAGTTCTCTATAACTAAGACACTGGTGTCTCTTGATAGCATCTTTTAATTTTAATTCTTCCCTTTTTTTTCTTGAAAGGTTGCTTATTGTCACATTAGTGTTCTTTTTGAATCTCCATCACAGCAAGCACACAGAACTCAATGGACCAGCCTAAATGGACCCAGTCTAGTAAATCTGACACCCACTCCACTTTTGTGCCAGTACTACGGCACAGACACAAAACAGGACTGCAGCATTCAGTTATGTGCTGAGAAGTCCTCCACTGCTGGTCTGCTGCAGGATGAAGGATGCTTGCAATATCCTGACTTGAAGAAAAAAACCCCAACATTGTTCTACCACAGAGACAATGCTAAGTTTGAGGTATTTTCAGCGTAGATGCAGGAGGGACAGATGACCCAGTCATGGCATGGAAAATCTGTACTCTTTTATAAAACTCATAACATGCCATAATAGTCTAATAAAGATATTTGTGTAAGTGTTTACCACAAATCACAGCTATGTTTTCAATACAGCCACAACTGATCATGGATGTTCAACACTGTGGAGGGAAGAATACTCCCAGTTAAGTAAGCAACACTCTCTGGTGTTTCCTGTTTCCTAAAAATTGAATTCTTTATTTCAGCATCAGCTTTACAAGTCTTGGGTTTGAAAAGACAGACCCCTTTGACGTAAGGAGCCCTTCAGTATCAGCTGCTTCACGAGCACTGCTACAGCTCTTATAGTCTGAAGATAAAAGACAAACTCAACATAAAAGCATAATATTTATTATGAAGCCAACTGACATAGTTGGGGCAGAGGATACAGAGAAACTTTTGGAAAAGCAAGAATGTTTTCAGGTTTGTCACTGTATAACTCAAACCCATTGATATTTCTCTAAACTGAATCAGTAACTTTTTCCAAGAAAAAGCAGGTACATCTGCAGAGTTTTCAAATCAAGCTTTCTACCACCCAAGTCTGTTACAGCTGGCTGCACACCCTCATTAGCTGTTACACTGTACCTCAGCAACACTGGCATATAGCTCTGCTTTTCCTTACATCAGCTACCCAGAATGTCAGTACTTTACTGGGTAGACAGATCACTTCTGAGTATTGCCTGAGGACATGCTCTAAGATTTCCTGGAAGAGCTCCGTTAAACGTGACCAACTTGGTGCCTGGACAAACAATAGAAAGCCCAAATGAAATGGAAAAATCTTTGTTTTCACTTTCAGTTTAATCAGCTTTAAAGTTCAGCTTTGCTGACACCTTGTCAGGTCACAGCACAGCAGGACCTATGTTCCTGCCATGACTTGGTTTGTATGGATCCCAGGAAAAGAGCCGAGAAGTGGGAGCTTTTCTCCAGATGGTATCACCATTCCATTTCTTCTTTCAAATGAGGATGAAATACTGACAGGGTCTTCAAAATAATCTTTTCTGGTAACTGCGTCCCAACTTTGAAATGAAATAATACAAACATACAAACCTCTAGATATGTTCCTGTCAGTCCATGCACTGAACAATCTCTCAGTCATTCCCAAATGCTTACCAACCTCATTTGATATCAGTTTAACCCAGGTTATCTTCTATTGCGTAGGACCACCCATTGAGTGTGTTTGTCCCCAGCACAGTGAAATATAAATTAATGAAGATATCAAAGATGATCATGGACAATCCTTTCAAATTGTTGGAATTAAGTTTATCACTGCATTAATTTCTCAGTAACAGTGCCATATAAATTATATCCAACCTGATTATAAAAATCAGGCAGATGCATTGCATTTAGACCTTAGGCAGTATAAAATGCCTTACAAATAAACCCAAAAGAAATCCCATTTTTAATTTCTGCAACTGAACTCACACTAAAAATATCCTTCACAGTCACTCTTAATGGATACTGATATTCAGAAGCATTCCCATATTTCTTTCAGTGCCAGATCATCTGACAAATTCCTTTAAGCCTACCTAAAACCCGACAAACTCTTTGTTCTAAAGAACAAAGAAGCTGTTAAAGCAGGTTTCCTGGGAAACAGACACGATGGAATAAATAGTGCTTCGCAGCCCTGCCCTGTGCTGTGCCAGATGAATTGCAGTTATTTAAAGTAACGTTAAATTATGGACGTTGTCATTAATTACTGATGAGGTTTCGTCTTCTGCAGCAAGTTAAGAAGGGTACATTGCAACTTAGTGTCACTTTTCAACTAGTGCTCAAACACCAGAAACATAAGGACTGGGGCTCTTTTTTGTGAATCTGGTTCCCTTGTCTCCTGCTGCTGCTCTGCAGCAGCAAAGAGCACCAACGTGGCTGCTGCTCTGGAGCGTGGTGTTTGATTGATGGGTTAAAACCTACAGGTAAGGATCTGAATTCAAAAGTCCACGCCTGAAACTAAGAAGTAACTGCTGTGGGATTTGTGTTTTCCTTTCTCCATTTTTACCCTATCCATTATGCTTTGAGGATCACTTATTAACAAGCTGCCACAGCTGAGAACTGCCACAGTGAAATTCAATTCTCTAAATACCCAGTACCAATTTGGTAGTTCAGCAAAGAAAAAAACCTCAGGAACCACAGAATTTGTCTTGACTTTCTTTCCTATGCCAGGAGCCATGGAAGCAAGATTATGCCCCATTTTTTTTTCCATCTCATACTTGTATTCTGGCTTCATCTTTGACTTATTCAGCTTTAAAAAAGCACCATTTCACTGAACTATCTCATGGCTGTGCTAAAAGGAAATTTCCAAAGGAAAACTAAAGCAATGAGTCAGGTTGGGGAAGGTATTTCCACTCTCTATCCTGAACTGCAGAAATGGAGTACTGCACAGGCAATCATCCTACAGCTGGTAACCAGCATTTGAAGAGGCTTTCCCTGCAAGTTACGAGAGGGATTTGGGAAAGGGAGAGGATATCCCTTGGTGGCAAGTCAGAACTTACGAAGCTTTCAAGCAAGGAAAAGATTATGAAAGATATGCTGAAAAGAGCAGCTAGGTGCATACAAGAAGAATTGTGTTTCAGGTCAGGTTCTTAAGCTTAACTGGAGCAGCAAAAGGAAAAACAGAAGAGTGGGTAACGCACAAAGGACTGCAGAATTGCAAGTGCGCACACACACGCATGTATCTTTCTGCATCTCTACTCTGATACTGCTTAAACAGCTTGGGCTGTTTTTTTCAACCACATTTGGTTCTCCCTGCCCTAAATTTAAGTCTTTCGAAAAAACTCTTCAGAACTGCAATATTTATTCTGAATATTATCCATTTATAAAAGCTGCGGCTATATTGCACTGCTGTCACGTTTTCATCTTTTAAATTCATTTAGCCTAACGATGCTGCTTGTCAAAGGAGTACTCCTTCATTTGCACTCAGCCAAGCGTTCAGCATCACTTCCACACCAAACCCCGTGCTATAAAGATGCATTATTCATCATCCTCATATGCATATGCACATTCCTCAGCAGAAGTCTGGGCAGACATTTTGTCAGCACTCCAAATGGCTTGGCCACTAGATGTGGTGAATAAACTGAGCTGGAGAAATCCCATCAAAACACACCACAGTGCAGTGGGGGAGCAGAAAGCATCCTGCAGCCTTTGGGATTTAAGGGATATGAAGACAAGATACAAAGGGACAGAACAGGAGCTGAGAGCAACAGTGTCTCTCCATCACTGCAGGAGCATGATGCTTAACAGAAGGAGTGGAAGAAAGAAAAACCTGGAATAACAGGACAAAAGAAATGCCTTGGCACCTAGTCGAACAAGACTCAGAACACATCCCCTGAGAGCACATGTTCTTGACACCTTGAAAACAAAACTCAGGCTTTCCTCCCTTTTCTCCTAAGAAGCATCTTTTTATAAGCTCTGGTTTTTCCTTACAGGCAGAAGGCTGGACTGGAGGACAAGGAGGAGCAGAAAACCCTAATGGCTAAGTCCTGTGTGACGTTCTTTGAACCGTGAGCTTTGCCTGTTAATTGGTCTTATTTCCATGAATAATGTGTTGGTATTTCACTCTGCCCAAATTAGCTTGCCCAAAGCTTGAGAATTGGCTCACAGGCAGACTGGCCCCCTGCTGCATTTGGATCTGTGCCTTTTCAGTTGATTCTCCATCTCCAGAGGACATCAATTAAATCTCTACTATATTCTACAGGCTGTGTCTGTTTGTGTCACACACACAAAAAACTTACTTGACTGGAACAGGCCTTTAGAAGAACAACCTGCTGTGGGGAGGTTAGATAACAGGTTTTTAACACAGTAGACGCACTTCAAACATCTCAGGCCTTGAGACCTTTCACTTCTTGAGGCTAAGATTAGAATATATCAAGGATTTTAAATGCTCTTGAAATCACATACTGATACTACGAGTGCTTTGAAATGGAGAGTGAAGTATTACTGACTGATAGTGTATACTGAGTCTTTAAACTCATTCATGAAAAACATTACAGGGTTTTTTCCAGCTCCTCTCTCCCTCCAATTTCATGCTTGGCATTTTGAGTGCCAAGGACTGGGATGGTGTTCATTAGACACTGAAACATCATAAAAGGGGATTTACCTTTTAAAGGTTATCAAATTGCTTCTCCAAGCAGCTAATATCCACATTTTGAAAGGAAAATCCCACACCAATACTTCACACACACAACAAAGATGTCAGAAGCTATCAGCTACAAAGTCTTCAGACTCACATCTTAAAATAATGGGATAGCTGTTCCTAGTTTTAACTTAATTCAGCCTGCATTATTTAGTATTTCTAATACTGGAAAGATGGAGAACCTTCTGAGAAGTCACAAAAAAGTATCAGTAAAGTACTTACTTTCTTGGGAAGTTTCTATAAAAAGATGTATGCTAAAGGGGATTAACCTCTATTTAAAAGAACAGTAATCAGAAAGGGACATTTCATTAACAACTTTAATTATTTCCAAATCCCTATACAGGTCATACCCCATTAACACAAAGGGCTTTTTTAATTTTCATGTACTTAGCAGCTCTGTAAGTCATTCCAATTAACAAGTGTGGGGAACATAGTTACAAAAAATTGGGCCTGTTTCCTGACCTGAAAGCACAGCAACTTGCATTCTCCTACCCTCTATCACCTCTCAAGGTTACAGTTTTCACGGAGGATTGTGCAAGGGGGTCCAATTTAAATTCATGCTCCAGGAGTCTCAGCTGATGTCCAATGCCTCTAGCTCAGAGGGGTAGAATTTCCACAACTCTATACATAACTGTGCTTTACTCATATAACTGGAGCATTTTCTTTAAGAGAATAAACTGTAAAGTTTCAAATTGAAACAGATGATAAAGAATGCTTCAAGTTGCTACTAAATACCTTTTCATGTTAAACATGGGCCCAGTCTTGCCCAAAAGATTTGGTCACTACTGGATTAACCTTGAATTGCTGAACACTAAAATTTTGTGCTGCTAAAATCTCTAATCTTCCTTGCATGAGAAAACAAGGTGAAAAGGAAAGCATTCCCCTTTTTTTCTGTTTTTTGAATATTCGTGGGGGTTTTTTGCCAAAACCCTGATACTTCAGCAGCCTCCTAAGGAAAGCTAAATCCTGACACTAGCACAGACTGAGGCACTCTAAGACTTACGTTGCACCTGAGAAAGTGTCTGGCCTCATTAGCGCTGCAGAGGTTTCCTGAAGGTGAAGTTCACCTCAGCATGTTTTCTGCCCCCTAGGTATAATGACCTAGTATGTGTTCTGTGACTAAGTTTCCAGCTTGCACAGATGTTGCCTAAAACAACTTCTGCAATAAGAGATCCACTGCCAGTACTCATCAGTCAATAAAAACGATCATAGACAACGCATTCTGCTACTCACAGTTGTTCTGGAATTAAACAGAGATCTGGTATTTCTCATTTTCATGTAGTTGTAGCTACAGAATTATCCAGAGGTGGTTTCAGCAGTGCTGGAATGCCAGCTGTATACATGCTGTGCATGACACTGTTCAGAAAGATGGAGTTACCTCATTTTCCTGGGTGAAATCAAGAGCATCTTCCCCTGATGCAAGCAGAGTATGAAGAATCCTTTGTTTCACTTGTTCCCATTCACCCAGCATTGATTCTCGATGATACTCCTCAGCCATAGCAAAAGTCTGTTGGTGAAAAAGAACAGCTAAGGAACATAAACACCAAACAGCCCAGCTCTGCTATTAATAGACCAGCTCAAAAACGAAACATAAAATAGCAATTAGATAAATCGATAGGTCAGCTCTCAAGCTAATGATGTATTACATATTATTTTAAGAGGTTTCCTTTTCAGGTACGAGGAGATTCAGAAAGTAGGGCTGTATGTGTGCAAGTAAGACAACTCTCACACTTTCCCAGCTGGTAAAACAGGGAGTCTGTGTCTCTTCCATGGTACTGCAGTACACACAAAACTTGGGAAGTTAACACACCTCTGTTAAGAATACAGTTAAGATATGTGTGTTTATTGCCCATATTTCATTTTCAGGTTTTTACCAGTATGTTCTTCTTTTAAATATGAAATAGGATAAAAGTATTAAAGAACTAATCAGTGCCAAAGAATCAGAAAGTCTCTTTCATCAGGAATATAACTCAGGAAAGCAAGAAAGAATATCGTATCCCAAGAAAAAACATCCTTTCACTTTTAAAATGGCTGATATACTATATCGTCTTCAGATCAAATTGGGGAACTCATGGAAGGAAACAGCTTTTCCCTCAATATTCCATATTCTTGCACTAGCATTAGGATAGAGACAATGCTTCACTACCTTTATCATTATTAAGTAATCAGGGACAGGAAATAAGAGTATTTCCACTAATTCTAAATATAGAGTAAGCTATATTGGATCTTTCACTTTTTTACCTTTCTGACCTCCTCTGCCTTTCACAGCTTTGCTCTGCTGTGTATATAACTAAATGTCTTGGCTGGCTGAATAAGTTTTTATCTCATTACAGCCCACTGTTACGATGTTGTCAATTTAGGGGCAAAACATTCCCCTGAATAACTGATAAGAGGCAGTAACACTGAATTATAGCATACGCATGCAACTAGTGCATGAGATTTGTGTTTCTTTTTATATAAATTGACTTTAAACTTTCACGGTAGAATACAGGTCTTATCCTTACCTTCACTATAACCATTTCAACAGGGTTTTAAGTATGCTTCAATAATTACAGTATAATTATATGTAATTAAAATAATTTAATAATGCTTAAGTACTATTTCTTATCATTTGAAAGAAACACAGGCACTGCCTCCAGACCTGATGGCCCAAAGTGTACATGGAGGGAAACAATTGTAAAATAAGTGCTAGGAAGCATTCAATGACATTTCCAAGCAGCAGCTTTAAGACAAACAACAGGAAGCGTATTTCCATACTGCATAATTTCTATTTGTTATCATGCCCCAAAACATGACAGATACCAAAAGCATAAATAGATTCAGAAACAGGATCAGATAGATTGAACATCAGAAAACAACTTATAGCTCAGAAAATCTTTGAAACAACTACTTGCTCAGAGGTAAAGACAGATGAGATTAACAAGGAAAGGCTGTCTTTTTTACTTACAGGCTAAGTAGCGGTCCCTTTCATGAGAAGAAAGCTGGACTCAGTAAACCCTGAGCTTAAGTGACAACTCTTACTTTCTTATTGTACCTTTTTCCTTTGTACTGCTTCAAAAAACCTTTTTTCATTCTTACACGAGAGACTTCCTCTGGACAATGTGATACAGTATGGTATTCTGGCTCTCCCTCAGACACAAGAATTAAACCATGCAGCACTTCTGCTGCAAAGGCCTGAATGCAGTATGTACTTCAACAATTCCTGTAACCTGGTGAAACAGCTACAATAAACACGCTGAGTGTCACTGCTGTATGGGAAGTCAGTGGCACAAGGCATTTCTCAGAGCAAAAATGGGAAATAAAGCCGATGTTCTAAGCATTATCAACTCTAGAAAAGGCAGCAACGATGAGGAGAGGGTTGCAGTGAGTGTGCTGTGCCTTACAAACAACAGCTTCTCTGTTCAGACTCCTGTCTGTACTAAACACTGCAGTGAAAATACAACTGACAAGTATTTTCTTTTTTTTTTTTTGTAGTCTCAGAACATCTTAAATTCCACTGGTTTGTTAAATATCTAATTTACTAATTCCTTACACCCCTCCCCCCCCTTTTTTTAAAAAGGAAAATGCACTCTTGCCTCCAACTTACCCTCTTCCTCGACTCCTCAATGGCTGACAGCAATGCATTATCTTTTTCATTTTTCAGGAATCCCTGCAGAAAAGGAGAAAGAGCTTCAGTCAAACAAAATCAGCCTTGCACTGACATCAGGTACATCCTGTAGCACTCAGCTCTGCCAATCCTGAGCACTGCTCAGAGCTCTCCCCAGTCCACTCCTGAGAAGTTTAAAGGTCACTTTACTTCACCAGGGGTACAGTAAGATGACCATACAGAGCAATGTGAAAATGAAAATGCATTAATCCTCTGGTTTAATATGCATTAAATCCTAGCGAAATGTCCTGTTTCTATTCTCTTTTATCTCTGTGTCCCAGCAACTGCTTCCTCTTGCTACCCATTTGAGGGAGCAAGGATGAAATCTGGTAGGAGCGATAAGCCAAGATAAGATTGTTGGACTTGAGTATGTTAACAAAAAAATAAAATGGGTTTTCACTTGTCAGCTTCAGGCAGAAGTGGAGCTCTTGGGAGGCCTGATAGGAACTGTGAAAAAGAACCTTAAAAATAGTCAGTTGGGGAAGGATGGAAATAATTAAACAGTTGGAAAGCATACAGGAAATGTTTACTGCACAGCCTCTCTCCATGCATACAGCTGGAGCGGGTAAAAAATATTACATAAGAACTGTAGTTTTAATTTTCAGTGTTATCAGTAAATCTCAAACAGGTCTGGTGTACATGAACATATGGATTCATACGAGCTGTTAGCTCCTTATTCTAAAGGTTACTTTCATGACCCATACTAGGACACGTGCCATACTTTGAACTTTAAAAAAATACAGTGCTGCAACACACACAGACAACAGGCAGAAAATTTTTATTACACCTGAACTAAAATATCTTCCTTCTGCATTTCAGTGTTATATCACCGATTGTATCACCAACCACCAAGTTGATTTGTACTCTCAGACTTCAACTTAATCATTATTCAGATCATAAAAAAGGAAAAGAAGCCTTCATCTCCTCTGAAGTCATCAACTAGAACATTATTGTCTCCATTAAGTGCTAATATCTTAAAAGTCTGTGTGCTCAACTCCACAGCTTCAAACTTCAGAGCCTCCACGAAACCCAGGCAGTGGGAATTCAGTGTACCATGCTTCCTGCTTTTATGAGGATCCACAACTGCAGCAGCATCCAACTGAACTTAGTGGGAATTAGGAGACATTCGTGCTCTTCATTCCCCACATCTTCCTGCAAAAAAATGCTTCCTGCCGCAGCAATCTGATGATATAGGTCTTGATCTATGCAAGCTAGGCAGAGCTCAGGTTCTCCAGAGGAGCATGGATCCTGTGGCAGGACAGACACCTGCTGTCATAGGCATTTGGACCTTGGGGAAAACATTGACTGCAGGCGTTTGAAATTGTCCTGCAGCAGTACTTGGCGCAACCACAGGTATCACAGATTGCTACTTAGCGAGGTGAGGAGACTTTGAAACCTCCCCAAATGGAAGAAATCTGGCAGGAAACCACCACATAGGTGTGCTGTCTTTCTGCTCCACAGCACCAGCATGCATGCAAAATAAAGGGCAATGCACCCTTTCCTTCTGACACATGCAGAACAAGCATTTGGGGTACTGGAGAGTCTGTGACTCCACGCTGGGCTGGAAACAGGGACAAGACCCTTTTCTGTATGCCAGACAGTGAACCAACTGCTGTCCTCTGAGACAGAAACAGCTCTTGAATTATATACAGGAGAGAACAGCCACTTCTACACAGCCTATTCTTCATCCATGTCCGCCACGTCCTGCTTTATTTTTAGATGTGCCCACAGAGAAAGTGCAATTATAGTCTGAATAAAGTAAGTGAAATCCAGGTCCTTGCGAGTGCCTGGGGACCAACTATTACAGCAGCTGTCACCAAGGAAAAGGCTGCTGCAGTCACCTGATCTTGGCTCCATCCTAGATGGAGATGTGGCTTTGTAAGGTCTTTCCATGTCTGCATGGCTGGAAGGGCTTTGGAGGGCAACAAGTTTGTTATCTCCCTGCTTCCAACCTAAACTGGAGAAAAATTGTCTGTAATTATAACAATTCTAGACCTTTAAAGCACATACCAACATCTGAGCAGAAGACACAACCCCACTTCTGATAGTAGGGATCTGATGTTGCAGAGAACACTCTGTTTGCCATATCATAACAAAGCTGTTAATTTTACAGGCAAGAAAAGCCCACTGTCTCCAAGATGAAGACCTACAGCTTTCTATAAAGGTGCTAAGCACACTGTGTGCACTGGGCTCCTGAGCCCCCTGACAGAAACAGGTCCTATGTTACTGTCTGCAGTCCTCCCCTCTCTCCTTGGAGGGACTTGTGCCCTGTGCTGAGCATGTACCTGCCTAGAAAGGTATACAGCAATGATGGTAATCAGCAGAGTAATTTAAGACATGCTTGAACTTCCCTTCAAGTCAGTAAATCCAGCCTGAGTATCTTTCTTAATGAAACCTCCCTGCTCCCAGAGTGCTCACCAGGTCCGTTTAAGGGAGTACATTAAACTGAACATCAATTAGGGGATGATAATTGTCCTTTCCAACCTCAAAACCTACTCCTTTAGCAAAATAAGATCCTTACACATTCCAAATAATATCTGTAATGCCTCACCGAGAAGAGGTACATTTTAAAAAGGTTACCCTATGCCTTGTGCTAAACATTGCGACTATAGCATGGCAACTGTTGCTTCAGTTAATTACAGGCTAATTGTCAAACCTCAGAAGAGGAAGTTTCAATAGCTAATGCTAGGGCTCCTGCTACTACTCACAAAACTGCTGGTGCTTCAACAGGCCAAGAGTTCCTGGGGTTGTCACTCTAGGCTGTGATGGCCAAAATTTCACGTTAAGGGAGTGAGGTGCTTCCAGGTGCTGTAATAGCATTTATTCCTGGGGTTTATTGCATTGCCACCTAGTGGTGAACTACGATTTGGTTACTGGACATTTAGATTTCACAGATGTATATAAATGCACACAAATGTCCATGTGCTGTAAGAAAAAGCTCCCGGGAACAAGGGTAGGGAAAAAGATGGAAGACACGTGCTTTATGCTAGAGAATTTTGCTCCTCAAAAATCCCAGGCCACATAACAGCTTTAAGGGTTCAGTATCTCTAAAGTCTGGGCCTTGAACAGCAGCACTGGTTGTGCTCACTGAGTTACATTTGCCCCGAATCTTTCTCCAGTCCCAGAGGCAAGGTTTGACTTTGCCACAAACGCTGGCAAGCTGTAACAAGGATACGGAGGCATGGCGTTCAGCACGCACAGGGAGTACACAACCCACAGAGCCGGAGCAGCCCTCTCAGGGGAGATGCTACTGATTGTACAAGGAGCAACGAGACACTACTTCATATTCTGTACCCGAAAAGAGAAGCAGGAGGAGAACAGAGATATTGTTAGGAGACAAACGGCTATTTCACACAGCAGATGGCAAAGATAGGAATAGCTAACATAAGCATCACTAAAATCACAGAGGTGAAATTTTCACCTTGCAGCTCTCTCCATGCATAAGCTCTGCCACTGTGGGGATGCTAACATAGCCTGGACTTTGCTGGTAAAAGAAAACTTACCTGATTTCCCTGAGGCAGGTTTATGCAAAAAGCACACAGAGCCCTCATGTCACATCATGCTGTTCTTGCTTTAATGAGTGGCATTTCACTTTTCTCTCTGTTACTGTGGGACTCCCACACATTCTTCCTGTGTCGAGTTTGGAGGGGAAGCAGCACAACCCTTTTCCATCACAGGTTCTCCACAACACTCACTGCTAAATGTTTCCTCTACACAGTTTGTACAGTATCTGATGAGATGGTGTTTGCCAAACAGGGACACAAGCATAGAAATACACCCACTCTTCTACCTTCAGGTTCCCATTTTCCAGCTAGTCCCGCTTATTTTTAGATGTCTACTACTTCTCAGCATCTTTCCCCAGCACATTCCAGTTCCTCTTGCATCTTTTACCCCTTAGATTACAGTCGGATCTCCCCACATTCTCCCTCTCTTGCAGTCCCACTGTGCCCCTCTCAAGGGTGGTGTGGAAGTGTGGCCACACCAGTGGAGGGGCAGCACCTCTAGGAGGTCTGTGCCACTTCCTGGTTCACACCATGCTCCATCGTCATTTCTCATCTCAGGCACCCACTGCCCAACACAGGTCGATACAACAGAAACTGGCCTGCTCCAAACTGAACTCCAGCAAGATGTTCCAGTAACTAATTCATTACCAGTATGAAAGGGCATGCGTGCACTGATGTCTCCTTTTGACAGGAGATGGAAAGTCTCTTCCATTTACTGCAGTAAATGAGGTTAGTAAACTCCCTCCTCGCTGATAGAAGTCTTTTAATTACTTCAATCAGCCCGGCCATACTTTTAATACTTGATCTTAGTATTCAAGCTGTCAAAGAGAAGGCAAAGGTTGTCAAATAGGATACTGAGGCTTTGCATGTTGACAGCACTGGTTACTTTTTCACTGGCAGGGAAGGAAAGGAGAAAATCAAGTGAACAGTCTGCGGCCTTTTCAAGTCAATCGCTCTTTGATTAAAATATTTTTCCAAGTGATGGATTTCCAGTAGATCAGTGAATGCCGCAAAGGACCAGCAGGGATGATGACTATATGTTTAACAAAAAAAAAAAAAATCACTCTTTGGCAATGTTTTGGGAAGAATGTTCCATATCAACCACCTGATTTTATGATTCCTACTAAGAATGTTAACATTTGCTAAGTACAGTCCCGCTGCAAAGGGGCATGAGTCTGAGCACACTCCCAGGGGGCTGCACCCCGGCACAGCTCTCCTGGCCATGTTTTCTCGGGAGAAAATGAAGCAAAATGAAGCAAAACCTGGAACCCACTGCCACAATCACAGACCTTACTATATTTTAATCCGAATTATTGCTTACGCTAACAAAATCATCAAAGCTTGCTGGCTGGCTTTGATCAGACGGGCCTATAAGCAATGATGTGGCCATTCCTGAGGATGGGGACATGCCAGCACAGAACGGGCAATATTTGTCTCTGTCCAGACTCTTCTTCTGCATGCATCACACCAGCATCTCTCAGAAGCTTCTACAGGTCTCCTAAGATTTGTTTTGCAGAAAGCATCAGCTTTTGCTAAAAACACCACAAGTAAGCAGCTTCCCTACATACCTTGTCCAGTGCAATACAGTGTCCTTCAAAGAGCAGGACAGCTGCCCAAAGATCAGCGACCAAACACAATGGGCTAAGAGCATTTGTGAATTTGGCTTTCTCTTTAGAGGACTTCAGATCGCAAAAATTGCTATGGGTCCAAAGCAGACTAAAGGCCCAAGTGCAGAGACCCTCACATAGCAAGAGAACCCAAGGAAGGTTGATTCACCGGCCAGCATCACTTCAAAGCTGCATGTGAGACAAGAACATTGTACACAGATGCAAAGGTCCACTGAAAAGGAAGGTCTGATAATGCTTGTCTCAGTGTTCAAGAATTTAGCAATACAAGATTTTCAGCCTAAGACAGCTGAGCTTGTCGAACTACAATACCGAAGTTCCTTTACACCGTGCTTAGAATGGGAAATCATACAATGTTTTCCTAAAAAATTAATTCACTGTTGACTAAACAGGAGAAAAAACAGGAAAAAAAACAGAAGGGTTTACAGTTTGCTAAGACCCAAGTGCTGGTTCTTGCATCAGAGGCTTTGAAAGCAACAGCCATGTTGAAGCTTTATAGAGAGAAAACCATGCAAACTAATAGCTATAACACAAAACGATACTAATACAGCCAAACACTGCGCTTAGGGAAGATCTGCTGCGCCACTACCTGCCTTCACAGGGGTCTTAAACCCCCTTCCCTTCACATACTGTGACTGTACTCCATGCTTGTAGCCAGTCGTAGAATGGTTTTGAGTTGAAAGGGACCTTAAAGCTGAGCTAGTTCCAAGCCATTGCCATAGGCAGGGACACCTTCCACTGGACCAAGTTGCTCCAAGCCGTGTCCAACCTGGCCTTGAACACTGTCAGGAATGGGGCAGTCACAGCTACCAAATACCTTCTGCATGGGGTCTCCTTTTGTGATGGAGGAGCAGCACAGACCTCACCCTGGCAGCAGCTAGGGTGAATGCCCACTGTGCTAGAGCACAACTCCATGCAATGCACACAAACCCCCACGCATGCCCTGTAGAAGGGGTACCACCATTTGCCCACCAGCCACCTTCCATGGGTTACGTACACAAAGCAACCTTTGCTGGAGACAGGTCCTGGCGCAGAAGCAGGGCTTCCCTGCCCCGTCAGCATGCCATTGAGGTAAGGCTCGATTTAAGTCAGTCTTTAACCTGTGTCGCAGAACAAGCTGTAAGCAAATATTGACTAAATGCTCTCTGCCACAGGATAGTGCCGGCAATACCAAAATCTAGTGCTTTTTTTGTATTATTTTACTGGTTTAGACTGTCTGATCTGTGAAATTCATGCAGTTTTCACAGTAATCCTCAGGCCATATCCAAGAACACTGGATCTTGCCGTGTTGGATAAACATTATTCCTTCAAGCTGTGATAGGAAAAACTCAAACAGCCGAAAGAAGCACTCCTCAGGCAATCACAGATCAACTCCTAACAGAAGCAGGGGCAGATGGTACATGCTCTTTGACTCTTCTTGGGACTGCTTGGATCTGGCAAGTGAAGATTAGAAATGTGTTCCTTGGACATACAGGCTTTGAGGGAAGAAAGACACACACCCCTCAGCTCCTGTTTCAGACAGGAGACCATCCGTTAAGTGTGGAAGGCTAGTATGAAACCATCAGGTAATAACAACCCATCAGGTAACATCAAAGCATCTTCCAGCACCGAGAGGCATCATCAGATGGCACACTCAACCGCAGTCCTCCAAAATGCATTTGCAGCATGCAGCCATCAAGGAGAGTGCAAGGTGTTTGCAGCTAATATAAGCAACATCTACCATGAAATACACAGGGAACACGGCTTTATCACACTAGAAATGTCCAGAAAAATCCCACTGCTCAATTTTTCTGCTGGAATACTGCACCAGCAGCCCCAAAACTGAACTGTTTGCTACACGGCACTGCTTTACTGAGCATAGAGATCATTGCTGCTGGCAGGAAACATGACTCCGCTCATTTTAGTTTATTCTCATTTAACACAGGATGCTCATTGAGTTCAGGCTTCTACTCACTACAAGATCCCAGTATTTCACTTAAAACTGTACTTACAAGTGGCTTCACTGCTAAGAAAATGTGGAAATCCATTGCAGCGTTCTTACGCACTTTAAGATTTTACAACCCACCCCCCCCAAAAAAAAGTCAGAGAAATTTGCAAGATTTAACAAATGCAAGGGTAGAGATTGAGTGAAATAGGACATTCTGTTCTAAAACCTGGAAAATATATCAACCATGCAATATATGTAATTTATGAATTACTTATACAGTGTAGCTAATGATTAAAATATTAGTAATTATCCATACTACTTGTTGTGTCTTTCCCTTTCAGAGCAAAACCAAAATCACTTCAATTACACAGATTAGCTTCTCACTCTCTGGCTCTAAAAATTGTCACCATGTCATGTTGGGCTGCACAGTGCATGGGAATTCTCTTACAAACAGTTTTAGTTGAGGTTGGGTTGGGTTTTTCTTCAAAGTCACAAACACTTTAACGGCATAAAACCAAGATAATGCTTTTTTTAATCTAAAATTTTACAGCAAAGGTGCTCAGAATGAGGTTCTCTTCCACATACAATTATCAGCCACCACCGCACAGATCATTTTTGACAGCATTTGTTAATGCAACACAAAAATAGTGTAAGGAACAGTGCTACTTTCCCTAGCGGTCCTCTTTTCCTCCCCAGGCACATACTCATTTTCTTTCTCCCTGCAGTGCAACCGGGAGCTGTTCAACAAGAATCCCAGGTCCTACCAAGCTACAAAGTGCCAAGGAAATACATGCAATAACAAAATAGAAAGCCTTGAATAAGCCTAACCTCCTTAGAGGTCATGCAAAGAACAGAATGACAAAAAAAAAAAAAAAAATAAAATCCGAAAAACCAATGAAAAATAAAATGCATCTGAACTAGAGAAAGAACGTGGACAGGCTCCTGCCAGCCAATTACAACAATAAGAAGCGTTACTCAAGAGCCACCATAAGGAGCTTGTTCAGCTGCCTAATATTGGTACATCACACCCCAAAGCATCTCAGACTGCATTTCTGTTTGCCTTGATAAAGAAACCAAAATGTCATAAAGGCAATTAAATGCAAAGGCACCTCACTTGGAATATAACTGTCGAGCGAGGGAAGCTCTCTGTGCAGATCAGGCCAGCAGGACCAGCAGGAAGCTTCGTCTCCTTCAGCATTGACGCTTCACCACCAGCAACAGCATCAGCACAGAGCCAACAAATCATGCGATCTGAAATCTGAGCTCATTTGTCAAGTCTCCAAATACACAGCTATGTTTTTCCTCAAGATTTTTAACTGCAGAGGCATGCCCTTTCTTAGTGCTATGGCAAGTGGCTACAGTCTCTCTCCCTTGCACTATAAGCATCCTTGTGTTAACATCCCGTTTAAGAAACACAACCCTACAGAAATCATACACACATCAAAAGGTTCACAGTCAAAGCAAAACTCAGGGCTCTGTCTCTTCCTTGGAGTTTAGTTTAAATAATTCATGAGGTGATGCCAATATGTTTGAGATCAATAATGCAGTCCTATATTAAAAATATTTATAGCATGCAAACAAAGACAACTTCTGATCATCCGCTGCAATAAGGTCTTACATCTGCCTCTCTGGTATCACACTTTTTAAGGGAATACTGAGAAAAAACTACGTATTTAAATTATTTTAAAGCATTCCTTGTCATAACTAAGCTTGTAATGCAACACCTCTTCCTGAACACATCCTCGCATCAGGCAGGACAAACCTCAAATCCAGTCATCGAAACTAATTTCACTGATGACGCCATTTTCTCATTTCTTCTGCTGCCATTTTAGCACTGTGGTTCCTCCACGTTTTCTCAGAGGTACCTATCTGCATGTCCTTCCTCCTCTTAAGAGGAAACCATAATCAAGAAATGCAGCCACAAATACAGCCTCTACGTGGAATTCCTGCCCGTGTCACATCCTTGCATGGCAGGGGCAGGGATGAAGCACACCACTGCCATTGCGGACCACACCTCAATTCACCGCACTGGAAGCTGGCGAGGAGACTCCCGAGATGGTGCAAGTTAAGAAACCAGCCACTGGAAATCTCTCAGCACCACACAAAATAATTGATAAAGCCGAGGAATCTGGAGTGTCCAGCTCTGTTATGGAAGGATAGGCTTCTCTCCGGATAGCACAGAAAACACTATCTAACAAGGAAGTAGTTTGAAAAGAAAGAGGCATAAAGGAGGCATAGTGAAAAGCTTGCAGTGTCTGTCGCTGGGCTAATTGTACATTAGCATCAACATACAGGCAGCTACAATAACCTACTTCACTTGGTGGCAGAAAATTAATTTCTCAGGATCACATCCGAAAGCCCAACAGCCATCCCTATCAGCTGAAGTATTTCCCAGCCTGAAGCAGCACATTTCTGATAGAACACCAGCAAGGACAAATTATTAAACAAACCTGCTAGTCACTAACTCCCAGCCTCCTCTAACCCACTTCTGCACATTTTAGTGCAATCCTTCTGTCTTCCCCACCCTTTAAGTGCTTTATCTTTCTGCCTGTCTGGGAGCACACAACCTTGCTGTCCATGAGGAACAGGTTTGTTCTCAGGCTTTTTTGGGACGCAAAAAACCATTATCGCTATGTGCACATCTCTTCTTTCACAATTTCAAGTGCAAAAAAAACAGTGAAATGCTTTCAAGTTAGTCTGAAACTGTCTGTAAAAAATAACAGTAATGAAAATATCAGTTCTCTTTACCTCCTCTGAATGCAAGTAGCGAGCCTGGCAGCACTAAGCCTCACACTCTCCCTGTTCTCAGGCTGACTCAAGCAGCAGGCTTTCAGCTCCTGTGCCCCCATCCCACAGCTGAAAGCCCATACACCACCTTCCTGAATGTTCCTTGGGAGCGCTAGTTATCTTTCGGCTTTGGCTAAAAAAAAAAAAAAAAAAAAAAAAAAAAAATCCAAGCAACAGCCTTCCAGCCTCCAACTCTATTTCAGACACAATGTGATGCATGCAGCAGACACTCGCTGCCTCGAAGCGACAATGCCTGGTTCAGAGACATCAAAATCCTGTCAGCTCTGTAAATGTGATAACCACGTTAAACTCGGATGCAAACCCCAAGCCCCAGCAGAGGTGGCTTTCCTTAGAGCCACACCTCCACAATGGGATTTCCCCTGAAGTTCCTACTGCAATCTGAAGTCTCCCCTACACAGGGAAAGAAAACCTTTCTGAAGTTAAAGCTACTTTCTCTTGCTGATTGTGGCTGGCTGATACTACAAAGAAAGAGACATGATTAGATGTACTGTAGTGTAAAGGATGTAACCTTTTTTTAAAAAAGATAAAAATAAAAATTAAGAAAATTGTATAAGAAAACAAGCAAATTTGAAGTTCTTATGTCATAAATAACATGGGATGATTTGGCAAAATATCCGCCTGAGTTAGAAAAATAAGTCCACATTAGCTAGCCTATTCTTCCTAAATATCTGGACATAAATAACAGCTGCTTTATTCAGGTAGCTTTATTCAGTTATTAACAGTATTTTCAGCACGACAGGGTGTCCCTCAGAATAAATATCAGTACCTTACTGACAGTGAAAGCAAGGAATTTGGAGTTCATACATGTCTTGACACCTTTAAATCCTCAGTTTAAACATGCTGTGGTCTTCAGAAATTGCGTTTCTTTACTACATTCCTGATACATTTCACAAAGTTAATTATTTCAATTACCTATGAATTAATAATTACAGATCATTGAAATAAAAACCAAAAGGCTGGAATGTGCCTGTTATAATGATACAATTTGTCTTTTTAAATGTTTAACATTATAAAGCTCAGAGAAAGAGGCGTGCACTAAAATTCTCTGCTGCAACAAATGATGTTAGAGTAAGTACTTTATCCTTTTTCAGCTTATTTCTCCTATTGTGTAAGAAACCTCAGGTTTAAACAACTTTCCAGACTTGGGGCAGGAGCCCAGTGTTCTAAGGATACACCAGAGACAAAAGGTTTCCATTTTTCTCTCCTGGCTGTACTCCACCCTTGCTAAGGAACTCTCTAGCAGTGCATTCCTTTATTTGTGCGTCGCATTAACAAGACACACGAGCTTTCGGACTTTAATGTACATGAAATGCCAAGTCAGCTGCTGCCAGCAGATATCACAGACAAATCCTGCTAGAAGAGACCTACAGCTAATTATTAATTACGGTGGCTCAGTCCTCTTTCTGTATATTAATTTATGGAGCTCAGTTGAACCCTGTTTCCCACCCACTTCAGACAAAGGAAAATAATTTACCACACTGTACTAACTGCAGGGGTAATTGAGCCATCTCCCATACAGGGTAAGTGGAGATGCCTTCCTCCATCTTTTTACACATGCAAACCACACATTTCATTGTCTTTTATCTGATTTCTGGCTGAGCTGCTTTTGTGGTGGGACAAACACACGTCACACACCCCCACCTTTGCACAGGTAATCTGGTTTAAAAGAGGCAACTTTCTTGTCATGCTATGCCACTGTTCTCCTGCCTCCCCTTCTGTGCGTTTGGCAGTTGACAACAGGAGGAAAGCAGAACGTAGCAGCATATAGGCACCTCGATATTTGTGAGAAAGCCCTGAAGGAGGGAGGCAAGTTGTTCTCTGCTGCAAGAGCGCAGGCACTGTCCCAGCACAGCACAGTTCATTAACCTGCTTTTCTCCATATAGAGAAACAGAATTGAAAGGAAAGGAGAAAAGCAACCCACCCCACACTCCTGTCCCCATACCAAAGGCAGGCAGAGCTCCCAGTTTGCATGCAGCCTCCGAGTCCCAGGAGCTGACAGTATTAAATCAGCTGCCACCCACCCAGCTCGTCACGGCCACCACATTTATATAAATGTTAATTCCCTGGCTGCTTCCCTTTACTATGATTTTACTGGCTTAACCCCTTTCATAACATATCCAATTCACTTGAAAGAGAGGTGGGGTCTAGGCTGCAAACTCCAGTTGACTAAGCAAATACACTTCACCACCCCATTTAAAGAAACTAACCAAAAAAACCCAAATGTCCAAGTGTCTCCATTTACTGTGGGAACATAGAAGTCTTTTCTATCTTATTTCCATTTTTACCTCCCATTTGAAACCCTTACTTCAAAATAAAATTAGAGGAAGTTTAGTGTGGCTCCTAAATAAATCTTAAGTGCATCTGGAGGAACAGAGGAAACAGAGTAGACCCAGATCTTCACACCACAACGAAAACTAAGAGAAAAATCATGTAATCAAGCAGCATCTTTTATTTTTTGGTTTCAAATACTTCCATAGACATTTCAGAGCCCAGGGAAGAGAATAACAGGAATAAAGGCATTCAGAAAGTTACGCTCCAGTATTTCTGCATAAATGAAAAGCAAATTCAGCGATGTCAAGAGGGTCTGTAAATAGGCAACCTGACCGAAGCCCAGAGCAGAGCCCAGGCTGCCCCACCCAACGGCTGCTCTATCCAAGGAGATTAGAAGGTTTAGGAGGCAAATGCACAGACCGTAAGGTCACTTTTCTGGGAGCAAAGGAGCATTTCTCCACATCTACCCACCTGCTCTCTTGAATTACTCACCTACAAATTGAATCAACCGGCAGCAAGAGCACAAAGAAAAAACCACCAGAGAAGACACCTGAAGGTAAACTCTCTCATACCAAAGCAAGCTCGTCAGCTTCATTTTATAGATTTTAAAATACATACATTCCTACCTGTAGATCTCAGTACAGAGGAGTTGCAAACCTGTTAATGCTGGCTGTAACTGCCACACTTCAGTTACCTGGGATTTAGGCTTACACAGCTGTATCTTTCTGTATTAACGCTCAAGTTTTCTCATCTTTTAAAAATAAAAGAAATTGTAAATCAAACCTGCAAGTCCTGAAATGGCTGAGACAGTCAAGAGTCCAGCAAGACAATAAGAAAGCAGCTGCTTTCCACGGCTGAACACCACTGCCCGTAAAGCATCTATAAATATACTTCTTTTTTTTCAGTGATGCTTTATTCAAATTCTAGGGAAAGCATCAGTCTGAAACCAGTAACTGATGGGAGTAACAGTTTATAGGTTACAGAAGGATATTTTATTGTTAACGGACTGTACCATGTAGGAATTAGGAGAGGGTGAGGCGGCACGAGGAGAGAGATGCTACTATTTTTTTTTCCCCAAGCCACTGCAATTACTCTGATGTGAATTTTTGATGACTTCCGACATATTGCATGGTTAATAATCGTTTCAGCTGTCATGTTTGGTTAATGTGGAAAATGCATTTGCTGCATTGTGATGCAGCACTCCAGCCACAGATTGGAACACCAGTTGTGAAGCTATTCCCTTAACTGAGCTGCATGAATTTGCACATACCATGAGGCTGAAATAAATGGGAGTTTGATTTTTACACAGCAACAGAAAGCTTCTGCCATTTTAGTCCTGCAGAGCTGTTGAAACAACTTGTACAGGCGGATAATTTTACTGTATATTAATTGGTGTCAATGTTCTTCAGAGGGGAGATTTGATTCTCTATTGTTTTGCTGGGCTTGGTTATTTAGCAGTTAAAAGCCTTAGATACTATTCACATTAAACATTGCTCCTTTTTATGGCTCTGAACATGTTATTTAATTGTAAGCATATCTACCTCCATGAAACTGTCTGCACTACAGAAATGCAGTCCTGTTATTAACACAGGCTTCACCAAACTATTTCTTCCTCCATATGATACTTACAAAAGTGGTTTTATACATAACCCAGTCTTACACACAATAGCACAAGGGGTGAAAATATGCTGCTTTCATACAAATAAACAGGATTTTATTTGCAAAGTACTTCTTCACCTACACTTTAGACAAAACCCAAAAAGTATAAGGTTATGTAAAATGCTAACATGTGCCCTTCATTGTCACCAATCAAAAAACAATGCTACCAGCAATGGTGCAATTACAAGAGAAGATGTAAAACAGCAGAGATGAAACCATGCTAAGAGCCAGTCACCTGATGATTAAAGTCAGGCCAGTGTATTCCAGCAGTCAGGTGATGGTGTGTGCCATCATTACAGCGCAGAAAGCCAGAGAAAAATCGAGAAACAGACCACCCCCATCTTAAAGAAGAACATTAGAAGCACTGAAGAAATAAGGAATGCACTAGCTAATATACAAAACATACAACCATGAAGAAGCATTTCACAAAAAGCGAGAGTAACGCTACCGGGCAGTTGCTTCCATGGGTCCCAAGTGCACATTTAACCCATGGTACCAACAGAGCTCCTGTCTGCAAACTGCTGGTGACACTCCCAAATTCAAAGTGCTTTCTTTTTAAACCCCTGCTGCAACAGTCCTGCATTTCACAATTCCATAATTCTGCTTACCAAATTGCATGGCTTGTATTTGCAAACACATATACACAAAAATGTCCAGACTTGGGATGTCTACATTTAATTTAACCACAGAAAGCTATCAGGAGAGTGCTTTACTATGCATTAACATTGATGGAGCTGCAGAATCACCACCAATGCCACCAATTCATTACTTCCACTTCTGTTTTAATTAAAACAACACTGCAAGGGTATCAGCCAGACACGAATTATCAGTAAAAATGGTGCAGGATATTTGACACAGAGAAAAAAACCTGAGCTTCTGAATCAACACTGCAGTCCCTGATTTGGGAGCAACTCCAGTAACAGCATTTTGTTTATAGAAGGTGCTCTGTGGCTCAGGCTTACTCACCTCAAAGGCATCACTGAGCACCTTACACAATCCAAAACTTCACAGGTGGCAGAGTGGTCTTCCAAATACAGTGTATGTTGGCTTTGAAACTAGCAAACTTGATCCTAAGGGTGAACCCTATCTCCCTGTGACCAGCCAAACACTGTACTAAATACCTAAATCCTCGTACCAGGATGTCCTCCTCATGAGTAGAGAGGACAGGTTCAAACCCACACATGTTCTTAGAGGAAAGCTGCAGTCAGTTGCACTGCAGGGAAAACCACTGATCACAACCAGCTACACCATGTAAAATCCCTTCCTGGCAAGCAAGGATATACATTTGCAGGAATAATTTAACCCTGGCATTCCTCCTGCATTTCTGAGCATCCATGCCTGGCAGTGTCCCTGCAGCCATGCTCACCTTGGTGGCTTGCTGCTCACCTCACACACACTGCTCACCCTACCTAGCTCTAGTTTGCATAACCCGCTAGTGGTGCAGAGCCAGAAGCACAGAGGACATAGAGAGCTTTTGCTTTTTTAACCAAACCTTAAAACAGGTAAAGGTACCTGGAGAAACAGTCAGCTCTTTGGTGCAGGCTGTAGCCTTTTCAGCTATTTCAGGAACGTAATGATCCATTTGCAGCCACTAGCCACAACTTTAAAAATGCTGCTTTTTATCAACAAATATTCTCTATTGTTTTCTGGCCATGCAATGCTACTGCAGAAGCTACTCCCAACTGCAGAACTACGCATTACGGATCAGTTATATATATATTATCTTACATATTGCATTGCCAGCTCAGGATGTCACAAGAAAAGCTTTCCCGGTGTGGCTCTGCACAGAACTGTCTCCCTTCAGCTACGCATTTCTTAAAGGAACAGCTTTGAGAGCTATGAACAGAAACTACTCACCCCAAATGGCTGTTAGTGTAAACAACTCTGAGTGGTAACCCAGCTAAGATGTCGGAACTGCTATCTGTTTCACTGGCAATCAATTTAGTGGAGTGTTCAGTCAGCTCACAAATCAATCACTTCTGCACTCAAATGTGACTGTGGGAGGAAAAGGGAAAAAACTATTATTCAGGGCTGCTGGGCCACAGCTAGGGAAAACTGTGAAAGTTCTTCTTCTGAAAGTAGAAAGCATCATATTCTTCAGAAAATGATGATGCAAAAGATCATGCAGAAGACACTGGAATATAAATATTCTCCTCTGTGCCAGGACTGCTCCCTCCCTGGGTGTCCACAATGACCTCCTTCCCTCTTGGGTAGGGGTGCACATCTGGAGTGCAGGAGATACCTTCACCATAACTACAAAAATCAGAGATGCTGTCATCCATCTGTACTTTAAATTCAACAAAAACTCAGAGAACATGTTGGTCTACAACCATTGTAATCTCTTCTCCCTTTCTTTCCCAGTCTTACATTGGGCAGGGGTAAAGGGAAAAACACAATAGCCCCCCTGGATCTCCTCCTGTATTAGCTCCTTTCTTATGTCCTACAGCTGCAACAACTGCTATCATCATTAAGCATTAGCCAGCAAAATCAAGACACATTGCTGGCAGCAAGTTAAAACAGTGATAGGTACCACCTTGACAAATCCTTTTTCTTCTCTGCGTAATTCAGCACTGTAGCAGCAGCAAATACTGCACTGTCATACTGGGTCTGGAGAGTGCCTTAAAGCATTAGCTCCCTTCCTCTGCAAGGCGGGCAGAGTGATGATCCAGCATTCATGACACACTAGGGCTCTTCAGAAGGAGGGCTGTCAGACCCAGCACACTGCTCCGGTTTCAGCTCTGCGCATTCATCCTCTCCCTTCAGAGGGATGCTGAAAGGGAAGCTGGGGGTTCATTAGTCCAATTCAAACAGGTTGAGGTGGAAAGGAAGAAAATTCAGGCTAATGCTTTCACAGTGATACAGTTACATTCACATGCAAACAGTGCAGAGCAAAGAATCAGACAGGCTGAGTGTGTAATTATGCAACTGCCCTGACAGGGAATTTGGGCTTTGTGGCAAAGAGCTAATTTTCATAGACTAAGAGAACATGAATTGTCCAGAGTCAAAGCAGAAAAAACCCCACACCTAGAACTGGCAAGCGGCCAGCTCCAGTCACATCCAGTACTGTCATCAGTGGAAGCCATGCTCTTGCAGGGTAAAAACCACCAGCTCACTCAGACTGGGAAGGAGTTGCTGGCTTATTACAGAGCTCAAAGGAGACCCGAGCTTCAACATGGTTTTCTGTGGCTGGCTCTGCACTGAACAATAGGCAGGATGCAATGGCTGTACAGAAACACCCACGACAGCACTGCTTTTTGTGACCAGCTGGATGGAGGAGCACAAATGCTGTAAAATCAGACAAATGCAGATCCCAAGCACAGGAGAGGGGAAAAGCACAGCCAAGCAGAGGGGATTAGCACCAACACTGGCATTCCTGTTCCTGCCATCCACACCCCACACCCCAATTAAGGGTATCATTTGTCAGAATGAATGGGGAACTTGCACTCCATTTGACAGAGTGTCACTGAACTACCTCACTTCCATATTTATCCAAGAGGGGAGAGCAGAAATCAGCTTTAATTAGAGCCTTTTTAACAAAGAACTCAGGGTATTACCCATGCTCTCACCACCAAGTGATAATTGAGATGTAATGGTTTAAACAAAGCGCAACAAGTATCCATTTACCCACAGCCATTGTTAAATATCTACTAGATTATTTTCAAAATTATAATGTACCATGAATATGCAAACCATTTCCATCTTTAGCATTAAAAAGAATACCCACTTTTTAAAAAAAGAAACAAAAAAAAAAACCCAAAAAAACCAACCCCCCCCCAAAAAAAAAAAACCTCAACTGGAAGCCAAACAGCTACTTTACAGCAGAATTTGAGGAGTGTTTTAAACATGCCAATGCTAATTTAAAAGGAGATGGGGGGTAAAGAAGTGATGGCTCTGCTTTTGGGCCATTAAACTCTGCTTGGAAAACCCTCCTTTGTACAGCATTAGTGCGTGCTGTAAGTCTGTAATTATGCAGAGAACATGTTAATTTTTAATTCAGAATGCTAACCCCTTTTTTTATATACAAACCCTGAATGCCAATGCCTCTCACAGACGACTGCAAGCACCGACAGCACCAAATTCAACTCTCAGTAGGGAAAGTAGCTCTCCCTGGGAGGTTAGAGGCACTGTGCATTGGAAAGCAACTCAGTTCCGTAGGAAAATACCTCTTTTATAAAGCTGTCGCCTCCATATCGTGGCAGGCAAAATCCTTTCAACCCCACAGCCTATTAAACTAGAACCGGATGGTCACTGATATTCACAACTTCATCTCAGCATTCATCTGTCTAGCTGAATTTCTTAACACAACTTCACAAGAAGCTGAATTCCCACGTCTCTCACATTCGCAAACAAAGAGAAGCGCAGGAAGAGGAAGTTAACCTAACACTGCCTAGAGGACCACACCAAGTGAATGGCTGTCAAATGCTAAGCCTGTCTTTCATCCCATCTGACTCCTGCTGATGCCTGTAGTTCACGGAAGAACCTGACTTAAGAGCATGCTTTAACACAGTCCAGCAATGAATTATTAACTCCAGCGGAAGCCACAAAGCATCTACTAGTAGCAATCATGATCCTTCTATGATGATTAATCAGACTGCAATTACCAATGCTCCTGCTTCACACAAAATGTCTCTGAATACTCCAACACACAAAGCTCAAAAGGTACCACACAACCATGGACACTTACACATATGAAAGCTGAAGCAATCCTGTGTTTGAACTGTCCCTGAAACAATTCAGGGGTGTATTATCAATGACGAATGGTCTAAGAAACCTCAGCCTCCCCCTCCCGCCATAGTACAAGAATTATACACAGACTTGCATTGCTGGAAGAATGACATATGCAGAATCAAGCCCCTATTTCTACAGCAATTCGATCTATGCAGCTACAGAAACCTGCCAGCAGTTTCAGAACCCTCCTTTCCCACATTACACCCTACAGCAGAACACGTTTCCAGCCTGGAGCCCAACTGGGCTATGGCTCCTAGCTTCCTCACCAACAGTGGACAGAAGAAGAGAGATGCATTCAGTTCTTACTATGACAAGCGATGCCTAAAAGGGCATCACCAGCCTTACTCTGAAAGGCAGGCAGATGAAGCTACCTGCGAGATGGATAAAATCTGGGGATCTCCAACTGCATCGCAGCACACAGGAAAGGGAGAACAACTTGCTCTACTCTCTGACAAAGGAATCAACTCCTCATATTAAACCAAAAGGTACCAAACAACAACAAGCACTAGTGACAGACCTAAGACGACCTGCTGAATCCTATGTGCACAGGGATGTTTGCTTGGGATGAGATGCCATGCAGTTCCACAATCAGCAACAAAGATGCAAGGCGAGGATAGCATTTTAGGTTTTCCTAAGCAAAGAAGCGTTTCCTTTAATTAAAGCTGCCACCTCTGAAGAAAGTAGCACTAGAAGTACTGACCTGCATGGGAAATGACCACCCACAAGCACGATGGTTCATATCAACCACAGCAGAACATAACTGCTTTGTCAAGCCATCCTTGCATTTTTCACAGCTCAAGTACAACTGAAATCAGTACTGGCAGCTCAGTGGGCTTAATTAGAAGTCAGGCCTACTCTATTCAGGTCTTTATGCTGTGCTCATTACATTAATATCCAAGTGCCTTCCAGTCCTGCATTAAGTGACATCTGTCACATGTTTGTTCTCCTCTCCCTTTCCTGAAGGAATGGAAACACAGTGTTCAAGGGGATCATGGAACAGCTAACAACTGGGAAGGGAGTGTCCTCCAGCCCTGGTTCAGACTCCTCACACAAAGCACATGCTGGCCATGCCTGCCTGGTTAATGGTTTAACGTCATCATCAGCACCACTGTAATGATCAGGAAGCTGTACATATTAAAAAGATACGTCAGCACCAAGTTCCTCCCTGTAACATTTCTGTGCAAGACTGACAAAATCGGAAGAAAAACAAAAATCTGTCCTTTGCAGACCAAGACATCTGGCATTTTATCACTTAGTTTCTCTGCCTGAGTCTCCCTGCCTTGTCATCTTACATTAGCCAATACTGAGGATATAACTTCCAGCAGAGGAAATAAAAGGGTCTATCTCTTGAGTTTGACTAAAAAGGAAGATGAAGGCATGAACAGCTTATCCTGCCCTTAAATCCCTTCTAAAACACATCACATCTTAAAGGTACAGAGGTTTCACCTGGAATGTCAAAACTAGAAGACTGAAGTCAGTGATTTTATCTATCTTGTGCTCACATGCCTTTCACCCCTCTCGATGATCCTCCACCTGTACATATCTAACCTTTTCATATTGAGAAGTGCTTACACCACCTTGATTCTGAGTTACCTATCACCCAGTCATTCTTCACAAAGACAGTAGCGAGTATTCGAGATAGCTAGGGAATGGGAAGAGCCAGAAGAAAAAGACCTGGGAGGGATAAAATCTTAGAGCTCAATCAAGACCATGAAAGAGTGACAGTGCTACATGACAGAAGGTCAGCTAACTGCGATTAGGCAGACACTTCTAGTAGAAACAAATGTCTGGAGAAAGGTCAAACTCCAGAATATAAACTTGGTAGAGAGTTGGAAACAGTGGGCTGCAGGGGAGACTCACCATTATCTTTTCCCTATTTGTCTGTCTAAACCCTCCAAAACTGAAGATAACAGAAGCCCACTGAAAACTGAGTTACAAACTGTTAAAATTAGAAGGAAGGACTTATCGAAGCTGAGCGAGGGGAACATGCATCACTTTCATCTAATGCAGTGTGCATAGCCATGCAAAACAGGGATTAGTCTTTTCCAAAAAAGCACCACCTTTTCAAAGGAAGGGACAGGAGGTGACTCTGAAAACTATTAAAAGGATAAAGTAACTCTCAAATAGAGGTTACTAGTTCAAACATTAACTGTATCAGTAGTGGCCCAGACTAAAACATCTAAAGCCTGATCAGAGGTTTAAACAAAACTATGTTATTAATCTTCCTTCAGCTCCTGCTACACAAGTGGCCATTTCACAGGTTCCCTGCAGAAAGTGAAACAGAACTTTCCATCCCAGCCCTTCAGGAACACGCAGGGCTGTGGTAGGTACCCAGAGCCCAAGTGCCTGTCCCCACAATCACTGCAGAAGCAGGAAGGCTGCACTTTTCCACATGCTTAAAATGGGTAAGTTAGTTCTTCCAGTGATGACTCTCTACCTAGTGTTCTCATCAGCTTGTTGCTGGATGATACATACTATCAGCTACTGCCCTTGGCGATCCACTTAGCAGCTATAAACAAGCATAAAGATCACACTGCAGGTTTTGAGAGCATTATTTTGTCTGTGAATTTTTCTGTAAAATAATTTTGCTGATTCATTAATGTCATATAACTTACATGTTGTGGAAAAATAGACCCAACCAAATATTATTTATCCTAATCCCCAACACTGATCAGAAGAGGCTCCAATTATCACTAGTCCCCTTGCAGACTGCAGGCTCAGATACCTGCATTATGAAATGCCTTGCTGC
Organism: Lathamus discolor; assembly: GCF_037157495.1. Lineage (NCBI taxonomy): Eukaryota > Metazoa > Chordata > Aves > Psittaciformes > Psittacidae > Lathamus > Lathamus discolor. Next base: position 20,846,990 of record NC_088909.1, on the reverse strand, counting down.
AGAAGATCCTTCCAGGAGACGTCCAAAGAGGACAGAAAGGATTCCAAGGTACAGACTTAACCAATGAAAAGCAACAAACACAACGTTTAGCACTCAGGAGGTAATAGAGCTGCCTTAACTTTAGTCATCAAGCAAAATTTAGGCATCTCCAATTCTTCTTTCCAGGGGAATTGCAGCTCTACCACTGCACCATGTAATAGTGAACATACAGTGAAACTTCTACCTTCTCACTAGTACTGTGCACAATAACACATGCTACAGATGAGAGACAGTTTCAGTCAAACCATTTTCCCTGTACTATATGCATTAAGCAAACACTCCCTCATGGACCAGCAGTTTCAGTAGCATGGTGATAAAACCAATGCATGTTTTTGTATAAAAATATTAGCTGCTAATCAAGTATGATGTAGCATATTATTCATGCCCGGTTACTGAACTAGGGTCTTGCAAGTAACATTAATTCTTGCGTATATTTATTGGAAGTAAGGACACGCTGATAGCAAAATAAAGAATATTTGACTTCCTTTTTAAAGAAAACTTTATTAGTATTTGCTCCAAACAAGATCTTCCAGCTGCTGAAATTTAATACTACCCAAAATACATTTTCCTTAATTTCCTCCATTATTAGCAAGGGCCTTTCTTGCAAGTCCACATATTCTTTCAACAGATTCTCTTTGCTATCCAATTTGAGAGCCTTAGGTGTTAAGTGCTTGAGGAATGCAATCAAATCCTGCTCCTTCCAGGCCTCCTGGGACAGCTATTAATTCACCCCCCCATAGAGAGCAAGTTTATCATCTCTTGCAATTGCTAGTATATAAAAAAAAGTAGAACAGGACAACTTAAATTTGAATTACAATTATTTAAAGTCTATAAATAGTTGTTGCCACGGTGCTTTAAATTGCTATATGGTAACATCCATTTCTGCCTTTTAAAGCTAAACTCTGAGAAGCAGAGACCATCCCATGCAAGAGTCCATGGGAAGTGAATATGAAAGGATATTGTACTCCATACAAAGATGAGCTGAAAATCCGAAGTAGATTCTTTAGTTGTCTTTCTCATTACAAAAGAGGGGAGACTCATTTCCAAACTGCTTCATCAACTGTCACCCAAACTCATAATACTTAAAAGTCACCATAAAATTCCACACACTGACCAGAACAACTGAATGAATATGAACTGCAGATGGGACAAAAAAAAAAAAAAAAAAATCTGAATGTTTTTCTCCAGCACCTTTTATGTTTTGGAAAGAAGCTGAACAATGACAACATCTGCCTTCTCACACAGCCATCACGTTTTGCAGACCACTGAAACAGGGGAATGGAGAATGTCAGATGAGTGGGAAGAGAAACACAAAGCCCAAAATATTCCATGGCAGAAAAAACACAGTTTTAACACAAATACCAGCATTGGCTTAATTTGGGTAATTGTACTACTTACACTGATATTTGCTTCAGAAATAGAGCAACTGCTACTACTTCCCAGTGACAGTATACTATTAATTTTTTTTTTTTTTTTGGCAAAAGTATCACACTAATTTATTTTAAAAAGGTAGACTCCAACAAGCAATAACCCTACCTTATAAAAAAATGTATTATTTAATGGAAAGCTTAAATTACAGCAAAGGGACAGCAGCAAGTCTTGGCTAGAAGTCAGAGTGAAAAAGATGAAGTAACATGAGGGACAGTAGCTAGAGGGCAAACTCTTGGCTCCCCACCTTTTGTCAAGTGTCTCCCCTCACATTTGGTAGAGCAGAAAGCTGTTTCAGCCACCCTTTATTTCCAGTACTTGTTTTGAGCTATAATTAACTATTTTGGCTTTTTGTAATTGTTGTTTATCATGGACAGTTGTAACAAACAGCAACACTACCTGTTAGAACCAGGTAGACCAAAACATCATTTTCCACCCCAAAAGTGTGTTCATGTCACCACCCAAAATCAAAGAAATGCATAAAGCAAAACAAGCTGAATCCTTTTTGTTTTGTGAAGGTTTGTGTTTCTGTACAAGGGAGACAGAAGAGGATGGAGAGATAGCAGACACAAATTTTAGATGTACCTGAAGGAGCACTGTGTACCTGTGCTAAAGCTATTAAAGAGGAAGGGCTTAGGGTAACTGCTGGGTCACTGCAGTGGCAAACAATTCTTAGCAATTGTTTCCAGGCCTGTCTACCTTACCAATACAGGAAAGCACCACTGTAATCAGGACAGCTGCTTTGTACCAATACGGCCCCTGTACAAGAGCATAAAGCTTTCCACCTTCCATTCCTGTCTCTTCAAAATTTAATGCAGTCTTTTCTACAAGCCAAAAAGCTGCACAGTCAGTAGCACAACCCTGAGACTTGAGCAGAAGGAACCAAGGGGAACATGTACCACTAAACAACATAGGAAGCTCTCCTGGGAACTGAGCACAGGTTATTGATGGTGCTGCAGGGATAACAAAGCAAGCCCCACCTCACCTCTGAGAAGATTTACAAGACGACAATAGACATGTTTCTATGGGTGGTGCTACTAACATGCAATACACTCCTGAAGCTACCCCTCTAGAAAAAACAGTGACTAGTTTTAAACTCATAAACTGAAGACTCGGGAATACTGTTGTGCATCCCTGAAGGCCTGCCAGCAGCTCAGCAATCACTAGGGGTCTCAAAGAAATAAGGTGGACAATTTTAAGAGGCACAAACCTCAAAATATGAGGATTCCTGCCTGCCCCTCTCTGTCATCTTTCAGCATCTTCTGCTTCAGAGGTTCATTTCAGTATTTAAAGGTTAACAAATACAAAAGAAAGAAACTCAAGACTTGCCTATTTTTTATTTTTTTAAATCCAAACCACATTAATACTTCTGGAGAGTCAAATTAAGTTATAAAAGGCAGGATTTCAACATTCTGGCACCCAGCCAACATTTTAATGGACATTCAAACACTAACTAGGGAAATGGTTGTGCATTAAGCCTACCAATAAGTCAACAATCAATACTTCAGCATTACAGTAAAAATACAATGCACCCTTTATAACTGTCTCTGGCCTCATCTTTGTTTGTCAAGCTCAGCTACAAATAAAAAACAAATAGTGTCTTGAAGCAAGAAACAAAGTACATATTATTTTACAACCACAAAACAATTATCTTAAATTCTAAAACTAACTGGTCCTCACAACTGTACAGAAATTTTTTTTCAACTGTGTACTGACAGGACAGAAAAGTTAGGAATTAAAAGGACAGAAGTTCAGACACAGAATTAATCAAGCAGATCAACAGATAAGAGCAGCAAAACAAAAAAACCTCAAACAACTAAGCCCCAAGCGACTGCAGATTAGGAGCCTGGTTCCAACTTTATCTCCAAAAAGCATCTCAGTCTAAAGAAAACAAAAAAGAATCCCATCAAAGCATACTAACATTTGGGGTTTAATCCAATTCATAGATTTTTAATTGCCTGCACAGCATCAGTTCTGAATGTCCCCTCCCACTACATTCTACCAGTTTGACCAAATGAAGCCAATGGCAAGCTCTTCAGAGTACCCAACTTGGACACACTCAGGAAAGCATGATCATCAGGCAGTATCACTCTGCAATAGAGCAAATGTTTTGGATTTAGTTAACTCTGGCTTCCCATTCTGAGCCATGGACATAACACTGAGCCAGTGCTACACTTCTGAACAGCCAAACAGTCTATGGACACTTGGAGCAGCTGTCTACATCTGCAGCAAGGGTCAGGGTATGCCTGTATTTCAGGAAGAAATGGTGGCAGCCATTGATCCATCCTGTGAATCCTGAAAGTACAAAAAGGAGAACAAAAGCAATCTAATTGATCTTTTTTTATCTGCACAGCCTAGTCAGCTCAGTACTGAAATGGAACTTCATCATGGAACAGATAAGCCAGCATAACAGCTTGGGTAAACAAGCCAACCAAACTCTCCATTTCCTCCTCCAAGTCTGCAAATACGCAGGGGAAACAGAGAATGATTGTTTCAAAAATCCCTCCACAGATCCCTTACGTTTATTTGCTAAACCTATCTTGCATCCCTGGGGTTTCAGCCATAAACAAGCACAGAGCAGAGCTGTGAATCTGGAGACACATTTTGCTGATCTCTTGAAGTGGGAACATCTGCACCTTGAGATGCAGATTGAGCTCTGCAAAAGGACTCAACTCGGCAAGTCTAGTGACCAAGGACCAGAAACATTCAAATCCTTTCCTTGCAGGTACATGACCCAAGCTCAGCAGCAACAGGCGAGGCCAGACCCCTCACCATTAGATTTTGCTACTTCATCTCACTTTCTCTACATTAGGCACATCCTGAATAATCTATCTCAAGCCAAGAGTCATCACACTACAAAACACCGCTGCATAAAATGATTATACTGGGTATCAGGCAGTAGTTGTATTGAAGTTTTAGCTTATGGCTCTACAATCAACTGCCAGCTTAAAGCGTTTCTGCATGGCCACAACTCCAGCACAGGGCAGGAGCTAGCAGCAGTCATAGCACAGCTTCGGTGCGCAGAAGTTGAAGATTTCCAGCTCAGACTAGTGAGAGCTACTGTATATGTCTTCACATGAACAGGGTGGTTTCAGCAGAGCTGCTATTTCTTGTTTCAGGTAGGGACAGTCAGTGTAGCACAGGGGCAGTCAAGGGCTTTGCTTCTGAATACTGCCAAATCAGAAAACTACTGATAGGGAGAAATAACGTTGTTTCTTACAAGGTCTGGTATCTGAAGGAGGGAAGGTGGAGGCCAGTTAAATGCTGTTGTATACTGATCAGGGCTGTGAACTGTGAGGTCTGAGGAAACACTAAAAAGAAAAACAACCAGAACTGGTTACCCTGGATTTGGAGAAGGCTGAGGTTCTCAATGACTTCTTTGCCTCAGTCTTCACTGGCAAATGCTCTGACCACACCATCCAAGTCTCAGAAGGCAGACGCAGGGACTGCAAGAATGAAGACCTTAGGCTCACTGTAGGAGAGGATCTGGTTCGAGACCATCTTAAGAACCTGAATGTGCACAAGTCCATGGAACCTGATGAAATCCATCCACAGGTCCTGAAGGAGCTGGCAAATTAAGCTGCTAAGGCACTGGCCATCATATTTGGAAAATCATGGCAGCCAGGTGAAGTTCCCGACGACTGGAAAATGGGAAATATAACCCCCATTTTCAAGAAGGGGAAAATGGAAGACGCGGGGAATTACAGACCTGTGAGTCTCACCTCTGTGCCTGGTAAAATCTTGGAGCACATTCTCCTGGACGGCATGCTAAGGCACATGAAAAACAACAAGGCGCTTGGTGACAGCCAGCATGGCTTCACTAAGGGGAAATCCTGCCTGACCAATGTGGTGGCCTTCTATGATGGGGCTACAGAATTGATGGATAAGGGTAAAGCAGTTGATGTCATCTACCTGGACTTGTGCAAAGCGTTTGACACTGTCCCACACAACATCCTTGTCTCTAAATTGGAGAGACATCAGTTTTATAGATGGATCACTCGGTGGATAAAGAACTGGCTGGACGGCCGCACACAAAGAGTTGGGGTGAAGGGCTCAATGTCCGGCTGGAGACCGGTAACGAGTGGTGTCCCTCAGGGATTGGTGTTAGGACCAGTCTTGTTCAACATCTTTGTCACTGACATGGACAGTGGGATTGAGTGAGCCCTCAGCAAGTTTGCCAGTGACACCAAGCTGTGTGGTTCGGTTGACACACTGCAGGGAAGGGATGCCATCCAGAGGGACCTTGACACGCTTGTGAGGTGGGCTGATGCCAACCTCATGAAGTTTAACCATGCCAAGTGCAAGGTCCTACACTCGGATTGGAGCAGTCCCAGGCACAGCTACAGGTTGAGCAGAGAAGAGATTCAGAGCAGCCCTGCAGAGAAGGACTTGGGGGTGCTGGCCGATGAGAAAATGAACATGAGCTGGCTGCAGTGTGTGCTCGCAGCTCAGAAGGCCAACCATATCCTGGGCTGCATCAAAAGGAGCGTGACCAGCAGGTCGAAGGAGGTGATCCTCCCCCTCTGCTCTCATGAGACCCCACTTCGAGTATTGTGCACAGTTCTGGTGCTCTCAACATAAGAAGGACATGGAACTGCTGGAGCAAGTCCAGAGGAGGCCACGAGGATGATCAGGGGACTGGAGCACCTCCCGTATGAAGACAGGCTGAAAAAGTTGGGGCTGTTCAGCCTGGAGAAGGCTGCATGGAGACCTCATAGCAGCCTTCAGTATCTGAAGGGGACCTATGAGGATGCTGTGGAGGGACTCTTCATTAGGGACTGCAGTGACAGGACAAGGGGTAATGGGTTAAAACTTAAACAGGGGAAGTTTAGATTGGATATAAGGAGGAAGTTCTTTATTGTAAGGGTGGTGAGGCAATAGAATGGGTTGAACATGGAAGTTGTGAATGCTCCATCTATAGCAGTGTTCATGTCAAGGCTGGGCAGAGCCTTGGGTGACACGCTTTAGTGTGAGGTGTCCCTGCCTATGGCAGGGGGGTTGGAACTTGATGATCTTGAGGTCCTTTCCAACCCTAACTATTCTGATTCTATGATTCCATCTGTATAAGCTTCCACTACAGAACCTCACAATCTTGCAGCTTTTGTCAGGTGAAGAAATTAGTGTAAGGGAAGGCATGTTGTGAATTTAAAGTCAAGCATGAAAATAATGATGAAAATTGGATAAAAACCCAGCTTTCCAAACTTCCTGTGTTGAATACCAGCTGCCACAGAAGGCCGTTTCCTAAGTAAATATACCCATTGTGGGGTGCCAGTCAGGCAAGGATCCAAAACTTTAAGGGTCAGGTGCTATTCAATATTTGAATCAGTTCAATAAAACACTGCATAAATATTTGAACTGGCATTCCTGCTTGAAAATACCCTTGGAACATATTTCAGCTGCCTGCTTTAGGAGTTTGTAACAGACATTCCCTTCTTCCTTCTGCCCTGTGGCACCTCTGAAAAACAAAACCCCATTCCCTGTTTGTTCACATTACAGTGTGTTGGCTTGTTCTCAATGTATTGCTTTCAGTCAACAAGTACAAATGGGTAAATCTAGAGTGCTGAAACACTACATCCTTGGCTCTTTATGAGGCCTTCCTCTAAATCCTCCCCAAAAACCTAAAACCATACCACCAAAAAAAGCCAAAACTCCAGAACAGTCTCCATTTTTAGATCTCATTCATAACCTCTGGTTTCAAAAACTCAGTGCCTGGGCTCCATTTTAGCTATTCTAACAATGTGTGCTGTAAAATAATGTATGATGCAGTTTGTCTTTAGGCATGTCCAAACTACAGAGAACACAGTATTGCTTAGTTCTGAATATAATATCTCAAGTCAAAGCACAGTAACAAATGCATGTTGATATTCCACATGCAACTGCATCTCTTAATCTTTTAGCTTGACATAGACAAAATACCATGCCAGTCATTAATGTAAGTTATGATTATGAAATTATATGGCAACATTTTCATACTATTATATTCATTGCCTGTGCTGCCCTGCCCAGCCCCTACTTTTAAACCATGCAACATTCAATGGGACGGAAGTTGGTGCAAACGAAGGTAGAAGCTGTGCAGATACACACTGCCAATACCCTCACCAGCTGCACACTCTACCAACTCAATTCATTGAACTGCAGCTCTGATGGATATTTCAGCTCCATGATCTCCACAGCTACACTCAATAATGATTTGCAGAACCTGCTCTGATTTCAGACTTCATCTCCCTGTGCTTCTATATCTTAGGCCTGTCCGTGTAATTGTGCTCCAAAACAGCTGACATTTCTCTTGAAAATAAAAACTCTGATATTTCAATAACACAGTCTAAGAATCACTGGTTTTTTTAACGTGTAGATGTGTAAACACACCTAAATACTGAGCACAGAAATCTGATGTCACAGTTGACATCTCCAGAGTTTTGCTTCTCTTACTGGTAGCAATAGCTTGGTTCAGCAGATGTTACTAGTTGCACATATGCAAATCCTTCGAGAGATTGATAGTAAAACCAAAGAAAAACCCAAAATCAAACCAACCACAAAAACCAAGTAACAAAATACAGCTCTTCTTTAGCTCAGCAAAACTAACACTGGTATCAAAAATAAAAAGCAACTAAATCTTTGGCAAAAGGAAGCTCTGATGATCCCAAAGATGGGATTATTCCATCAGAACGTACCCTGGTGTATCAAAAGGCACTGCTTGCATAAAGATACTCTGAGGGGTAGTGTTGCACTTGAACCATTTACACTCATGATGACCCCGGAAAAGAAATCCAAAGAAATAAGCTATAAGGCTGCCAGTGTGAGTAAACAAGATTTAGGCTATGAAGCTGTATCTGTCAATGAAAGCTAAATTTATTAACTCACTGCACTGCTTTCACAAGCAGCACTAGACAGGACAGCACCTCAGTCTTTGAAATCTGGCCCTTTTCAGAGCCATCAGCCTTTCTCTCATTACTGCTCCATCAGAGAAAGAGTTTGCCACTCCTGCCACTGTTACAGTGTCACTCTTGATTTGTTCTTGAAGCTCTAAGTTTGTTCTTAAGATAATTAGTTGATACTACCCAGGAAGGCCAAAGATCTGTCACTCTAACTGTAGCAAAGAGCTGTTTCAAGATGGGAAAAAAACCCCATATGCAGTAAAATATATCAATAAACTCAGGAGTTATGTTTACCTCTGCTGTCCTACCTACCCTACCCAAGAACAAAAGCCTCCATGAATTCATATATTTAACAGAATTCCTCACCTTCTCAAGGAAGGGCATTAACTCCACATTCAGCTTACAAAAACAAAATGCAACACTTGCTGAAAAATAAATTGTGAAAAAAACCAAAAGGCTCTTGAGTCACATGTGACAGCAATCCAGTTTCACTCTCTACTGCATGCATTTTACATAAGGCAGAGAAGTATAGGATACTGGTCATGATAGTTTTTCATTTATCACTCTGGAACTTCAGTGAGAAACAGGATGAGATCAAGCAAGTGACTGCCTTTGACAGCAGAAAAACAGCCTCACTAATGTAAAGGCTCAGTGTGCCTGGCTAGCCATGCTCTGCAGTGGCATGTACAACCAGATCATAACTCTTGCACCAGATGCAGTGCAAAAATGAGCCTTTACCCGTTTAACTTGCTTTAAGCCAATTAATCAGCATGATAGAGCGTCAGTGAAAAATTTTTCCATCATAAATGGTGGCCATCCTTCTGCTTCAGCATCTGACTCTCATTTCAAAGTTTCCACGATAAGGTTCATAAGAAATATCAGAGAAAAAATTGTTTCAAGAAAGCAGTTAACACTTGTAGCTACAAACCGAGTAACATGTGGCCAAGAACCAGGTAAACAACATCCTGTGCACAGCGTATTCATGTAAAAGGCTCTGAAGAAACAGAGGAAAAGCTTACACCACCTTCCTCAGTGTGAGATGGTCATAACTACCCTGCATGCTTGCAAGACAACACATTCTGAATTTGTGTATCACAGTACCACAGGGCATTCTCTCCTCCAGATGACAGCAACCAGAGGTACTAAAGGTAAAAGGATCTACCTCAGAGGTCCGCATAAAATTAATGGATTTAGAAACTCCTCTGAGGTGGTAAAATGAACCTTCTTTGGATCCACAGGGGCACTTCCCACATGCAACATGTTCTCATGAGCCATCTCTGCAATGGCACAAGTCTTTAAATTGTGCTTCCCACCTTCCTCTCAGAATACGAGGCTTCCAGCAATGAGTGTTGCCAGGATGCATTGCTAATATATAATATATTGGCTGAAAATCAGTATTTCATCTCAGAGAGAGAAAATGTTACAGGCATTTCTTAAGAGGCAACACATTCAGAAGAGTTTGAGGAAGAAATCTGGTGAGACAGAGTAAACCTATAACCAACAGAAGACAGATCTACAGATAACAGCTACATCCTGCCCTTTAAGTCAGACTGCAGATTCAATTCCTTGATGCTCATTTTACTGGTGGAAGGAGATCTGTTCTGCTATTCTGCTGTAAAAGGACATTATTTCTCCACAAAGCTTTGCTTTGCGTGTTTATTACAGGGATAGCTTCTGACTGCAAAGCAAGACTTTCTTCTCTTTTTCTGGGCAATGCTTTGCAAAAGTCATGCCGTCACTGGTGTCCCTGGAGATTGACTCACATGTAAGGTTTCCTGCCCAGACCCAGCACCCCTAAATGTCAGCAAGAACATCCAGCCTTTGACAGCCCAAATACTTTTTGCACAGAGGATTGCCCTGCTGACTTGATGGACCTACTGAAACCAAAGGGGCAGGAGGCCTGGGAGTCGCTAGCTGCCTTCTGAAAGCTTTAAATGACAGCATCACACACCTTACATGCTGGAGAGGCTCCTCTGACAAGAAAATGTAACAGGCTCATTCAAACCAAGGAAAAAGCAAACAAACACAGTAACCCAGAGGAAATAAGGAACGGAATTAGTAACTCTGCTACAGTGACTAACAGGAGTGTAACTGAGTGACAACTTGCAGCTCAACTCTTGGCATTTTACATGACTAGTTGATGGTAATCCCTTCCCAGGTCAGCTCCCCTTAATTCCAGCAATATGCCAGAGGATGCGTCTACCTTGAGCGCTTATTTCCACAATTCACTAAACCATGAGCGTATTAGAACCAGAAACTGTTAAGACTACACAAAGTCTTTTTCTCAGAAAAGGCGGACAAAAAACAATCAAGAGGACATTACAGAAAGTAATGAATAAGACATCTAAGGATACAAAACCACAAACAACAAAACATTTAGCACAGCACATAAACCAATTATGTGCAGCACTATCATGCACTTTGTCCTACCAGCAAATATGAAGCCAAAACATTAACCTCAAGTCAAATAGCAAAACAAAAATAAGAGAAGCAATATTGATTCACTGTATCTGTTGAGTAATCAAGCTTCTTACTTGAAAGGAGCTGCAAATTTCCTGGATAAGCCATCTTTAACCTTGGAAAAATTCAATCAAGCTAGAGAGGGACTAAGAAGATAAATATAGGAGGGTTAGCTCTGACAAAACAAAACAAAAATATCACACAACAAAAAAACCCCAAACAAACCCCAAGTACAGGGTCCAAACGTGTAATTCCAAAGTGAGGTGGGTCTCTGGATCCAGGTTCCACTATTCAGTTTTCACTAGGACCTCAAGATGGGCATGGTCTCTTTTAGTCAAGAGAATGGGCCTACTGAATTAGCTCTTATTTCAAATTCATTAAAGCCTTTAGATCTTTGTACCTACTTAACAGACAGAAAAAGGATTTAAACATGACATTTTCTGTTACAAGCCTTGGGGCAGGAGAGGAAGGAAACAATGAATGTTTCAGAGTTACTACATGATAACCATAGCAGGCAAAATCAATTACTGCTGAGAGGATGTGGAGATAACATGCAGGCTCCCACTCATCTATTTGAAATGTGGGATTTTTCCATTCCATTTCCTCCCTACTTCTCTTCAGAAATGTCTTTTCTCATACATTAGAATCTGGCCTGAGGAATCCTACTGGCTTGCAAACACATTTAGAGATAAGGATTTGTCATGATACTGTATGGTATCCCCACCTGCGCACTACCACTTATTTGAGATTACAATCAAATCCTTCTCAGATTGCTACTTCTGCCTTTACACTGAGTTTGGCTACACTAAGCTTGGTTATCAGAGAAACCAATGACGTGGCTTTATCAAGAATAAAGTGTAAGGTGGACAGTCACCCTTAAAAAGAACTGTAAGATGCATCTGGGGAATTAGCAAAAGCATGCATACCCACTCATTTGATGTGAGGTGGGAACATTTTGGGAGGGGTAATATTTAAAAAGGGGAAAAAATATGAGCTGGTACTTTAAACATCTGTGAAATATGTGGTCTAGAAAGGACAGATCCAGAAATCCAAGTCATGCAGATCTGAACAACAGGGAAAGGATGTCTGTTTAAATGATGCCAAGCTAAAAACAAATAAAAGGAAATAAATCTTACAAAATCTGCAATAGAATTGTGGAACTTACTACCACAGGAAGATGGCAAGGCCAAAAACATAATGGGATTAAAACCTGAGTATGGATATAGATATTAATATCTAGAGCTGTGTTTAACACTAAAACTGTAAAATTATTACCCCTGATGCTTCAGGGTTTTAACTAATCTCTAACCGCTAGAGAAAGGGTGAAACCTAAGAACGCAGGCAGATACCCCCATAAACATCTCTGTCAGTGTTTCTCCTTGCAATTATCCAGTGCTGGTCATGAGCACATAAAGGCAACTGAATAGATGTGTCCCAAGTCTGATCTAATAAATTAGCTACAACAAATTTAGTTTCAGCTAATGACACATCTGATTCAAGTCTAGGATAGCCAATTGAACCATTCAGAAAGGTTTAATAAAGCTGCTGAAATTGAAATTAAGTACTGACGTGTTCACCGCAGACTTTCCTCCTTCACCTGCCTTTGAGCAGCGCTCATGGTAACACTAGACACCCCCTGCTCTGTTAAAAATACTGCAGGTTAGAAAACCTCTCCCCTTTCTGACCTCCAGCCCACAATGAAGACTGAAGAAATCACATCATCCGGGAATTGGTGCTTGGAAAGGGCAGTCCACAGAGGCTTACACTGCAGTTGCAAAAGCTTTCAATGTGCTATGTTATTCTCTATTAAGTTATTTTAAAGCTAAATCTCTCCCTCCAACCTTCTCAAGCCATTTTTACCAAGCAACAATTAAGCATGCTGTTCCAATTATGTTAAAAAAAAATCTATTAACTGTGGTTCAAAATGCTGCATAAGCAGATTCCTTCTGGTGGAAGCACCATGCATCCTGCATGGCTGCTAAGATACAAATAATGGAATGGTACAGAAAATTTCCAACCCATCTCCCTAAGCTTCTTTTGGTCATTTCCATGTGCACAGAAAACCAGCAAGAGACATTTCACACAAGTGCTTTTTGTTTGAACAGGACTTTAATGATTTAACTCAAAGTTAAGTATAATAACCCTGTCCTGGGTTTACCAGTAGCAGTTTTGCTCCTTCTAAGTAACTGAATGCAAGCTCTGTGTTTTGACTTCCAGCCTGGGCAGAGAGCTGAGAACACCGATGGTTTTTAATTGTTGCTAAGTAATATTTATTCTGGTCAAGGACTTTGTGAGCCTCATGCTCTGCCGGGGACAAGGGGAGGCCGGGAGGAAGCAGAGACAGGACACCTGACCCAAACTAGCCAAAGAGGTATTCCATACCACAGCACGTCATACCCAGGGAGGTAACTGGGAGTTACCCGGAAGGGAACGGTCTCTCTTCGGGGGTTTGAACTCGTTCAGCGGTGGTATCGTATTCTCTTCTCTTGTTATTTTCCCTTATCAATATTATCATTGGTGGTAGCAGTAGTGATTTGTGTTATACCTTAGTTACTGGGCTGTTCTTATCTCAACCTGTGGCAGTTACATTCTCTCAATTCTCCTCCCCATACCTCCAGCAGTGGGGAAGGTCTGGGCCGGGGGGGAAGGAAAGAAAGAGGGAGAAAAAGAAAAGGGGAGGGGAGTGAGTGAACGAGCTTTTGTGGTTGGGTTTAAACCACGACAAACCCTCAAGCACCCAAAATAATGTCAAAGAACAGACCTGAGTAAAGACTGGGCAGGAAGTAATAAATGAATCCAAAGTAGAAAGGGAAAGGGAATAAATACAACCGAAGTAAGGAAAAAAAGAAAATGCAAGAAATACAAGAAATAAAGGACATGGGGGAAAAAAAAAAAACAACCAAAAAAACCCACCAAAACAAAAACCTGAACAAAACAGAAAGGAGGCAGCAAGAACAGAAGTTATGCAAAAATCTAAATGAGCAAGACAAACGCATGTGTCCTTAGTTATACCTGAAAAGGCTGCAACTTTCTTTCAGGAGCGTATCTTGGTAAGGGTAAGAATTCATTTTGACTTCAAAAAGGAAAGTTAAAAAACATCCATACACACAACCCAAACATTCCTTCTGCAAATGCCAAATTTTCAGGCTGCTGAAAAACTTAAATACATCCTCAGTTTGATGCCCAAGCACTGGTAAACAGTTTACACACTTATCAGCTAGTTACTATTTTAAACCAAAGCTCAATAATGCCTAGCATTAGGATTTTGGATGTGGAGTCAAACTGACTGATTACTACAGCGGAGAGGAGGGCATGCACAACTATTTACCTGTGGCCTTTCCCAGACTGCTACATTAATGCAAATCATTTCATAATAAACCCCAGCTGAATTCAGTCAAGTAACACTTTTGAGATGCCCGAGTAAATTACAGAGGGGCTTGAAAGGAGGGAAGGGAGGAAAGAGCTGCAGCAGTTACCATTTTTTCTAATAGATTTGATGAGCAGCCTGGCTGGAAAGAAAGCATCCAGGACACTGTCCCACATGACATCCTTGTCTCTAAATTGGAGAGACATCAGTTTTATAGATGGACCACTCAGTGGATAAAGAACTGGCTGGACGGCCGCACACAAACAGTTGTGGTCAATGGCTCAATGTCCGGCTGGAGACCAGTAACGAGTGGTGTCCCTCAGGGATCGGTGTTGGGACCAGTCTTGTTCAACATCTTTGTCGCTGACATGGACAGTGGGCTTGAGTGCGACCTGAGCAATTTTGTCAATGACACCAAGCTGTGTGGTTCGGTGGACACACTGGAGGGAAGGGATGCCATCCAGAGGGACCTTGACACGCTTGTAAGGTGGGCTGATGCCAACCTTATGAAGTTCAACCATGTTAAGTGCAAGGTCCTACACCTGGGTCAGAGCAATCCCAGGCACAGCTACAGGTTGGGCTGAGAAGAGATTCAGAGCGGCCCTGCAGAGAAGGACTTGGGGGTGCTGGTCGATGAGAAAATGAACATGAGCCGGCTTCAGTGTGTGCTCACAGCCCAGAAAGCCAACCATATTCTGGGCTGCATCAAAAGGAGCGTGACCAGCAGGTCAAAGGAGTTGATCCTGCCCCTCTGCTCTGCTCTTGTGAGACCTCACCTGGAGTATTGTGTGCAGTTCTGGTGTCATCAACACAAAAAGGACATGGAACTGTTGGAACAAGTCCAGAGAAGGGCCACGAGGATGATCAGGGGACTGGAGCACCTCCCATGTGAATACAGCTGAGAAAGTTGGGGCTGTTCAGCCTGGAGAAGAGAAGGCTGCATGGGGACCTAATAGGAGCCTTCCAGTATCTGAAGGGGGCCTATGAAGATGCTGGGGAGGGACTCTCCGTCAGGGACTGTAGTGACAGGACAAGGGGTAATGGGTTAAAACTTAAATGGGGGAAGTTTAGATCAGATATAAGGAGGAAGTTCTTTCCTGTTAGGGTGGTGAAACACTAGAATGGGTTGCCCAGGGAGGCTGTGAATAATGCTCCATCCCCAGCAGTGTTCAAGGCCAGGTTGGACGAAGCCTTCAGTGAGATGGTTTAGTGTGAGGTGTCCCTGCCCATGGTGGCGGGGGTTGGAACTAGATGATCTTGAGGTCCTTTCCAACCCTAACTATTCTATCATTCTATGTTCTATGACTTATGCCATTTGCGATCACAGGAGTGCGGTGAGATGGTCTGGCCTGCCCCAGTCACAAGCTTTCTCTGTGAAAAGAGTGATTTGTTTCGTGCAGCCCACAGCACCATGAGAGATTAGGTGAGAAAGGTGCTCAAGACAATGCTTAAGTAATAAAGACAATGGCAAAAAAAAAATGTAAAAAAAATAGTTCAGCATAAAGGTAACAAATCCACCTCTCTGTGTGCAGGTCTGCTCCAAGCTACTCTGTCCCACTTCAGAGAAGCTTACTGAAGATCAGAAATTTTTTTTCCCCTCTTGCAGTTCAGAATTTTTCCTGTATTTCTCCATTTCAGAAGTACGAACAGAAAAGTCACATTGCCTTTAATAGGTGAATGCTCATTTTTCAGTGCCAAACCTGTGTCTTATATCCATTAACGCACTGCAACATTGTGACTCAAAGCTGCCGCCATCTGTGAGAAGTCCCTGCAACAAGACCTCTGCACAGCTGCAAGCAGGGCTTCTCAAAACCCAGGCTC